>NC_056501.1:51013370-51024317 GCF_014905685.2 Nematolebias whitei | reverse complement strand
TCACAGATCTGGTTCCGTGGTTAGCTGTTTGGATAGGTTACTCACAGTGTGAACATCTGCTTCTGAACGTCATCTCGGTTCTGTGCAGCAAGTCAGATGCTGGGTTCTGGAACTCATCAGAGAGGTCCCAACAAAATATGGCTGTCATCTTTCATTGAAACTTGGCTTGAGAACTTTTTGTTCATGTCCAGAGGAGGGACAGTGGTTTGGACATGTCCAGAGGAGGGGCAGTGGTTTGGACAGTGGTTTGGACATGTCCAGAGGAGGGGCAGTGGTTTGGACATATCCAGAGGAGGAATAGTGGTTGGACATGCCCAGAGCAGGGACAGTGGTTTGGACATGTCCAGAGGAGGGACAGTGGTTTGGACATATCCAGAGGAGGAAAAGTGGTTTGGACATGTCCAGAGGAGGGACAGTGGTTTGGACCTGTCCAGAGGAAGGACAGCGGTTTGGACATGTCCAGAGGAGGGACAGTGGTTTACACATGTCCAGAGGAGGGACAGTGGTTTGGACATGTCCAGAGGAGGAATAGTAGTTTGGCCATGTCCAAAGGAGGGACAGTGGTTTGGACATGTCCAGAGGAGGGACAGTGGTTTGGACATGTCCAGAGGAGGGACAGTGGTTTGGACATGCCCAGAGGAGGGATAGTGGGTATTCATTCAACCTTTATTTAGACAGATAAGTCACATTGAGCCTAGAAGACTAATTTACAAGTGAGAGCTGTTTAGAAAGACAAAAGTAGTGAAACTGGACACATGTAGGAATTGGAGGAGAAAAAATTCCTATCAGACTCTTTCTTCTTGGCTGAGAAGAAAAACTTTGATATTAAAAAACACCTTGCACAAACAAGCACATAGTGACATAGACATTCTGCAGAGGGGGGAGACGACGAGAGCAGTGAGCATGTTCATAGATGCTCTTGAGGGCACTGTAAGAGTTTTGATAAGGATGGAATAATCAGTCAATGTCCTCCGGTGAGATCCATAAACATTCTCGAGGGATGTCGGGGAATGGCCAAGGATAACGACTATGAGAATCCAAGAGTCCTGAAATGATGAAACAATGTTTATGTAGCTGATTTCATCTGGTTATAAGTTGGAAATTCCTCAGGGAGGGGGTGGTGAACATCAGATCACATGTTCTCCAGGCAAATTCAGACAAGGTGGCCTTCAAAGCCAGTCAAAGGAGCCAAATTCAGATAAACACACAGTTGTTTTGGGGACAGGCAGAACTTAATGACATCTACCTTAAGTCTGTATTGGTCCAAACGGTTCAGAAATGTTCAAATTACATGGCCATATCGATGGAACGTGATTGAGTAAAATCCCCGAGATCTGATCCATTCAGCCGAAAGCATTTGAGTCTGGGTACTTGAGGCATGAACCAAGCCATCATAAAGGTAAGCAGCGTGATCGGGTCCAAATTTGTTGCAGACAACTTCCTTGATTGTTGATAAAACCAGCAACCAGCCGAATCCAAAAAGCAGAAACCAGTTATCGTAAATCCAATTAAATGTGCGTCCTTAAAATCCACAGATGGCAGCAGAAATAGATACATCATCAAGTCTTCCAAGTCGATGAGATATCCAGCTGCGTGCGTGCCAACAGGGCAAATCGGCTCGCCTAAAGCCGGTCTTCTCTTCAGAGAAATTATATTAATGTATATTGGTAGAAGGATGTTAGAAATGCAGCTGCTGGGAAAAAGACAAAGAGGAGATATATGGATGCAGTTAGAGAGGACATGAAAGTAGTTGGAATAAGGACAGAGGACATAGAGGACAGCGTGAGATGGAGGATGACTCACTGTGGCGACCTCTGAAGACAGAAAAGCAGAAAGAAGAAGAATAGCACAGATTTTTCACAGAGCCCAATACAATAACCTGGAGGCTAGCACTAGCATGCTAGCTCCATAAACAAACAAACAAACAAACAAACAAACAAACAAACAAACAAACTCACCAGTTCCCACTTTTAGAATACACAGTCAGCTGAAGTTTTTTTCACAAACAAAAACATCTAAAAGTTGAGAGGCATATCAGTCAGAAATGGTAACATAGGCATTAGATAAAGGGTTTTCAATGAATTAAAGCCTACCTGCAGCAGCTAGCCTCTCTCATGCATAGCCTGGTTGTGAGCGTCACTGCACGATCTGTTCCGGAAGCACGATCTGTACCATGCATTCAGCTCTGGGCACAGGAGAGGTCCCTCGCAACTTCGCAGTTTGTTTATTGCGAACTCGCTCTATCGCGGCTTTTCAAAATAAGATTGGACATGACACACAATTGGCTGATTAATGGATGAGTCGCTCGATCGGCATGAAATTTTTATTTAAAATAAATTATTTTAAATTATTTAGCATCTGCTGCACATTTGTGCAGCCCAGAGCTGCAGACAAAGCTTCCTCTTTCACCATTGTGCAGCCCTTACTGCAGGATAAACTTCCTGCTGCAGCTGATCAGCTGTTTTCCATGCAGAGAGGTGAAGTGGGCGGGGCCAAGAGTGCTTGCAGGTGGCAAAGAGCAGAGGAGGCAGGGAGCTGAAATCATGACATTCTGTGCTCTTTAAGAGCTTTAGAGTTTATAAACATTGTTTAGAATATTGCAAGAGTGTGGGAAGGGTTTGAAACACCTTTGTATATATATAGTAGTCCCTCATTTATCGTGGGTGTTTGGGACCACGCCCACCCGCGACAGGTGAAAAACCATAAAGTAGTAGTCCAAGTTCAAGTTCAGTTCAAGTTCTCAACTCTCAACTCAACTTTATTTTGGTAAATTTAAAACAGTACAAAAAATGAAAACAATATAAAATTGCAAATCAACCATTTACCAAAAAAGGAATAGGCTGAAGCCAAGGCTTATACTTGCCTACCCTGTTCATAGACTCAGCAGTCTACATAATGACAGATAAACTGTCCGTATACATATATACATAAGTACACATACAGACATTTATTGTATATTTAAATATGCATGTATACAATACATACACGGGCAGCACGGTGGTGCAACTGGTAGAGCTGCTGCCTCTCAGCGAGCAGGTCCCTGGTTCAAACCCCGGTCCAGGGGCCTTCTGGGTGGAGTTTGCATGTTCTCTCCGTGCATGCGTGGGTTTTCTCCGGGTGCTCCGGTTTCCTCCCACAGACCAAAAACATGCATGTTAGGCTGATTGGTAACTCTAAATTGTCCCTAGGTGTGAGTGGGAGAGTGAATGTTTGTTTGTCTCATTTGTCTCTATGTGTCCCTGTGATGGACTGGAGACCTGTGCAGGGTGTACCCCGCCCGTCGCACAATGATTGCTGGACATGGGCATCGGCGACCCCCGTGACCCAAAATGGAAGAAGCGGGTAAAGGTAATGGATGGATGGATGGATAGTTTGCATATAAAGTCATAGTCATTATCACTGATTATTATATTTTTGTAATAAAATACAGAAAAAAAATCTCACAACGGAATCTGTCCTTTTTAGCATCTTTGTCGATATAAAACAATGATTTTTTTTTTTATTCACGGGAAAATAATTCACATTTTTCTGGGATTGAATGGTTAGAATGATTCGTAAATAAGTCATAATATTAAATTTAAAGCCTTTTTATGAATATTTTTTACAGAACTTTAGAAAATTGTGGTAGCAATGATCTAGGTCTATAATTTGTTAAAATTTGTTCATCACCACTTTTGTGGACTGGAAACACCTCGGCTGTTTTCATTTTGTCAGGAAAAGTTCTGGTTGAGAATGATCTATTACAAATATAGGTGAGAGGCTTAAAAATACTTCTTTCACAATAGCAATATCAATATCATTACAGTCTTTGGATTTATTTTTTTCTTTTTTCTTTTTTTAACTACTTCTATGACTTCACTTTCACTCACTCCTCTCAGAAACATTGTATTAATATTATTAAATGTATAACTGAGTTTTTCATCTCTAACCTTTGGTAACTCATTTACTAAATTAGGACCAATATTTACAAAGAACTGATAGAAGACTTCAACAATATCCTCTTTATTTTCCATTGTGGTGTGATTATATTTAATACATATTGGGGAATCTCTGTCGTTATGATTTTTAATGACACTATTAATTATCTTCCAAATACTCTTAATATCATTGCTGTAGTTCAGTTTCAGTAAACTGTGTCATGACATGTGCCATGCTGCAATCACCCTCATCACCTGTTACTCTCAATCTCCCTCCTTAAAAACAGTTTTGTTACAGTATTTAAATTTAAATTGTAGAGAAGAGAAGTACAACAGCAGGCCATCAAAGGGTTAACCCTTCACGCAGCTCTGCAGCATGCAGCAGAAATGTACTTCTTGATCAATGACACTGAAACAACTGAACATAGAAGTTCTAAAATAATTAAAAATAACTTGAAACACTTTTATATTTTGTGATTATGATGCGATTTACGATGTGACATAGTTTGAATTTAAGTTGGAAGACAAAAGTCGATCGGTGCATCTGGACAGCAAAGGGTTAACCCTTCACAAAGCTGCTGCAGGAGAAATGTGTGTGGCAGAGAAGGAGATCATGACAGGCTGCAGGAGGGAGCTTCCTCCTGCACTTGTAGGCTTCACACATGATGCAAAATCATTAAAATAATTTATATTAAATAAACAATCCATGGCTCATCCATCAATCAGCCAATTGTGTCGGACCACCCTTGGCCACCCTCTGGCTCTGCACCTGGTCATTGATCATATTTCTCCTCCCACTCTCTCCAGGGTCTGTCACTCTTCACTGCCACGAACAAGAAATAAAATACAAATAAAACCCTACTCTATTTTTATTCACAGTGTAACTCCTACCCACTTGAATATCCTGCATCAAAAACATTACGGTTTACTTACAGTCTCTGTTTAATTCCAGTCCAGAGAAACTTGAAAAACCCAGTTCAAAAACTACAAACGTTCACTTTTCACGGCGTACCGCTTATTTTCTTTAGTGTGAATATTACTGAGATCAGTGCAGACACTATTTAACTCATTGAAGCTTGTCGTCTCCTCTCAACTTCATCTTTACAACTAACACTTCCTTAAAGAATGCAAATCACTGTGGATCAAGACCATCTTATGTGGAGAAACGACACTTTGGTCAAAACTTGAAAGTGCCTCTGTGCCCAATCTTATGTGACATTACGAGATCTCATCCAAGCTTTGAGAGCAGGACAATGAGCTTCATTCACTTTTCGCTCATTGCTCATAAAACTCACTGTATTAAAGTTCTTTCTGTGTGACTGTGTTTTTAAGTAGACTTTGTGGCTCAGGACAAATTTTATTTGGTGTTAAAACAGGCAGAAATTATTGTTTTAATTGTAAAAGTTTCTGATCCAGTGTTTCATGAGATATTTTGCTAACAGACAAACTGAGTCTACTCTAAAATTAATTGCACAGTTTTAAGCAAACATTTAATGCAGTCAGTTAGCACTTGACATGTTAGTTGTCAATGAACTGAAACATCATAAATTTTAGCTCTACAGCTAATGTGAAAGCTGAGTCATTTCTCCATTCTCTTCTCTTTCAACGCGCTCCGGTTCAAATTAAAGGGCTGAACGTCAGATCTTCTTCTTCTTCTTTCAGCTGTTCCCTTTTCAGGTGTCTCCACAGCAAGTCATCCTCCACCTCACTCTGTCCTCTGTTCTCACTCCAGCTACCTCCATGTCCTCTCTAACTGCATCCATATATCTCCTCTTTGTCTTTATCCTGGCAGCTGCATTTCTAACATCCTTCTACCAATACACCCACTGTCCCTCCTCTGGACGTGTCCAAACCACTGTCCCTCCTCTGGACATGTCCAAACTACTGTCCCTCCTCTGGACGTGTCCAAACCACTGTCCCTCCTCTGGACATGTCCAAACCATCTCAGCGTGTCCTCTCTAACTTTATCTCCCAGTTGTTCAACCTGTGCTGTACCTGATGATCTCATTCCTGATCTTCTCCATCCTTGTCTCTCCTAAGGAGAACCTCAACATCTTCATTTCTGCCACTTCCAGTCCTGTCTCCCGTCTTTTTGTCCATGTCTCTGTCTCCAGACCATACAACATAGCTGGTCTCTCCACTGTCTTGTAAACTTTGCCTTTGACCTTTGCTGACACTTTTTTTTTAAAATCACAAATCACTCCTGAAACTTTTCTCCATCACTCCATCCTGCCTGGACTCTCTTTTTCACCTCTTTACCACACTCCTCATGTTCCTGGACAGTGGACCCCCAGTCCTTGAAGTCCTGCACCTTTGTGACCTCTGCTCCTTGTAGCCTCACTGTTCCACCTCCTCCCTCTCATTCACACACATGGACTCTGTCTTACTACGGCTGACTTTCATTCCTCTTGTTTCAAGTGCATACCTCCACCTCTCCAAGTTCTCTTCCACCTGTTCCCTGTTCTCACCACAGGTCATGTCATTTGCAAACATCATAGTCTACGGGGATTCCTACCTGACCTCATCTGTTAGTCGGTCCATCACCAGAGCAAACAAGAAGGGGCTCAGAGCTGATCCTTGATGCACTCCCACCTCCACCTTGAAGCTATTTGTCACTCCTACAGCACATCTCACCACTGTCCTGCTGTCCTCATAAATGTCCTGCTGTCCTCATACATGTCCTGCTGTCCTCATACATGTCCTGTACCAGTCTAACATCCTTCTCTGCCACTCCAGATTTTCTCTGGCTGGCTGAACATAAGATGATGTCTAAAATTAACATTCAATCTGAGTGTAGCCCGCACCAAAGCAAACTGTTTACATAATTTACCCATAATGCATTGCAACGTAAACAAAATGCCAAGCCAGTGTGTTAATAATTTATTTAATCTTTTTTACTAAACAGCCTACAGTATTTTTCAGTCTTGTTTTTATAGCTGAAATAATTGTTTATCAAATGACGTCTGTTGTGTCAGCCTGTGGTCCTGTGATGAACTTGTGACCTGTCCAGGGTGTCCCCCTCCCTCACACAGTGACTGCTGGATATGGGCACCATTGACCCCCGTAACCCAGAAAGAAGGATGTGGGTAAAGATGGATGGATGTTCCAACTCAGTAATCCTTTTAAAGACAAACGGTGTGCTCACACACAGGCATGGACAAAAACAATAAAATGACAGCAAAACAAGTTTGTTCCAATCAAACATCCATCAGCTGTTCCTGCGAGGGGGGTGGTGTTGGGTGGGAGGTGAAGTCCATCCACTTGAACACACAACTGTGTCCCTAACTAACCGACTGTCTTTGAACTGAATGCCAGGCACAGAGGGAGCTGCACAGTTCACACCAGAACTATCTGCAGTGCAAATTTGCCTTTTTTGTTCCATCGTTGCATCAACAACTTTTCTTCATATTTATGTTAGATTGGCCCCACTCAATTCACCTCATTTTAATCCTCTTGTCAGGATCAGGTGGACAGGAACGAACCCAGTAGTGCAGACAGGACTCAACTCGGCAGATTACAAAAATAAGTATTTTAATGATGAAGTAAAAAGGTAACAAAACAATAAGCTGACGTGGCAGCAAAACTTACATGACTCAGGAAGCTCAGGGAAAATTCAGAAGACGCAGGAAACATGAAGACCCAACGAATACGACCCGACAAAGGAACAACACAGGACAGGAGGTTTATATACAAGGACAAGACAAGACGTGATTACAAACAGCAGGTGTGACGAGACAAAGGTGGCAACAATTAAACTGACGAGGAAACACAGACACAAACAGAAACAGCAAAAGGTGCCATCCTTACACCTCTCTGCCCAACATCTGACAGCCGTGAGCTAGTGTTTAACTAGGCACACATTACATGGACAGTTTTTCTTCTGTGTGTGTGTGTGTGGGGGGGGGGGGGGTCCATTGGAGTAAAGACCGAGCTCCCTCCTCTCTCTAGTTACCAAGTTTTCCTTTTCCCAAGTATAGATCCTTTCTCCGGGCTCTGCGTCTCTGCTGCTCTCTCCTACCTGCCCTACTTTCACACAGCTCTGACAATTTACAAGTTTCACTCTCTCTCTCTGCTCCTGCCCCTCTCCTTCCATCTCTGGAACATATAAGTTTACCTCTTCAGTTCAGCAACGGAGTCCATTTATACAGTATGTGAAAACTTTTTTTTTAATCTCCCAGAAGGAGTCCGTTTTGCAGTAAAGTTGGAGAGCTCAACAAGAACTGGCTGTTTCATTTTTGAGTAGGAAGTCACACACATCCCAACATGCACTTATTTTACTGGCTTGTCTTCCCTGGTGGGCTTTTGCTGCCCAAAGTCTATTGAAATATTAATTACTCCCAGCTTGTTGTGCATTTTTATATTTATTTTGTTTTTGTATTTTAGCATGTAGGGCCTCTGTTCTGGACTGATACGGAAACAGAGCCTTGATGTTGGCTGCTCGAGGTGTCCTGGTACAGCTCAAGGTGTTCTTGTGCATCTCATGTCAAGGTGCCAAATATATTCATCAGAGCCCCAAGGTGCCAACAAGTACTTTAGGGGATTCAAATATGCACTGACATGATTACTAATGTATTCTTTGAGAGAAAAATAGATTTTGCTTTTGGGATTTATTTAACAGAATAGATTTATATCTATTGACAGGGGTTATGTTGAAAGGTAATGCTCTATTAATATCTTACCTGTTATAGATCTCTTTAATCCCACTCAGTCTGAAGAGACAGAGTTTAATTCTGACGAGACTGAAAGCAATAAAAATCTTAAAACAATATTTTCCTAAGCTAATATTACTTTTGTTGAAAGTGAAGTTGTATTAAAATAGCAACAGTCTACTTTGGTCTCGATCTCCCTCATATTAGCCATTAGCTCATCAGTCATATCAGCAGTAAACTATTTCTCCAAACTATCAGGTAAGATATTGACCATAAACTTTCCTCCAGTAGAAATAAACGTTTCTATCCTAGAATGACAACAGCAAAGTACTTTGTAAAACAGAGTATTTCCATGCATGAACAGTGTCCTCAGTCACAAAATTTTAGCCGTGTATCAATTTTATATACTATATGTTATGTATTACTATTATTTTTATTATATATAGTAAATGGACTGTACTTATATAGTGCTTTTCTAGCCAGCCAGGTTACTCAAAGAGCTTTACAACACAATCTGTGCCCTTATTTACCTCCACACACACATTCATACACCACTATACAAAGTATTATACTGCATCTCTGCAAGGTAATCTGAATTGTTATATAGTAAAATCTGTGCTATATAAGACATTCCTACACAGATGGGACACACCAGAAGCAATGAGGAGTTCATTGTGTTGTTCAGTGACACTTTGCATGTGACCGCATACTTCCAGAAATTGAAGCCCCAACTCTATTGTTGGAGGATGATTGCTCTAACCACTGAGCCACAACAGCTCAGTGGTTAGTACATAATATTGTTACTATATTAAATATCAAAACTGTCCCAACAACGTGTTGTATCACATTTATTTCATGAAATTGTGCAGTGAGATTTCACTGTTGCTGCCAACTGCAGCAACAAGAAGGTAGCGAGGAATAGAGCCAGAATACAGTAGAGAAGAGTGCAAATTGGAGACAAAGTGATGGTGTTAAAGAGTGCATGAGACTGTGTGTGTCTGTGTGTGCATGTGTGTGTTAGTGAGAGAGAGCCAGGCCTAGTTTTTAGTGTGTGATCTAGGCCATTATCTGTGTTAGCACTGATGGGGCTCCAACAGGCTCTGTGGATCCTGCATGACAATACCGTTTATGAGCTTGTGTGTGTGTATGTGTGTGGGTGGGTGTTCCTGTTCATACAAACATGGAGGACCATACATACTGAATTCCTTGTGTCATACAGGAAGTACAGTGTACCTCTGTTTTTAACTTTTTTTATAACCAAAAACTAAGGTCTTTTGTTAAATTTTGTGTAGTTGTGAAATATTTTTGTCAATTAAGTCTTTGTGTGTGTGTTCAAGCTTCCTCACATGCAGCTGTGCAGTCTAACTGTATCACACTCGTCGTGAGTCCAACCCCTTCCCCAGCAGTGCCCTGAGGGCCTTCATTATGTAAGAAAGACATTACTGCAGAACAGAGGCAGGCAGCTCTAATAACTCTGGCAGCATACAGACCTCCATGTTGTTCACACAAACATACAGACCTCCATGTTGTTCACACAAACATACAGACCTCCGTGTTGTTCACACAAATACACACAGATCTCCATGTTGTTCACTTAAACACACAGACCTCCATGTTGTTCACACAAACACACACAGACATCCATGTTGTTCACACAAACACACACAGACATCCATGTTGTTCACACAAACACACAGACTTCCATGTTGTACACACAAACAAACAGACCTCCATGTTGTACACACAAACATACAGACCTCCATGTTGTTCACAGAAAAATACACAGACCTCCATGTTGTTCACAGAAAAATACACAGACCTCCATGTTGTTCACACAAACACACATACCTCCATGTTGTTCACACAAACACACAGACCTCCATGTTGTTCACACAAACATACAGACCTCCATGTTGTTCACACAAACATACAGACCTCCATGTTGTTCACACAAACAAACACAGGCCTCCATGTTGTTCACACAAACAAACACAGGCCTCCATGTTATTCACAGAAAAATACACAAAGACTTCCATGTTGTTCACACAAACACACAGACCTCCATGTTGTTCACTTAAACACACAGACCTCCATGTTGTTCTCACAAACACACACAGACCTCCATGTTGTACACACAAACATACAGACCTCCATGTTTTTCACACAAACACACAGGCCTCCATGTTGTTCACACAAATGCACAGACCTCCATGTTGTTCACACAAACACACAGGCCTCCATGTTGTTCACACAAATGCACACAGACTCCCATGTTGTTCACACAAAAATACACAGACCTCCAGGTTGTTCACACAGACATACAGAACTCCGTGCTGTTCACACAAACACACAGACCTCCATGTTGTTCACACAAACACATA
>NC_056501.1:51000791-51013360 GCF_014905685.2 Nematolebias whitei | reverse complement strand
CTCCATGTTGTTCACACAAACACATACAAACCTCTAAGTTGTTCACAGAAACACACAGACCTCCATGCTGTTCACACAAACCTCCATCTTGTTCACACAAACACACAGACGTCCATGTTGTTCACACAAACACACAAACCTCCATCTTGTTCACACAAACACAGAGACCTCCATATTGTTCATACAAACAGACAGACCTCCATGTTGTTCTCACAAATGGACAGACCTCCATGTTGCTCACATGAACACACACAGACCTCCACATTGTTCACACAAACATACAGACCTCAATGTTGTTCACACAAACACACATACCTCAATGATGTTCACACAAACACACACATATAGATATGTGACCATCAGATGAAGATTGTTGGCTCATATTGATATGGTTTGGATGTAAGGATTCGAGCAAGATGCCAGACAACATGAATGGCTTAAAATGGTTTATTTAGAAAACACTGCTGCTGGTGGTCAAGGTCCTGGAGCAAGCCCAATCTTCTTATGCTGGAATGTGAGCACTTCCTGAAGGATTCGGGCAAGATGATGTCACCTGAGCAGACAGGTATGCAGCAGAGGAGCTGTTTGGAGCGGGATCTAGTCCAGACTAATGTCCAGAGGCGAGAGTCAGGTGGCGAGCAGATGGTCATTACCAGAGGGTCAGAGGTCCTATAAATCCAAGAGAAGAATCTGTGAGGCGTAGTAATTAATCCAGAAGAGCAGGTCGATACCGTGGTCAGATGGGCGATAAAGTAACAGGCAAGGAGCAGACAGCGCAGTAATCCAAAAGACAGGTGTGGGGTCAAGACAAGATAATCTGAGAGCTCTGTCATGAACGCTGGATATCTACTACCTCAAAGGGTTCGATAATCTGGCGGAGAATGACTGTGAGCACGAGGCATAAATAGGGCTTGGAACAGATGGAATGAGCTTGATTGTTCAGAGGTGCAGAGGGGTGTGGTTGGAGAGCAAGGCTTGAGATCAGAGCATGACTTGACAGAAAATGTGACAAAAATGGTGACACTGATCTGGAATGAATTTTTTTTTCTAGCATTCATGTTTCATTATTCTGACACAAGCCTCTCTTACCCTCTTTGTGTCTCCTTCCATTTATTCTAAATATGTGCTTTGTTATGTCCCTTTTCCTGTTTGTCTCCAGCGGTCCCCTTCCCCCTCGCCCACCGGCTGACCATGAAGGAAGTGTTTGACTCAGATGGCCAGCCGCGTGTGGACCTGCTCAAAGCTCATCTCACAAAAGAGGGTCGGCTCGAGGAGGCCGTGGCCCTGCGCATCATCGATGAGGGCGCCGCCATACTGCGCCAGGAGCGCACCATGTTGGATATTGAAGCGCCAGTCACGGGTAAGGTGTTGGGATGCCGACTGAGGAAGTACGGAGGGTAACTGTGATATGTGATTTAGTTTGTGCTCAGTAGAGAGCAGTGGGTTGGCTAAACTTTATTTCAAATAAAAAACATTTGCATCTGTGTGACATCAGGTTAAACTATTACTATGACTATTACTTGGGGAGTGGTGGCACAGAGGTTAGAGAGGTGGGCCTGTGATCCGAAGATCGCCGGTTCACACCCCGGCCCCGACAACATCAAAATTGTGGGTGGGGTAGATGAAGCACCCACACTTGCCCCCACCCTCATTCACCCCACTCTAGGCCCATGAGCAAGGCCCTAAACCCCCATCTGCTCCCTAAACAGGTCTCTCTTGAAAATGAGTTCTCGTGGCTCAATGAGACTACCTGGATAAATAAAGGGTAAATGGAAAAAAAATAATTTTAAACTAAACCCTACTGCACAATAAGATACATTTGGGTGTTATTTTATGAGCTTCACTGGTGATTGTTAGAAGATAGTATATTTTGACAGAGCGATGCTAAACGTTTCCTTCTGTATTCAGCATTTACAATTGTGGTCAGAGGTTTACATACACTCATACAGGCTCAAATATATACATACATTTATCTAAATCTTTTGAGATGTTGTGCTGAAGGTTCTCGAAAGTCTTTCAACATAACAAGGCCAAGGCCTTCTAACATCTTGTTAGTAATTTTGATTGACTGCAGCTGGTAGTTTCTTTTTGCCAGCATAAGATGTTCTGGAATTGTGCTGCTCAAGGTGGCTGCATGTTGGAGTAGCTCTGTTACATAAATTCTGAGAAGTTCCTTTTGGAAACTTAAAAAAAAAAAATTCTGAATGTAAATTGCTCTTTTCGGACAATTACTTTCTCTGGTATCAGATGTTGTGCAACTAGAAGGACTTTTACTGAAACACTTTAAGTTTTGGGCATTTGTTATGATGCGTAACCATGGCAACAAGGTGTTCTTTAACAACCAGGAGCAGCTGATTACCATCTCAAAAGCTCAATAATATCTCAGCTACAGCCCCAAATCTCAAATGAGTTGAAAAGGAGTCTCAATCTACAGTACCCAGTGGAGATACCACCTGAGTTATGGCTAAACCCCACTACAACCTCTCCTCTAAGGGGTATAACGAACTAAGTCTAAACACTTGAGTATTACCCAGAATAATCTTAGGTTAGTTCTACTTAGACTGTGTTGAAGGTGACTCATCAAGATATGTTAACGACCTTCATCTGTGAGCCACACCCTTATCTCACCCAGTGGCTCGCCCAACCTAGCAGCTGGAGTTGAATCGTCATCCACAGGGAAACTCACATCAACGGTCATTCACCTTCGTTGTAGATTGCCAATTCTTACTGATCTGGTTCTTTTTAGAATCCAGAAATAGGATTCCAGAATGTTGTCTTAATACTCACAGCCGAGAAACACGTTTAAAACCTCTCTATTTTGTTAGAGTTGAGCCAAACTTCTTAGGTCGTTTTCACACCAGATAGTCCGGTAGACTCGGTTCGGGACCAATATTCATGACATTTTGTTACATTTGAGCTGGAGCGTTTGCATTCACACTGCACTGTGCAGTCGAGTCAACCTGTTGAACCAACCTGTTGAACCAACCTGTTCCCCCGCTCGCCTGAGGGGGCACTGCACCAAGAACTACTGAAAGAAACGACACAAAAACCTCTGAAGACACGTCTTCTTCTTCTTCTGTAAATAAAAACGAAGTGGCATCACGTTTTAATCAGTTTTAGGAGTTATATTTTGTCATTTTTCAAAAATGGACTTAGCATGAGCAGAAGATGAGACAGAAGACCATGGAGAATATTGTTTTTCCACACAAGGCAGCTGACGGCTCCATATAAGGTAAGAGAAATGTGTGTTTGTTTGTCCTGTGGAGCGGGGCTCGGTCTGTTTACATTCACACGGTACCTGAACCGCGCTGGAGTTCGCTTCTACCGGACCGAGACCTAGGTTTTAGCCCAGGCCAGAGTTTGCCTTTTTGTTCCGTGACAGAGTTCGATGGTGCGTTCACACGTCCCCAAACGAACCGGACTTTCAAGGAAAATGAGCTAGAGTTCGATTAAAGCGGACTAAACAGGGCTGGTGTGAATGCACCCTAAAATCCATGTACATGAGGTGGAAAAATTATAGTCCAGATTTTTAGGTTTTATGCTTTGCTGTAATTAATGATTTGCAAAGGAACAGCGTTTATGCACTATCCAAACAATGATTACATTAATCCCCAAAATGTCCCCCGGGCGCTTTCAATAGCTGCCCACTGCACCACCTGGTGGTGGATGGGTTAAATGCAGAGACTAATTTCGCCATTGTATGGAAACATACAGTGCTGACATTGTGATGACATTATTATTATTATTTTTATTATCTGGTTATATATTAGAATCAGTAATTAAGAGTCCATACATTGCTTGAGGGAGGTTCTTGTTAAATGTTTTTGATTTCCAAAAGATTGGAAGTCCAACTAATGTGGTGATTTCCTTGCTCCAATGAGTTGAGATAGAGTTAGGAGTCCTTAAAGCTCTTATGAGCTGATGGAAGAAAACCTTCCTTTCATCTAGATGGGTGACACCCAGAGTCCTAGCATATGTTAGAACCCCAAAGAACTCTGAAACTCCCTGGTCAACTTACAAGAAATCCTTCCAAACTGTTATTTGTCCTTGTAAAACCTGTTCCACTGTTTGGCATTCATGAACAGAGGACCCAAAATGTTGATAAAATTAATCTGATTCCCGTAATGGTTGGTTGAACTGTCACTATTATTTTGTATAAAATTTGTAAAAGAATGGTAAATCAGAGCGTCCCTTACCATTATTCATTATTAAGAATTCTAGAATTGCGCCGCTCAAGGTGGCTGCATGTTGGAGAAGCTCTGTTACTTTCATTCTGAAATATTACTTTTAAAAACTTTAATTCCTCTTTTTTCTGGATATAAATCGCTTTTTTTGAATGATTATTTCCTCTGATGTCTGATGCTGTGCAGCTGGAAGGATTTTTACAGAATATCTTTGCTTTTGGACATTTGTTATGATGCGTAACCATAACAACAAGGTTGTTTTTTTTACAACCGGGAGCAGCTGATTAACATCTCCAAAACGCAAATAATATCTCAACTACAGTCTCAAATCCCAAATGAGTTGAAAAGGAGGCATCGTGGATGCAGAGCAGGAGCAAAGAAGAGGGAGAAAGAGCGAAGAATGAAGTTTAAACCATTTCTTCCATCAATCATGATGGGCAATGTGAGATTGCTGGGAAACAAGTTGGATGAACTTCAAGCCCTAACAAGGACCCATCCAGAGTATCAGGAATGCAGTGTTATGTGTTTCACTGAGACATGGCTGCAGGATCATATCCCCGACTCCAGCGTTTCCTTGCCAGCATTTCTGACCATACGAGCAGAAGATATTTAAAGAGGAGTGGCAAAAGGAAAGGAGGTGGGTTGGCAGTGCTTGTGAACAACAGATGGTGTAATCCTGGACATGTTACTGTGAAGTGTCGTCTCTGCAGTCTAGATATTGAATTGTTTGCCCTAAGTTGTCGTCCATATTAGAGAGAGTTCACCAGTGTTATTTTGGCAACTGTTTACATTCAACCCAATGCTGTTGCCGAGATTGTGTGTGATGTCATCAGCGCCGAGGTTGCTAAGCTACAGACCCAACACCCTAGTGCTTTTGTTGCAATATCTGGGGATTTTAATCATGCCTCTCTCTCTGCTACACTTCCGACATTCCAACAGTTTGTCAGCTGCTCTACCAGAGAAAACAAAATGCTGGACTTGTTTTATGCAAATGTCAAGGATTCATACATCGCTAAAGCAAGACCCCCTCTTGGCAAATCAGATCACAATCTTGTGTTTCTCTGCTCAAAATATAAACCCCTTGTTCACGGGCAACCTGCAATAAATAGAACAGTGAGAAAATAGTCAATGGAAGCTGAAGAAGCCCTGCGGGGTTGTTTTGAGGCTACAGACTGGGATGCACTGTGCCAGCCACATGGAGAGGACATCAGTGCCATGACTGAGTGTGTGACCGACTATATAAACTTTTGTGTAAACAACACCATCCCAACCAGAACAGAGATGCTTCCCCAGAAACAAACCCTGGATTACCACTGACCTGAAGGAACTGCTAAACCAGAAAAAAGAGCCTTCAGGGAGGGAGACAGGGAATTATTGAGGAGCACACAGAAGCAACTAAAAGTCAAGATAAGAAACAGCAAAGAGGTGTACAAGAAGAAGTTGGAGAGCAAGCTCCAACAGAACAATATCAGAGAGGTGTGGTCAGGGATGAAACAGATCACAGGCTTCAAGCAGAAGGAGGAGCAGAAGGATGGAAGCCTGGACAGAGCCAATGAACTGAACACATTCTTCAATAGGTTCAGTTCAGGAACAAGCTCAGCATCCTCCTCTCTTGCCCACAGCCAGACATAAGGCTGTCCTGTCACACCTCAAATATTGTATCTACCACCTCAGTCATGGACCCCTCTTCTATATATTGGTCTTCAACCAAATCAGAAGATGCTGATACCTCCTTTGCCTCTCCCCTCTGCGTCTCCAGAAGTCAGGTGAGGAAGCAGCTGGAGAGACTGAACCGGAATAAGGCTGCGGGACCAGATGGTGTCAGTCCCAGAGTCCTGAAGGTCTGTGCAGAGCAGCTCTGTGGGGTTCTGCAGCACCTCTTCAACCTTAGCCTGACCCAGGAGAAGGCTCCAGTGTTGTGGAAAACATCCTGTCTTGGTCCAGTACCAAAGAAAACTCACCCCTCAGTCCTCAATGACTATAGACCTGTTGCCCTGACATCCCACATTTTGAAGGTCCTAGAGAGACTTCTGCTGACCCACCTGACTAGACAAACAAGCACATATCAGGACCCACTGCAGTTTGCTTATCAGCGTGGACTTGGAGTTGAAGATGCCATCATACACCTGCTTCAGCAAACTCACTGTCATCTAGAAAAGGCAGACAGTACTGTGAGAGTCATGTTCTTTGATTTCTCCAGTGCATTTAACACAATCCAGCCTGATTTGCTTTGTCAGAAACTCCAGAAGACTCAGGTGGAGGCCTCAACAATCGCCTGGATCAAAGACTACCTGACGGACAGACCACAGTTTGTGAGACTGAAGGGTTGTGTGTCTAGCCAGGTGGTCAGTAGCTCAGGAGCACCACAGGGGACTGTACTTCTCCATTCCTTTTCACTCAGTACACCTCAGATTTCCAGTATAAAACAGACTCCTGTCATCTGCAGAAATATTCTATAATATAATTTTCTATAATATGACTCTGCAGTAGTCGGGTGTATCAGAGATGGACAAGAAGCCGAGTACAGGGAACTGGTGGACAGCTTTGTGGCATGGTGTGGAAACAATCATCTAATCTTGAATGTGAACAAAACAAAGGAGATGATTGTAGATTTCAGGAAAATCAGGAACAGGTCCAACCCTATTTCCATCATGGGGGAAGAATTGGAGGTGGTAGAGAAGTATAAATACCTTGGAGTTCACCTGGACAACAGACTGGACTGGAAATGCAACAGTGAAGCCAAGACACCACAGAGCTGCTCTGCACAGACCTTCAGGACTCTGGGACTGACACTAACAAGAAGGGACAGAGCAGACTGTACTTCTTGAGGAAGCTGAAGTCCTTCAACGTTTGCAGCAAGATGCTTCTATAAGTCTGTTGTAGAGAGTGCTATCTCTTCTGCCATCATCTGCTGGGGTAGCAGCACCAGAGCAAGTGACTTAAAAATATCAACAAGCTCATAAAGAAATTCAGAGTCAGCCCCTGAATCGATGAAAACCTGGATCTGGATGGGATCCCTACCCTCCAGAGAGAGCTTGGCAGGATCGATGAGAGATGAGGAGATTGAATGGTTCCAGGTCTGACTCAGCAGGAGTCTCCTCGCACCTGCTGAGCCTGGCCTTTTAACGGACATCTCGAGATGAAATGCAAATCTTGGCTGCAGTAGAAACAGAGGTGATTACGTCGTCTTCGTTCTCGTTCCTCTGGGGTCAGGCGACTGCGGCCAATCTGCATGGGTTCTTCCTGAGGTGGCAGAGAAGATGGTCCAACAGGTAATGGAACTTTAGGAGGCCTGAACTCACCCATGGTTCTTTGTGGCCTATAGTCTTTCTCCCTGGCTCTTTCTCTCAATTCAGATCCACCATGTTGGCGAGGTCCTCGAGTTCCTGTAACGTGTTGGGGTACCTCTTAATTGCCAGGGCATCCTTGATGTCATCAGAAAGTCCCCGAAAAAAGCGTCAGATAGAGCCTCCTCATTCCAATGACTGCCCGTGGTGGTGGTGTGGAAGTCAATAATGTACTCTGTCACTCTGCGGCTGCCCTGTTTTATAGTAAAAAGTCGACGCGCCGCCTCCCTCTCAGGGAGCACGGGGTCAAAAATTCTACACAGTTCTTTAGAAAAAGCAGCAAAAGAGGAACAGCACCTTGAGTTGCGTTGCCATTCGGAGGTCCCCCAGGTCTTGGCTTAGCCAGATAACTGCAATATCACATATGCCACCTTGGAACGTTCAGTGGGAAATAGGACGGCTGTAGCTGAAAATGGATATCGCACTGAATTAAAAATGGCCGACATTGTTCTGGCTGACCTTTAAATAACTCAGACGGTGACAAGCGTGGCTCGTGCGGTCCTGTAGTTTGTGGTCCAGCTGGTATGAGTCCAGAAGCAGGATCCTGTGGTGGTAGATTTTGAGGGGACATGTTTTTAAGCATATTTACAATTTCATTCATACCATTTTCTAATTTACCAATGGCTCCCTCGACACCAGCTCACCATTCTGAACCCTGTGGGTGATCCATTATGGCCAGAATATACTGTAATGATTGAGGTTGGATCAGAACCACAAGAATCCAGAGCGTTTTAAAAGGTTTTATTAATAAATAAAGAGCTGCCACTCTCAGCTGGTGTTGGTAGACAAGGAGCTGGAGCTGGGTCTTGTAGGTCCGAATGGGCCGGAGGCAGAGCGCTGAACAGCGCGGAAACGTCACCAAGGGGCGGTGTATGTCGGTGGTCTTGGGTGGGCGATCCAGAGGCAGAGTCGTGGGCAGAAACAAGGTTGGCAACAGGATCTGATAAAGGCGACAGTACCAAAAGAGCAAGGCAAAACTCAAAGTCCAAAAACAAGCAGGTAACGGCAGTAAAAAGGCAGATGAACAGAGGTACAAAAAAGGGCAAGACAAAAACCAGAGGTCGAGGGGCAGGCAGGAGACCGTGAACAGGATACAAGAGAGAAACACTGGAAGACTACTCACCAAAGGCTTTCGATATTCTGGCACCAGACTATGAGGGAGAGAAGCTTTTAAGCACCAGAGCACAGGTGTTTCCCATGAACACTAACGAGCTGCAGTGAGAGGAGGTGTGACAGACAGAAAGCTGCAGATAGGAAGCAGAGCTGACAGAAACCAAATGAACATAGAGAAAACTAGAACCCAAGCAGTGAAAAGAGTGTTTTAGCAAAGATTAAAGTGTGTATCGTGACAACTAGTGTATTTTTATTTAATGTTTTTCAGTCTACACCTTAGATTTATCACCGTTTGTCTTTTAAGTTTAATACTTTTGTTAAATAACTAATATATAAAGAGTGTTCTCTGTCAAGGACACATAACTTTTATAGAAATATGCCATTATAACTGTTTCTAATCTACTAATATATTTATCACAATATTCCCCAAATACTTTTACACTGGTCTGGATTAATTTCACAGACGTGTTCGAGTTTCCTCATTGATTTAATTCACTTTCACCTGTAATACTACTAAATTTTGCTAGAAAAATAAAAAACAAGGTCAGATGACACTGGTAGTCATCCTGTTTATCTAGGCGACAAGGCTCCAGTCAGTCTCTACTCCAGACACAACGACACAATAATCTACACACATGTTACTGTAGTAAATGAAAAACATCTTTGACCTGTCACATTATCTTCAGAGAGAAGGTCTTTGTGTGTTCATCTACTCACATCAACTTGAGTGCAGAGATTTCTGTTTTTTGTCTGGGCTCCCAGTTTGAACTGTACTTGTTGGTCTTTAATAGTTATTTAAATAAATTTATGTTAATATAAAAAGGTCACTGACCAATTTTTTGCCTGATGTTTGATGATTTCCTCCGCCTTAGGTTTTATAAGTCTGCGTATATTTGCTGTTATTAAGTGACTTTGTACTAGGCGGCTGTTGATATTACAGTTTCTAGCTAAGCTGCGTGGCAGTCTGGTGGGGTCCCCTGGTACCACTAAACACACCACCTGCAGAAAGCTATGAGGAAGACTAGTTCAAAAGTCATAATTTAGTCCAAGATCAACTTAGAATTTATCTCATAGTTTGTTAGATCAACATTTATAACAAGACATTCACTTATTCCAGGCCACGTACCATGGACACAATTCTTTCATATCACTTTCACATCACGTGCACATTTTTGTTTTGACTAACGTCAGTTTTAGCTCAAGAACACACACATAGGAACACCCTCCACGTAGATGCACCTCATACCTTATATTTTATTAGCTTTTCAAGGCTGTAGACATACAATACTTTTGACCTCTTATCCTTTAAAACAAAATCTCTAAATATCCCTCAACTGCCTACTCTAAAAACTAACCTGACCCTATTACTACTCTAACAACTTCACACGATCGTCTCCAGTCCTCTCTCAGACTCCAGTCCTCTCTCAGACTCCAGTCCTCTCTCGGACTTCATATCTAGGTGTATATTTTAAAGATCCTCCCGTCTCAATAAGCACTGCTATAATCAACATGTCATTTATTGCTGTGCTCTTTGACCAGTCTGCATCCAGCTGCAGACCTCAAGGGGACTATCACCCAAAACAGGATCCCTGGGCCGACAACCTCTTTCAGAGAGTTAGCAAAGCTCCCCACAGGCACCCAAAATTCAGAATAATTTCTTTGAACTGTCAGACGACCCACACCTCTTAACGATTTTCCCGATGTTCAAGTTTTAACGCGTTTCTAGTAAACAGCGATGAACAATTACACCTGGAACGTCTTCGGACTGCGACAGCTTTTCATAAAGATTTTACCGTCAGCGAAAATGACGTTATAATTTTCACACGGGGCTTTAAACCTCCAGTCAGGCCGTTTGTTTAATTTAATCTAAAATCAAACGAAAGTTCATGTACGGGCTTTTAAATCAACAGGACAATTCTTATTTTCATGGGGAAAATAGTGTTTCGCGTGTTTATAATGCTCTCGGACCATTTCCAGTTAACAAGTTGCTAACGTTTCCGGTCCGCTCCCACGCGCGCCCCATTGAAAAACGTCCCGTATATAAACTTTTACATCCGATATATACATTCATAAAATCCCGTATTATATTGTAACGTTCTACTGTCTTCTAGTTCACAAAACTGCGTGCACAAAAACCGAAAACAGAGCAGCCTGTCAGTCCTTAAGGGACACGCAGAAATTCGATTTAACAGGTATTCTGCTTACCTCATGAGATGATAATAGCCGGCTTGTTCAGTCTGCTCAGACTTGGTCATCTGCCGCTTTGTCACCATTAAACAATAAAAACGAGCTAACACTTCTAAAACGGAAGACCAGATCACGGCACCAACTGTTAAAGACGGGAGCTGGCTGCGGACCACCGGACCCGGAAACCCTCTCCAGCCCATGTCTTTTCCCCCGGCTCGAACCTCCCTCAGAAGTGGCAACTCATACTAATCAATAAATCAAGGAAACATCAATTAAGTTTTATCAATTATATTGAAAAAGGCAGGAAAAGGTTACAATTTACAGCGCTGGACTCTCCGGTCTGTGACGCGTTCACAGACCTGGAAGAGCCCCGATGTCCCGTGTCATTACTCATTTATAGGGTCCTAAGACTCCGCCTTCGCAGAATGGGAGCTCAACCTGTCAGTGTATGAGGGGGTGTGACTAAGTGTGATCTCAGTGGATCTTATGTGGACTGACGTGTTAGGAAATATGAGACAGTGCTTCAAAAGCCTTTGTATGTGATGGGGCAAGCAGATTAAACTCTATTCCGTGACAGATATTGAATCCCAGGGAGACTCTCTTTAGAGTTGATGGCCCAGTTTAACCCAGTCAGAACTGAGTCATAATTTCGTTATAATCCCATCTCTGAGTAGATCAAAACCATAGGCCCTGTCCAAAAATATTGTAACACTAGCAATAGTACTAAACAGAAACCTACGGTTATTTTTATTCTCATCTATTAAAAATGAGTAATATAAAGTTCTAGCTTTACAGAGAGCTTTTTTATATTTTAGCAGACTATCTTTACAAGTTAAATAAAATTCTTCAACATTAGTAGAGCGCCATTTTCTCGCCTGGTTTCTAGATGCCTGCTTTAAAGTACGTAACTCAGAATTGAACCAAGGAGCCCGTTTCCTCTGATTGATTACTTTCTTTTTCAGTGGAGCAATTTTATCAAGTGAAGTTTGCATTGAAGTTGTAAGATGATCAACTAGATGATCTAAGTCACTGTTCTCTGTAAAGAACCACATAATGGTTGGACCAAAATCACCACACAAAAAGTCAAAATTAAATTATATTTATTTTCAATGTGAAGTATAGCAGATTGGACCAGTTCTGGTACTGGGTTCTGGTTCGGGTTCCGGATCAGTAACGAGTCTGAGACAGAGATCGGTTAGTGGTCGTGCAGGAGATAATGGAGAGCAAAAGTCAGAATGAGGAAGACCACTAACCGTCTCAGATGAGCTTGGGGGTTCAGGAGACTGACGTGGTCCAAACTGATCCGGATTGCTGCAGGAGAGGCTGAGTCCGGTGAGGGGCTGCAGCCGGCCGCAGCAACAGGTGGGTGGTGAGTCCGTTGAGCGAAAAGATGTGGTCACACAAGCCAGGGTCCAAAACAGGAGAGCAAAAGACAGGAGGTACCGGAGGAGAAGACGAGGAGGCGTTGTTGTGCAGGCGAAGGTGAGAACCGAAAGCAGAAGACGTAATAATCCAAAGGGTCGAGCAAGAGACAATGTCCAGGTGAGTCGTGGGTCCAGGAGGTCAAGCCGAGGGGAGGACAGGAATGAGGAGACAGGTAAACTATGACAAGGGAACATGAAAGGCTATGGGGGAACAAGGCAGGATAAAGAACGCGAGGTATTTACTTGCAGTGAACTGTTTTCAACTATCGGGCACCGAAGAGGAGAAAGAGTGCAGCTTTTAAAGGGTGAGAGAG
>NC_056501.1:50986735-51000781 GCF_014905685.2 Nematolebias whitei | reverse complement strand
AAAAGATCTATAGCAAACTTTAAAGAGTGATCAGGGTGACAGAAAATGTAATCTATGGAACGTGATTCGTGACAGTTCTCTGATGCATTACTCTGCAAGACAGAGGAAAAGAATGATGAAAGAGATTGTTTAAATTTGGTTACAACATTTTCTGATAAGCACCTGCTGAGATGAAATTTACTCTCAGTAACTGTGTAGTCATTTAATGTAAACTCAAAGGTTATTAAAAAATGGTCAGACAGAATAGGATTTTGAGGAACTATTAACAAGTCATCCTGATGCATGCTCAATAATCCAGGTAGAAAAATCTAAAAAAGTTAAATCTGGTCCTCTGGACATTCAAAAAAAACAAAACAAAGCAAAACAACAAAAAAATGTAGAAACGTTTCGTCTCTCATCCGAGAGACTTCCTCAGTCTGAGGAGCTGTATTCAGCTCAGTCTCTTAAATAGCACCTTCTCAGAGTGGATCAACCAGTTTGCTGCTGACAACCAAAACCAGCTGATCACATGCTCAAGAAGGACCATCAGCCTAACAATGGATCATTAGCACACTGATGGCTGTTTACTATTCACAGAGGGCTGAGTGATACTAGCAATCACAGCATTGTAAGAGGGGGACAGTTGAACCCGGAGGCCTCCACCCCTGTTTAATGATGGACGATTTCTTTTCACAAAGATGGCCTCCTTTACTCCTCTCTCACACCATCGTTCCTCTCTGTCCAGGATGTGAACATCTTCATCCCTGAAAGAGTGACCTCTGGCCTGGAGATGAGTGTAGACCTCAGAGTCCTGGCCTGATGATGTTGATCTTCTGTGCTGGTCCATCCTTTTGGCCAGTGGCTGTTTAGTTTCTCTGATGTAAGACTGATCACCCTCCTGACACTGAACAACATACACAACATTACTCTGTTTGTGCCGGGGGACTGGATCTTTGGGATGAACCAGTCTTTAATGTATTTTGGGGTTTAAAAGCCACTGGGATGTTATGTTTAGAAAATAAACGTCTCAGTTTCTCTGATACTCCCTCAACATATGGAATGACCACTGGTCTGGGTCTGGGTTCCTCCTTTTCACCTGATGGCTGACTGGAGTCCTGTTTGGGTTTCTTCTCTGCTTTCAGGAAGGCCCAGTTAGGATATCCAGTGATACTGGTTGATCAACCCTGAGAAGGTGCTATTTAAGAGACTGAGCTGAAAACAGCTCCTCAGACTGAGGAAGTCTCTCGGATGAGAGACGAAACGTTTCTACATTTTTTTGTTGATTTGCTTTTTTTTTTTTTTTTTTGAATGTCCAGAGGACCAGATTTAACTTTTTTAGATATTAACAAGTCCTTAATCTCTATACCATAGGTTAGAACTAAATCAAGAGTGTGATGATAAGAATGACAACATCCACATGAATATTGAAATCACCCATTATTATGATTTAACTGTATTTAATAGTAAGTCAGTTAAGAATTCTGAGAATTCAGACAAAAACTGAGAGTAAGCGCCTGGTGGACGATATATAACAACTAGTAAAAGTGTCTGTTCTGATTTCCATTTTAGATGAGAAAGACTGAGGGACAGTGATTCAAATGAATCATAACTAATAACTGGTTTGGCATTAATCAATAATCCTGAC
The DNA here is from genome assembly GCF_014905685.2 of Nematolebias whitei. Taxonomy (NCBI): domain Eukaryota; kingdom Metazoa; phylum Chordata; class Actinopteri; order Cyprinodontiformes; family Rivulidae; genus Nematolebias; species Nematolebias whitei. Next base: position 50,999,157 of record NC_056501.1, on the reverse strand, counting down.
TGAAAACTAGAAGCTACTCCTCCACCTCGGCCAGTTGTTCTAGGAACATGAACATTTAAATAATTAACAGGAGTGGATTAATTTATACTAACAAAATCCTCCTGTTGTAGCCAAGTTTCTGTCAGACAGAATAAATCAATATGATGATCAGTTATCAGTTCATTAACTAACAGGGATTTAGAGGAAAGAGATCTGATGTTCAATAATCCACATTTAATGAGTTTATGATTTTGCTCTGGTAAAGTAACTGTGTTTATTTTAATCAGATTTTTATGGTTCATATTTTTAGAGATGATTTTTTGTTTATTTAATTTGAGCTGTAGGTGAGTTGACAATCCAAAAAAGTTCAATCTGGTCCTCTGGACATTCAAAAAAACAAAAAACAAAACAAAGCAAAAAAAATCTAGAAACGTTCCGTCTCTCATCCGAGAGACTTCCTCAGTCTGAGGTGCTGTTTTCAGCTCAGTCTCTTAAATAGCACCTTCTCAGAGTGGATCAACCAGTTTGCTGCTGACAACCAAAACCAGCTGATCACATGCTCAAGAAGGACCATCAGCCTAACAATGGATCATTAGCACCTGATGGCTGTTTACAGAGGGCTGAGTGATACCAGCAATCACAGCATTGTAAGAGGGGGACAGTTGAACCCGGAGGCTCCACCCCTGTTTAATGATGGACGATTTCTTTTCACAAAGATGGCCTCCTTTACTCCTCTCTCAAACCATCGTGAGTGAGTTGACACTGTTTCAATGGGGGTGTGGGTGGGTAACAGAGGAGAAGCAGCAGAGAGGTGTGGAGGACTACAACTCTGCTTCCTGGACTGGACCCTGGGTCGTCAATAATTTGGGGGATAAACAAAATCAGACTATGGAGCTTCCAATAACCAGGGTCTGCTTCTCAGCAGGTGTGTCACTGAGCGAGGAAAATCTATTAGAAACGTGAACGGGTCGGTGGTGAACTGGGGGCTTAGCCTTAGCACTACGCTTGCTCTGGACCGTCACCCAGCCGGCCTGGGGTCCCGGCTGCTCAGGGTCTGCTGGAGGACTGCTAACGGGAGCTAGCCTCTGTGGTTCCGTGCTGTCTAAGGGAACCTGGCTAGCTACTGGTTTTTCTACAGCGTGGAGCCGAGCTTCCAGTTCAGACAGCCTCTCCTCCAAAGCTACCATAAGACTACATTTGTTACATGTATCATTACCACTAAAGGAGGCAGAGGAGTAACTAAACATCTGACACACGGAGCAAGAGAAAACAGAGGAAGCAGGGAGAGAAGCAGCAGCCATGCTAAGCTAACGCTAGCAGGAGCTAGCAGAGCCAAATACACCAATAAAAACCGAGAAGTGTTGAAAGATAAGAGGTGTTTTAAGCACTATCCAACAGTAGAAAAACAACTGTACTAAGTGTGTTTGTAAACTAGAATGAAAAACTGTGCAAAAGACTGATAAATCCAGAAAACAAAAACAACTCGAGCAAACAATTCACTCGAGTTACCAACAGACAAACAGGAAATGACACAATACGTCTCACCACGAACGTGCAATGTCAGCCAAGGAAACGTCCTCTCCACCAGCACTCAATGAAAGCAGAGCAGTGAAGTCATTACTTGACAGGAGGCACCGTGGACAAATTCCCATCACTCTGGCAGCAGTGTTCGAGTGCCTGACTGCCGAGATCCTGGAGCTGGTGGGAAACTCAGCTCGTGACAATGGGAGGACTGGGATCATCCCCTGGCACCTTCAGCTATCTGTCCGTGGCGACGAGAAGCTCAGCAGCCTGCTGGGAGGAGTGACCCTCACTCAGGGAGGAATTCTGCCTGGCATTCGGGCAGTCCTCTGCACAGGAGGACTGAGAGGCCCACCAGATCCAACAAGAAGCTGGATCTGGGTGGATGGATCGATATCTGTGGCCAGATTCTTCGGATTCGCTGCAGGAGATACTTCCTGCCCACAGCTATCAGCATCTAATAACTCTTGAATGAAACCAGGATGATGAGCTACGACAACACTTATTTTCCCTTTGGGAATAAAGTATATTTGAATATGAATTTGAATTTGAAGAGGAAGTCGTTTGATAACACTTATGTCCATGCAATTAAAATATTTGACCACTTATCAGTGGTCAAATATGAGACTAAATTATGGCAGATATTTGTCAAGAATACAAAAAGTGTGTTGTCGAGGTACAACTTGTTCCTATTTAACCAAATATGTATTAGTGGGTGTATATGTATACATGAGCCTGTTTGTATGACATTGACCCTGTGTGGATCCACACAGAAATTCACCCTGGAAAAAGGAACATAAAAAATAATATATAAAAGCAAGCTAATACAATATTTATACCATACCATACCACTTTATTTATAAAGCACTTAAAACAGCTACAAAGCCAACCAAAGTGCTGTACAGACAAAACAACAGGTAACACACAAAGCAAAATACAAAATGAGGTAAATCAGAATATTTATGCCCATGATGCATGTATGTAAACTTCTGACTGCAACTGTAGCTGTCTGCTGGCTTCATATTTGTTTGTCATAACTTCACAACAGTGAATCAACCTCTTCATCAAACTCTCAGCAAGAAAGTGAATAACGTGATAACGCAAAATATTATTAGTTCACTTGAGGCTCCCGAACAACCAAAGGCCTTGTGATGTGCTGAAATATGTCAGAAATTTACTGTATCAACAACAAAATCAACTAAGAGAGGCAGTATAGGAGCTCTAAGGTTACAAAAGTTCTGAAATTATGCATCTAGTATTTACATCTGTTTGTTGTTTTTACTTATATGCCATCTTTGGTGTAAATCTGTATTTTAAATATGCTGCAGTTCACTTAGAGAACTATTGAGCACGTCTTTTTTTAAACCTGCATGTACTTGTGCTGGACGCATACTCCGTACTGTATGTGTGTATTTTTCTGCTTAATAAATGAGAACATTATAAAGTCCAAGGGTAGAGTGAGAACGCTGGAGAGAAAAACCATGTTTCTGCAACATCGACAGACAAACAGGCTCAGGCACTCACAACCTTTTGACTCTGTGTGGTTCATGTACCTTTGTGTCTGCTCGTGTGTGTGCGAGCTTTTATGCAAATGGGAGCAGTGAGATAATTCTGCGTGGGCCGGTGGTGCCCACGCAGTGTGGGAACATCGCTCAGCCTTCACAGGTACAGATCCCCAGGGACAAGGACAGACAGACGGGCAGATGGAGAGACGGTCGATTATAAGCAGCTTTGTGCAGAGGTTGCCAACCTGTGTTGCTCCCAGTGAGCAACATATTGATCCTCACCGCAGGCTTCACTTCTACAGATCCTGATTCTGAAAGTCTAAAAACATACCAAAGAACATGCTGTCAGAGAAAACTGTTAGGAAACCTCTTAGGAAACCTCTTAAATAAATGCCTCAAGTGAAATTCATTACATATTCAGAGTAATTTAGCACTTTGCTGGTGTTTCTTTAGGTTTCTAAACTAGATTAGTGAATAGAGCAACATGGGAACTAATACCGAAGTTACGAGACGAGATGTAGGGCTGCACAGACAAAGCCCGCCGGATGCAAACAGCCATGATAAAATACTGAAGAGAGGAACTATGACATCAACAAAGTGAAAGAAAAGAGCAGACAGATGGAGAAGGAGGCGGATGGTGAGATGGATCCTGGCAGATTATACAGACAGACAGTGGCGGGGTCTTAAAAACATCAAGTTTTCAGCTTGTGCAACCTTGTTGTTCAGGAAAACAACACTGAAACACAAATATTAGAATGAGAGAAGTTTCAAAAAGGATTGCATGTTCCAACTGATGGTTCTTATGACTATAACCTACAGTCTGAGTTTTAAAGACAGCCAAGTTTACTTCTGTATGGTATTCTTACCCCTCTGCTGCCGAAAGGCATGACAACACTTGGGGATTGTAGGTTTATAGAAAATAATTTGACACATCAAACTCCCATTGCTCATCCATTTCCACCAGAAAACCACCGTGTTCAAGCTTAAACTGTTTAAGTAAAACAATAAAAACATACAAATGATACATGTATAAATAAAATTCAGGTGTTAACAAAAGAAAAGTGTAGACAAATGAGGGAGGTAGCAAGAGGTCAAAAGCTGTGTGTCTCCATCCTGTCCAGACGTCATTATGTGAGGCCATTTAGGGCACAATTTATTACAAGTCCCACTCCTCTTCTGCTCCACTTTACTAGTTCAAGTTCAAGTGTCTTTATCGTCATTCGCATCTCATGTGGTACATGAGGTGGAATGAAATTATGTACACAGGTTCCCAGTTACATCCAAAAAATAGCAAAAATATAAAGCATAAAAAGAAACTGTATATAAGGATCTAAGATATACACTAAACGAACGCCAAGCGATACGCTAAAAGAGCTAATGCTAAACTAATAATGTAAAACAATACGGCGTAACAACAGCAGCCCCAACAGGAGTCTGCGGTGAGCAGATGAGTGAATACAGTAGCATGAGATAATCAGCAGCATGAGATCAGCAGCATGGATAATCAGCAGCACAGATGTCCCATATCCCCTAACCAATCAAAATTTAGCATTACTGTTTCTAAGCAGACTTAAATTACATAATAAAGGCATACTGTACAAACAAATATGCAGGTATATAACATTAAAAAGGAGTGGCTCTTAATTTCATTGTACTGCGTATAATGACAATAAAGGCATTCTGATTCTGATTCTGATTCTGATTAACATTATAATAAAACACACAAATATGAACTCATAATATGTAAGAAGGAATATTTCTTCTTTTGACATTTCCAAACTTTAATATAGAAAGACAAAAAATAGGCATTTAGGCTCCAACAGGGATGTTTTTAGTTTTTAGTTCTACAAAGTTCAGTCCCTCAATGAGGACTGAACTAGACAAAAGGACCTTCTCCTGCTCCGCTCCTGTTTCCTGGAATATCTTGTAAAAAGATCTGAAGCTCTCGACCTTTGACCTCTCTAAGTGACTTTAAGAATCTGTTGGACTCCTGGCAGGGACCAATGCTGACATGTTCCTGTTTTTAGTTTTCTACATTCACCTTAGAATCCAGCTGTTTTTGTTACTTTTCTTTTTTTAGCCATCCTATTTATTTAAAAAAAAATCTTTATGACTTTTTACAACTGTTTATTGTTGTCATCACTTTGTTAAATCAGGTCTCTCTTGTAAATGAGTCCTCAAGGCTCAATGGGATTAACCTGTAGAAATAAAGTTTGAATTAATGTTTTTGCCTGTCTGTGCATGTGTTCATTTTCCTGTGGTGTTGCCTAAATACCTCAAAAAATTACTGAACAGATTTCAGGTAAACTCTCAGAAAATGATAATTGTATATAGTTCTGCACGTCTGCAACAGAAAAGCTGTTGGAGTCAGTCCGTTTCAAGATGTCCGCCACAGCTAACCAACCAACACACGTTGTGTGTAATGCAGTCAGCTTTTTAGAAATTGAGGTAAAATTTAAAGTGGTTTAATTTCAAGGTTTGTCCAAAGCTGTTTGACTCGTTCATTTCTCATCAGAGGACGATCTTGGTCTAAATCTTTGGGACAAATGGCAGCGGGTGATAAGCATTCCTTTAAGGCCATTGTCTTCTTCAAAAAACTCAAGTCTAACACACAACATGTCCAAGAGTATGTAAACCTACAGTTGTTTTATAATGATATCGAATAGCAAAAATGTATTAGTTATCTATTAAACTTGGTTATATTTTGGCAAAAATACAATACAATGCAACGTAGCATTAATTATATACTTTGTGCAACCATCAAAATACTGCAGACTAAACTTATATTAGATGTTTTGCAGTGAGATTCTGTGATGAGGTGATGGCAAGAAGGTCCTGGGTTCAATCCCCAACTGGACCTGGGGTCTTTCTGGGTGGAGTTTGCATGTTCTCTCCGTGCTGCGTGGGTTTTCTCCGTGTGCTCCAGTTTCCTCCCACTGACCAAAAACATGCATGTTAGACTGCCTTCAGGTCCAGACCTCCCCTGCAAAAGAGATCTGTGATGTCAGTGGGGTTTGCTGGTTAAATAAAGGTTAATAAATAAATAAAGTTTGAACCAAATGGTACCTGCTGTGGTTAGCTCCTTCAACAACAAAACAAAATTTGATTCAAACCTGTTTGAAAAGCTAATGGCTAGTCAGAGGAGGACTAAAACCGTAGGGGATTGATGTCCTAAAAAACCTCTATTCTTAAAACTCCCGTAGTAATTTTTATGTGAATGCTATTTTATAAATCTTTACGTCACTTTCAGTTTTTCTTCACATGGATTTTTGCAATGAAATATTATGATTTCCTGCCAGAAGTGCTTCAGCTAGCTGTTGTTGCTGCTAACAGTGCTTGTAAATTTGCATGCAACTCTACATAAATAGTAAAATACAAGACTGACTGGAGTTATTTAAGACAACAGGCCTCTTTGGTTTTAGCTTCTCTCAGTCCAGCCATTAGCTTGTCGCTCTGGTCAAAACTTAAAAACCAAGGGTCAAAGGGCTATCTACAACAGGTGAGATATTACCCGTTCATACTTTTTTCCAGAGTTTATGTTTGCTAGGCTGGTTACTTAGGAATGAACACCGTAATGCTGAGCAGACCTGTTTCTATAGATAACTGTAGCACTTTTCTTTTTGCTTAAATCGTTCTCATATGGTTATTTGCCAACAGACTGTAAACAAAGATAACGGGAACAGCTTCTTTTCTTCTACCTTTACACACGTTTCTTTTTCTTCTTCTTCTTCCTCAGACAGATGAGTGGTGTGTTTGGATCACCTCCTGCAGATGTAAATTGGGCCATATCTGATGAAGCAAAGACAAAATCATATTTGTGAGGTCTTTACAAACCTTCTGCTGTTTGTGTGCTGCTTCCACAGTGTGCGGAGACATCCACGGCCAGTTCTTTGACCTGATGAAGTTATTCGAAGTGGGAGGTTCTCCTGCCAACACACGTTATCTCTTCCTAGGGGACTATGTAGACAGGGGCTACTTCAGTATTGAGGTGAGGATGGATTATCTGCTTGGCACATTTACCTGGTAAATCTCATCTCTGTGGGTGTGCATCCAGTCAGAAAAGCTTATTGCAATGCATGTGCAGTGACCGTACAGCTCAAACCCTATCAGTGGTGCACTTTCCCACAGATCTCATGTGCACTGTTTGCTGCACAGTGTACATCCACAGAGCATGTGCAGTCCATCACCTTTCGTTCACTGCTCGCATCGTCACGGTCGTGATCTTCAGGCCCTCAGGGTGCATTAAAAACAAGTCTGGTTCTGTTCTGGACATCACTGCGTGGGCACAGGACACTAACAGAACAGCATTGTCTGCAAACACACTTCACGTTGCCATTCACAAGTGGAGGTTAAAGCTCTATCATGCAAAAATGAATCCATATGAGAACATGATGAGCCAGAAACATGTTTTTGAGACGTGTTGCTGCCATAAAATTCAAAGCGATCTTTAAAAATGGTTCATGGATTTGGTGTAAATATTTGATGCGGTTGCTGTTTCATTGTGAACAAGCTGATGTCCCCCGTCGCTGAGGGATTTGAATATTCAGTTGAGTGTTTTTCTGTAGTGGAATTGAGCAGGGAATGCAAGTAAACCTACAGTAAATGTTTTTGGTGCAAGATATTCAAGTGGTCAGAGTTACACTGTGTAAAAGAACAAATGAAGGGTTTGTTTGTTTCTGCTTGTGTGAGGTGGTACAGTGGTCAGTGGTGGCCTGGGGCTTGACCAGTGGTTAATTTGAGCCGGATCCTGCAGGAACAAGACACGGGAACTCTCTCATTTTGACCCGTTCTGTTCCGACAACTCTTTGTTCGGATCCGGCAGCTCCGCCCCTAAAAGTTCAAAGTCATCGCACATTTTTATTTTGATTATTTATTAAAAATACAACGAGAGGAGACGCTGCCTTTAGCCCAGCGGACCTAGCCTGTGGATGTTCCAGGAGCCTCTAGGCTTGGGGGCGTGAGGACGAATCAGATAGTCACATTTACGCACAGAGGTGCTGCGCGGAGTCCTTGTCTCCTCCTCCTCTCCAAATACTGTCCCTCCTCAGGGGGACCGCGCACTGAAGAACAACCCGTCTCCTCCTCTCAGACCCCGAAACAGAAACAATCATTTATTCAACAGAATAAATAAATTCCCTGCAGACAGTGCACGTTACGCACAGAAACGCCTCCATTCTCTACCAGCGTGTGCACATCAGCAGGTGTCTGAACTCCTGCTGCATTTCAGACATAATCAATAAAAAAAGCTTCCTGTAAAAAATACATTAAAAACACAAAGAGAGAAATGTTTGATGTGTTATTCACATTATACGTCACGTTTCAAAACAACAGCGCTAATTTGTCAAAATAACAACAGAGATCAAAATCTCAAAAAGACAATTCAGTTTAATAAAAATGGATGGATGTATTGATTGATTGATTGATTTTCCTTAGTTGGACAACAGAGAACTGAGGCCTTCAGGTGCTTCTAACGGTGCCATGAGACTGGAGCAGAGGAGAGTTCAGCTCAGAACCATGAAGTGTGTGTGGGGGGGGGGGGGTTAGGACACCTGACAGAATCAGCGCTACACAACCTGCTGTTCTTCTCCAAAATACTAATTTTATTAAGTGTTTACAAATGTAGGTAAATGTTGATGTATAACAACCTGTTAAAATACACCAAGATGCAGGAAATGACATCTCTGTTGTTCAACATTTTCTGTGAGAGGACCCCCGCCCCCCGCTGTTCCGGCATCAATCAGTTTACAAATTAAGCCCTGGGCTTGACCATTGCAATGCCCTGCCTGTAGGAGTCTCCCACTCCTCCATCAGACGACTTCAGCTGGTCCAAGACGCTGCAGCCCGTCTTATAACCAACACTCCCAGACACGATCACATCATTCGTTTCTCTCCATTGACTTCCAGTCCATCTTAGAATTGATGTTAAACTTTTATTATTAAATTTTAAAGCTCTTAGTGGTTCCTCCCCACCTTATTTAGCTAATCTGGAAGCTTTTCATGAGTGTGAAAGAACCCTAAGCTCAACTAATGAATCTTTACTGTTTGTCCCAAAGTTTCATACAAATGTTGCGGAGGCCGGGCCTTGTCAGCCTCAGACAGACTCTGGAACCACCTCAGGACTTACACTCCATCACTGATCTGGGCCTTTTTAAATCTAATCCTAAAACCTTTGTATTAAGGCAGGTTTGTGGCTTTCTGGCATTATTGTAAATGGACTGTACTTATACAGCTCCTTTCTATCTGATCAAGACACTCAGAGCTCTTTACAACAATCTGTGCCTCATTTACCCATTCATGCAGCTCTATACTAGATCTATACAGAGACTAATCAGAGCTTTATCACATTCATAAACTGATGGGACACACATCAGAGGCAACGAGGGGTTCAGTGTCTTGCCCAGGGACACTTCAGCATGTGACTGCTGGTGGATTCGAACCCCCAACTCTACCATTGAAGGACGACTGCTATTGTATTATTTTTTATTGTTTGTTTTTGGCTTTTGTATTGTGAAGCATTTTGTGCACCTTTGCTGTGGAGCGGACTCTGTAAATATTGATAGATTGATTGACTAATTGATTAATTGATTAATCTCTGGCCACTCCAATTGTTTGAAACTATACTTTTAACTAGAAAGTGTATTGTCCTCAAATGATTGGAGTGGACATGTGGCGGTGGCCATCTTGGCAGCTCAGTTTTTGATAGTGACCTTTCTTTACATGTGGATGCAGTCACACACCAAAAGGGAAGTCAGCACCTCACTCATTTTTCAAATGATCATGCTCACAACATGCACGGACAGATGGGAAACAATAAAATAGGTTTATCAGAATTGAACATCACTGAATTTAGTTTCTCATTACATTTTACATGACGTCCCAACTTCTTCTGACTTGGGGTTATATAATATGCACTCAAATAAATCAGGGACCTGAACCAATGACCTGGACGTACAGTTCTTTTATTGAGAAGCAGCTGGATCTGAAACATGTCACTGACACAAAGAGAGTTCGGAGCAGAGGGAACAATATTTAGGCCACCTTGTTAACACATTGCAAGGGCACATGAGTGAGGGACTGAATGTAGAACAGCGACGATCCGATGTGAAGGTGAGAGGAGATCCTCTGAGTCATTAGTGGGGTTAGCTAACGGATGGGAGTGAAAAGATGCTGGCTGATGAAGCCATCACATGGAGCCGCAGCTGCTTTTCAACTCCTCGTCTCCTTTAACTTAATGAGCTCGGTCTGATTCGGGTCGATTCTCGTCAAAACGCTGTTTGTTTCTAATTTTAGACCCGTGTGAGGATCGGTTGGCCTCCAGCTCTGTTAATTATGGCTGCGGGCTGCTCGTTCAAGAGGAGGAATGTCTTGTAACAGCTTCATCGTGGTTCTGTGGAGAGCTTTGAGTTTCTGGTTTAATGAGGGGAACTGAAAAAAACTTCAAATTTGCATCATCTGTACAGAATGATATCCTCAAGGAAACGTTGTTTTTCATGCGCTTTTCCTTCAAGCTATAAAAAATGGTTCACTTAGCTTAGCATAAACCCTGTTAGCCCAGTTCTATATTGTGATAAAACAATAATTTGAACAGTTCTTTGCATTTACTGTATTGTTTATCCTTCTAGGGACAAGTGCCAAGTATTAACAGATTCTGTTCACTAAAACATTTGTAGCTTAGTTTAATTTGCAATGCCAGTCCTTAGATGGGCTTTTAGCAACATGAAAATAAACAGTTCAAAACATTACACTATTAAGACAATTAGATAATTAAAACAGATCACAGTAACATAATTAAACTTTTACTGATTTAAACATGAAACTTGCTTTCAAACATAAGAAATTGGGCTTTTACTTTCAGAAAACACATTTTGTTATTAGTGGCCTTCGCAGAAAGGTGAAAGGTTGGTGGTGTTTGTGACACTTGATTCAATATGGCCGCAGCAGCTGATCAGCCATGGCCAACACAAAAATAGCTTTACCTGCAAAAGATTTGACATGAATTAAGTAAAAATTTGGAGTGGTAGTCGCTGAGAGTCAGTCATAACACACGCAAAGAGATCAGAGCTCTGAGTTTAAAACTTTGGTATTAACTATTGGAGTCGACCTTGTTTGTTTGTTAGTAAAATATCTCAAGAAACACAGGATGTATTTTAATGAAACTTTCAAACACAAACTGTGCATAATATTATTTTCAAGGTTTGACTAAAACAACAATAATAAACGTTTTCACAAACGTTTGACTTTCTTGATGCGAAAAAGTTATTTTTATAATCTCGAGGTTTGTTGTAATTGCAAAGCTGCTCAACTCTAATCTCTTTTTCATGTTTTCTTTCCTCTCATGAACATTTTAGTGCGTGCTGTACCTTTGGTCACTGAAAATCCTCTACCCAAAGACCCTCTTTCTGCTACGGGGAAACCATGAATGTAGACATCTGACAGAATATTTTACCTTCAAACAAGAATGTGAGTTGAGTCTTTTTTTATCTTTTCAACAACGCCATGTTCTTTTTCCCTGTCGCCTTTGTGTCGACGTTTCTCGGACATGAAAGGCTTATTAAATTTAGATGTTTGCTTTAGACTTTTTTAACATGAGAGCTAAAAAACATGTTTTATTTAAAATAACGCGGATCATAAAAGACTGCACTTGGAGCCTGGGAACAATCAGCATCCTGTTGTTTTTTAATTTAATGCATGAAGAAGGCGTTTGTTACTAGTTTCATAGTAAAACATAAAATCAACTCGTTCAGTAATTACAAGATTAAATCTCAATACTCATCAAACACGTTAAAGTTGGAGGAAAAAGAGGACCTAATGTGGTAAAGTGATAGTTCAGGTTTCTTTTTCTGTGGGGCTTTATGGATTATTAATATCTCCCCGTCACTTTGTTTCCCTCCTTTCCCACATTGCTGCCTCCTTCTGCATCCTTTCATCCCTCAGTCTTTCTCCTCCCTCCCTCGCCTGGCGTCTCTCTGCATGTTTTTCTGACTCCACTGCCGGTGAGTTTCGGCATCCTGTCCGAGAGTGGGTGATTAGCAGCAAATTAATTTGGCCCTTAATGATTGGCTCAGGGACTCACTCCTCTGTGTCTGATTGGCCAAGGGACGAGGAAGCTAATTTCCCTCGGTGCTTGTGGCGAATAGTGGTTGCCCTCAATTACCATCTGCTACGTATGTGACGAGTGTGCGCTAGTGCGTGTGTGGTGATAGAGTGCGAGTGTGTCCTTATAAATGTTTTAGTGTGTGGAAGGAGCTGACAACTGGTGGACTGGCAATAATGAGCTCTAGCTACACACACAAGGCAGATGGAAGGGTTGACAAACACACTCCTTGCTGTGTGTGTGTCTCTCTCTCTCTCTCTCTCTCTCTCTCTCTCTCACACACACACACACACACACACACACACACACACACACACACACAC
>NC_056501.1:50966119-50986725 GCF_014905685.2 Nematolebias whitei | reverse complement strand
CACACACACACACACACACACACACACACACACACACACACACACACACACACACACACGCACACACACAGATCACTGGTACCCAACTTGACTGGCATTTTCTTATTCTCACACTCTCTTCTGTTAATTCCCTCCTTCATCATCTTCTTTCCTCTTTTCTTTCTTCAAAGGACAGTCTGTTTGTTTTTGAAGTGATGTTCTGTCTAATAGTCAATAGATTATTCATCTCCCAGCATACTGATAAATCCAGACGCTTCAGCACCATCAGCAAACAAAGGTCTCAGCCATAGGTGTCGCAACAGTTATACGGGAAAGGGACATGTCCCCCCACTTTTAAAAAATATTTTTTCGGAACACCTCTACCCCCACACAACATTTATCATGAAATATTAGTTCACCCAGTGTTGTTTTTATTTCTTCGTGAACAAATCCATTTCACTTGCTTAATAGGAGAACACAGTAGTCCCTCGCTACTTCGCGGTTCATTTGTCGCAGACTGATTGATTTTTCAAAATAAAATTGGACATGACACACAATTGGCTGATTGATGGATGAGCTGCATGATCAGCATCAGATTTTTATTTAAAATAAATTATTTTAAATTATTTAGCACCTACTGCACCTTTGTGCAGCCCACACTGCAGGATAAATTTCCTGCTGTAGCTGATATCCGTGCAGAACATAGAAGTGGGCGTGGCTGAGACCGCTTGCAGGTAATTGAGTGGCTCTTTTAGAGCTTTTAGAGTTTAGAAACATTGTTTAGAATATTGAAAGAGTGTGGGAAGGGTTTAAAACACCTATATATACAAAGTATATATATATATATACACATATATATATACTTTGTATATATATGTGTATATATATATACACACATATATATATATATATATATATATGTGTATATATATGTATGTATATATATATATATATATGTATATATGGTGAGGGACCAGACAAAGTGCAGCCTAAAGACGCCTTATGATGAGCACAATTAACGGAAACAACGTTCCCCCACCCAGACATGGGTCACCGGGGTCCCACTCTGGAGCCGGGCCTGGAGGTGGGGCATGCTGGCAAGCGCCTGGTGGCCGGGCTTTTACCCATGGAGCCCAGCTGTGTACAGCCCGAAGAGGAGATGTAGTTCCCCCTTCCCATGGGCTCACCACCTGTGGGAGGGGCCAAAGAGGTCGGGTGCAATGTGGGATGGGTGGTGGCCGGGGGCGGAGACCCTGGCAGTCTGATCCTCGGCTACAGAAGCTGGCTATTGGGACGTGGAATGTCACCTCTCTGGTGGGGAAGGAGCCTGAGCTGGTGTGTGAGGTTGAGAGTTTCCGGCTAGAAATAGTCGGATTCACCTCAACACATGGCTCTGGAACTAGTTTCCTTGAGAGGGGTTGGACACTCTTCCACTCTGGAGTTGCCCATGGCAAGAGGCGCCGAGCAGGAGTGGACATACTTTTTGCCTCCCATCTTGGTGCCTGTACGTTGGGGTTCACCCCAGTGAACGAGAGGGTAGCCTCCTTCCGCCTACGTGTGGGGGGATGGGTTCTGACGATCGTTTGTGCTTATGTGCCAAATGGCAGCTCAGATTACCCACCCTTTTTGGAGTCCTTAGAGGGGGTACTGGAGAGTACGTCTCCTGGGGGCTCCCTTGTTCTACTGGGGGACTTCAACGCTCACGTGGGCAATGACAGTGAGACCTGGAGTGGTGTGGTTGGGAAGAACGGCCACCCTGATCTGAACCCGAGTGGTGTTCTGTTGTTGGACTTCTGTGCTCGTCATGGATTGTCCATAACGAACACCATGTTCAAGCATAAGGGTGTCCATATGTGCTCTAGGCACCAGGACACCTTAGGCCGCAGTTCGATGATCAACTTTGTTGTCGTCTCATCTGATCTGTGGCCACATGTCTTGGACACTCGGGTGAAGAGAGGGGTGGAGCTGTCTACTGACCACTACCTGGCGGTGAGTTGGCTCCGATGGTGGGAGATGATGCTGGTCAGACATGGCAGACCCAAACGTATTGTGAGGATCTGCTGGGAACGTCTGGCAGAGTCTCCTGTGAGACAGAGCTCTAACTCCCACCTCTGGGAGAGCTACGAATATGTTCCGGGTGAGGTGGGTGACATTGAATCCGAGTGGACCATGTTTCGTGCCTCTATTGTCGAGGCGGCTTATCAGAGCTGTGGCCGCAAGGTTGTCGGTGCCTGTCGCCACGGTAACCCTCGAACCCGATGGTGGACACCGGCGATGAGGGATGCTGTCAGGCTGAAGAAAGAGTCATATCGGGCCTTTTTGACCTGTGGGACCTCGGAAGCACCTGATGGGTACCGGCATTCCAAGCAGCATGCAGCTCAGGTGGTCACTGAGGCAAAAACATGGGCATGGGAGGAGTTCGGAGAGGCCATGGAGAATGACTTACACATGGCTTCGAGGCAATTCTGGCCCACCATCCGGCGTCCCGGGGGGGGAAGTGGTATGCCACCAACCCTATTTATAGTGGAGCTGGTGTGCTGCTGACCTCAACTCAGGATGTCGTGTCGGTGGGCAGAATACTTCGAAGACCTCCTCAATCTCACTGGCACGTCTTCCACTAAGGAAGCGGAGCCTGGAACCTTGGGTCGGCTCTCCAATCTTTGGTGCTGAAGTCACAGAGGTGATTAAAAAGCTCAGTTTCTTAATCTTAAATCCCCCAAATTATTATCTAAAATATACAAGAAATTGTCTAGAATCAATGACTCCATAATGCTACCTGTTGCAAAATGGGAGTCAGATTTATCAATCAATTTTGACAAAAACACCTGGTCTCAAATATGTTTAGGAACATTTAAAATGACTAGAATCTCCAACTTACAATTAATACAGTATAAAGTTCTTTATAGAGTACATTATACAGGTCAGCGAACGTTTAGGATGGGATTTACATCATCTAACAACTGCTCACAGTGCACAGACAATATTCCTGATGATTATATCCATGCACTCTGGCTCTGCCCACCCGTTCAGAGGTTCTGGGTCCAGGTTTGTGAAGACTTGTCTAAATGTCTGAAATTTAATATTCCACTCTCTCCGTCTGTTTGCTTATTGGCTATCTTGGAAGATGTTACCCTGGAAAAAAAATACATGTCGCATGATTTTCACTGCCTTATGCATTGCAAAGAAAACCATAATCCTGAATTGGAAAAATAAAAATAATCTTAGCATTAATCAGTATAAAAATCTTCTGTTAGATCATATTAGTCTTGAAACAGCATCTGCCGACACATCGGATCAATCTCTCTGGGCTCCTTTGATCGGCTCCGTTACATAGTGAGGGTGGGTAGTCTGGGATCTGACCTTGTGGGGTCTTGGGGTTGATGTGGAGGTGGGTGTATGGGTTTGGGGCACCGGGGGGGTTGCCGGGGGCTGGGCTCTTGGGGGTACCTGGGCAGGGGGGGCACTGCTTTCGCCCTGGAGAGGGCCTGGGTGGTTCTGGGGGATGTCTGCTGGTGGCTGCATGCGGGCCCTCAGGTGGTCTGTGGCGGCGGTCGTGGGTCACCGATCTGGTAGCCTGGCTGTGCTGGGGTGGGTTCGGGGTGGGCGCGGGGGCTTGGGGTTCTGGGGGCTTGTCGCCCCCGGGCTTGGGCCTGTGGGGATCGGGGATCTTGGGCTCTGGCGGGCAGGTTGCCGGGCTCTGGGCCGGCTTGCGCTCTGGTGCCCGGTTCTGGGCAGGGGCCTTCGGCTCGCTGGTAGGTTGTGGGTTCAGGGGCTGGGGGGTTGGGTGTTTGGGGGCGTGACCAGTGGCCCCTAAGAGGGGGTAGTTTGACCCAGCCTAGGTGTCTAGTGTGCTATGTGTTTTGAGAGATGTCTGAATGAGGGGTGGGTGTAGTATTTCTTCTGGGGTGGGGACTGGGTGGATGTCCTTGGGGGCGGCCCGGGACTGTGCATGGCCGACTGGCTGGCCCCTTTCCTGTGGTGGGGGCTCGCTCCCGGTGCTTCCTGGCTCTGTCGGCGGTTGGGCGGGCGCTCTTGGCTGGGCCGCCCTGGTGGGGTTTGGCTTCATCTGGTGGCGGGCTGACTATGGTTTGTGGGGGTCTTGGTGGCCCTCAGGTGTGTGGGCCGCTGGTACTGCTTCTGGCGGCTCTCGGGGCTCTGTCCCTCTCTGGTCTGGAGCTCAGCGGGCCTGGCGGTCGGTCCAGATGGAGAGGTGTCTTGGCCTCAATCCCTGGGTGGACCTTGGGGAACTGGGGGGGGCTGTTGGGTCAGTGGGGGAGCTGACTCCCTGTGGGAGCATTTGCTCTTACAGTTATATTTCTCCCCATCCCTCACCATGCACTTCCACCCTCTTCATTTCAATTCCACACATTTAGGGTTGTTTGGGCTCGGGTGTGCTGCAACAATTTTACATCTCTGTTGACTAGCCACCTGGGACTCAATTTTATTGTACACCTTAGACATTCACTCATAACATCCTCATGACATTCACATATAAGAACTTGAGGTGGGCACTATGGCTATAGGTGGTGGGATGACCTTACTCTCGCCCCCTGTGCCTGTGCTCACTTACAATGGTTGCATTTAGACACTAGGGTTTGGATAGAGTTGGAGGGGAGGGGGAACTGGCATCATGCCAGCCTTTACTCCTTCTTCTTTCCTTTTTAATGGCACTATACAACAACACACATCAACAGCACATCTAGGGGCGGGGGTGTATGTGTCGGGGTCTTATTCTCTTCTTTTTTTTTTCTCTCACCCCCCTGGTTCCCTAACTGCCATTCCAGGGGTGGTGTCCGGGAGAAGGGCAGGCCGTCGGGTGTTGACCAGGACTATGTGGGGGTTCGGGTCTGGGGGATTGCCGTGGGCGGTGCTGCCGCTGTGCTCTCCCTGGGGTTGTTTGGACCCCCTGAGCTTGGCTCTTGGGTGCCATGGTTGGCCCGCTGGCCGGGGTGGCTGCCGGGGCCTGGCGGGTGGTCGGCTGGGGGCGCGTGTTTGGTAGTTGGCGGTGTGTGGGGGTGGTCGGTGGTGTGACCTCTTCGTGCGGGGGGGTGTCCTGTCGGCTGGGCATGGCCTGGGCCGGGTCTGGGATATTGGCTCCTCTCCGCTCGAGAATGAATGGGTCTATCTCCTGGGTTTGGGCATGAGCTGCCCCATGTAGAGGACGGGTACATGTCTTGGACCTGGGGGATATAGAGTGCGTATCGGGAATAAGAATTAAATTTATCGTTATTGTATGTCTTTGAGTGAGTGAGTGAGTGTGAGAATGAGGCTGGGACTGTGTGATTGTGTCTGTGTATGAATGGGTATTTGTTAGGCCGAGACTCGGACTGCCCCCTCTTTGATACAACTGGGGGTGCTTGGCATCGCGCCCCTATCGCGTGGCCCCCTGGTGGGGTGTGCCCTTGCCTGCCGGCGCGCTTGGGGCCCTTGGTGTCGGGGGCTGGGCACTTGGGCGTGTGTCGGCTTGGCCTGGTGTCTGCCTGGTGGGGCTCGGGTCCTCTGGCCCTGTCGGGCCTTGGCCTGGGTGGTGTGCGTCCTCGGTGCCCGGGCCTCGGTGCCCGGGCCTGGAACTGCATCGGTGCGGCGGGTTCCAGCGGGGGCCTATGAGTTTGTTGCTGTTGGCCCCGGGGGGTCACTGCATGTGGTCGCTGGTGGGGATCTTCCGGTTCTCCCCTGTGGTCCGATCTGGGGGGGTGGGTGAGTGGTTTGTCCTGTGTGGGTGGCCCTGGGGGCTCCGCAGTCGGGGTCCCTGCTGGGGTCTTGGGCTCTGGTCCCCCTTTTTTTTGTCTGCCTCTGGTCTTGGGGGTCGGGTCTCTGCTGCTTCACGGTTACTATTAAATGTTCTATTAGAGAAGCCTTATACACTTATGCATGCTCACAACCACACACAAATAGATGCAGGGATGCTTATGTAGGCTTTATATGTAGATATATAGATATATAGATATGTATGTGAATGTATATTCATGTGTATGTATGTATGTATATGGGCGTAGGTATGGGTATATATATTTATGGAAACTTACTGCAAAGCCATGAATATTTTAAGTTCTTTACACATATGTATTTTGTTGCTGTGTTTTGTCATGCTCTTTGCAGGTGAACAGACAGTGGCCGGGTGTTTTGCCGTGTGCTCTCTTTGTGTATATTTCTTATATTTTGGAGTATTACTTTGTCTTTTCTTTCTTTCTATCCTATTAAAAAAAAAAAAAAAAAAAAGCTCCTCAGTGGCAGGGCCCCAGTGGTGGATGAGATTCGCCCCGAGTTCCTTAAGGCTCTGGATGTTGTGGGGTTGTGTTGGCTTACATGACTCTGCAATATTGCGTGGACTTTGGGGGCAGTTCCCCTAGCTTGTCAGACTGGGGTGGTGGTACCCATATTCAAAAAAGGGGACCATAGAGTGTGTTCCAACTACAGGGGGATCACGCTCTTAAGCCTCCCTGGTAAGGTCTATTCAGGGGATCTGGAGAGGAGGGTCTGTCGGATAGTCAAACCTCAGATTCAGGAGGAGCAGTATGGTTTTCGTCCTGGTCTTGGAAAATTGGACCAGCTCTACACCCTCAGCAGGGTCCTGAAGGGTGCGTGGGAGTTTGCCCAACCAGTCTACATGTGCTTTGTGGACTTGACGAAGGCATTCGATCGCATCCCTTGGGGAGCCCTTTAGGGGGTACTCAAAGAGTATGGGGTAGCAGGCCCTTTGATACAGGCTGTTAGGTCCCTGTACGACCAGTGTCAGAGATTGGTCCGCATTGCTGGCAGTAAATCTGCTCATTCCCAGTGAGAGTTGGACTCCGCCAAGGTTGTCCTTTGTCACCGATTCTGTTCATAACTTTTACGGACAGAATTTCTAGACGCAGCCAAGGCGTTAAGGGGATCCATTTTGGTGGCCTTAGGATCACTTCTCTGTTTTTTTGCATATGATGTGGTCCTATTGGCTTCATCACGCCGTGATCTACAGCTTTCACTGGAGCGGTTTGCAGCCGAGTGTGACACAGCCAGGATGAGGTTCAGGTCCTACAAATCCCAGGCCATGGTTTTGAGCCGGAAAAGGGTAGAGTGCCCTCTCCGGCTCTGGGAGAAGGTCCTGCCCCAAGTGGAGGAGTTCAAGTATCTCAAGGTCTTGTTCACGAATGAGGGAAAAATGGAGCGTGAGATCAATAGGCGGATAGGTGCAGCATCGTCAGTGAAGCAAGCGCTGTACTGGTCTGTCGTGGTGAAGAGAGAGCTGAGTCAAAAGGCAAAGCTCTCAATTGGCATGGGCAGCTTGCATGTCTGGAAAGGCACCATTAATGCAGAGAACTATGTTCAGGTTCTAGAACAACATATGCTCCCATCTAGACGTCATCTCTTTCAGGGAAGACCCTGCATTTTTCAACACGATAATGCCAGACCACATTCTGCAGCAATCACAACATCATGGCTCCATAGGAGAAGGATCTGGGTACTGAAATGGCCAGCCTGCAGTCCAGATCTTTCACCTATAGAGAACATTTGGCGCATCATAAAGAGGAAGGTGTGACAAAGAAGGCCCAAGTTGATTGAACAGTTAGAGGCCTGTATTAGACATGAATGGGAGAGCATTCCTATTTCTAAACTTGAGAAACTGGTCTCCTCTGTCCCCAGACGTCTGTTGAGTGTTGTAAGAAGAAGGGGGGATGCCACACAGGGTAAAAATGGACTTGTCCCAACTTTTTTGGGATTTGTTGATGCCATGAAATTTGGAAACAACAGATTTTTCCCTTAAAATGACACATTCTCTCAGTTTAAACTTTTGATCTGTGATTTGTGTTCTATTCTGAATAAAATATTAGATGTTGGCACCTCCATATCATTGCATTCAGTTTTTATTCACAATTTGTTTAGTGTAACAACTTTTTTGGAATCCGGTTTGTATTTATATATACAAAAATACACTGCTACTTATAATAATAATAATAATAATAATGTCATCACAATGTCAGCACTGTATGTTTCCATACAATGGCGAAATTAGTCTCTGCATTTAACCCATCCATCACCTTATACAACTATAAGTGCTATGTGTTGTCATCATTGTATATTACCATACAATGGCGAAATTAGTTATCTGCATTTTACCCATCACACCTGAGATACACCCAGGTTGAGCAGTGGGCAGTTATGTAGGTGCCCAGGAAGCAATTGGGGATTGGGTGTCTTGCTCAGACACCACAACATGTAGGAATGACAGAGAATCAAACCTGGGGCTTTCGGGTCCCGATTCGGCTGCCCTGTCTCTACCCCATCTCGGCCCCCAAACTATTATTCCTACTATTCCAAGTTGAAGGTTTTTCACTTGCAGGGCTTCAGTACAGATCCCCCGCAATAAACGAGCGACTACTGTACTCAAACCACTAAAAATCCACTCCAGGTTTTCCTGGTTACCTACAACAACCCCACACCATGCAGTGTTTCCCCGAGGTCACCTGCCTTGGCTGGGCACTCACGGGGGGAGGAGAGGGAGACACCTCTGTTTTGTGCAATAGCTTTGTGCTGGTAGTTGTTGATGGGGTGGGGGGTTAGGATGCGTGGGAGAAACGGAGCGTGCTCTATTCACACAAGGAGAGCTGTTGGTCAGACTTCTTGTTGCTCTCTAAAATAATTACTGACTCAAGTGTTTGATATGTAGGTAATCGTAAATGTTTAACAACCTGTTAAAATACATCAGAATGCAGGAAATGCATCTATTCAATAATTTCTAGGGGAGGACCCCCCTCCACCCCACCCAGTGTCCTCCCCACATTACAACTGGTCAATGGTCTCAGCACTTATCTTTGGTTGAGAAAACGGCATTAAACCAGAGGAGTCATGTAAAAGTGTGGCTGTGTAATATTAGCTAATGTAACGTTCCTTCACACCAGTATGTATTTTAAAGAGTTTCTGTATTAGGCTGATTGAAACCTTTTGTGTCTGAGCTATTTAGTTTATTTCCTGCATCTTCTGTGTTTGTGTTCATCACAAGGTCAGAAACTGAGAGTGTAAAATGTGTGGGGCGTGGTCGGTGTTCAAAACACGTCAAATCACACTCAGGTCCTGAAATCTCTGTCCTCTCCTCTGCCCCCCAGGTAAGATCAAGTACTCAGAACAAGTGTATGACTCCTGCATGGAGGCATTCGACTGCCTGCCGCTGGCAGCGCTGATGAACCAGCAGTTCCTGTGTGTCCATGGGGGGCTTTCACCAGAAATCCACACGCTGGATGACATCAAGAAGGTACGACAAGAAACACAAAAACATACGCTTTAGGATTAACAACGCAGACTTAGTACAAGTAAACTGTGGCAGTCTAAACCACCACTGTACAATAATGGGTATCATTGCAAACTAGTAAATAATAGATAATAATGCAGTTATTAATTAATAAAATTTTTCAATTCAGTTGATTTATATAGCGCCAAATCACAACAAAGTTGTCTTAGGACACTTTACAGGAACATTCACATACAAAGAAAAGCCAATTAGTAAAGTTCTCTATCTAAGGATGGATAGATTAAGCTGTAAAACATGTAATAAACCATTAATAAACAGTAATAGTACATTTCAAATCAAATACTGACTTGTTTCCTGCTGAATAGTGAGCGATCATGAATCAGGACTCTCCATTCTCACAGATTTCGTATGCTCTTTGTAATTTACATTTTAAATCTGTGTTCTTTAGCTTTAACAGGTCTCTTTTGTAAATGAGTCCTCGAGGCTCGATGAGACTGACCGGTATAAATGAATGAATTGAAAATTTGAACAAATATCGAGCATTTGTCAGTAAGTGACCTGCAAAGTTACTTGGTTAAAAAGAAGCTGAGCAACAATTAAGAATATATTACATTTACATTTACATGTGTGAATCAGGTAGAACAATTTATCGTGCCACTTAATGAGCGTGCTTCGGTGTACAGTGTTTTGTAACTGTTTTATGAACACTTATTAATGTTTTGTAAAATGTTTACAACTGATACCTTATGGAGTCACAGCATTCAAGATGGCTGCCACAGCAAAGTCAGTTTTACAACTTTGAGCTGAAATTAAAGAGTTTGTAGCAGAGACAGGTCCCCAACTTACACTTACTTTTACATCTTAGTACTAACAGATTACAATACTGTTTGTGGGTATTTGTTTGAGGGCGGCTGTGGCTCAGTGGTTAGAGCAGTCGTCCTCCAATGCAGGAGTTGGGAGTTCGAATCCACCAGCAGTCACATGCCGAAGTGTCCCCGGGCAAGACACTTAACCTCCAATGTCATAGCCTCTGATGTGTGTCCCACCAGTGTATGAATGTGATCTAAAGCTCTGATTAGTCTCTTTAGAATGATTTGTTCAATTATCTTTGTAGAGATCTAGTATAGAGCTGTATGAATGGGTAAATGAGGCACAGATTGTAAAGAGCTTTGAGTATCTCTATAAGATAGAAAGGCGCTGTATAAGTACAGTCCATTTACCATTTGTCCATCCATGCATCCATTATTTTTACTTGTTTCTTCCTTGTCGGGTCATGGGGGTCACTGGTACCCATATCCAGCAGTCACTGTGCAAGAGGCCTGGGACACGGTGGACATGTCTCCAGTCCATCACAGGGACATATGGAGACAAACGAGACAAATTCACTCTCTCACTCACACCTAGAGACAATTTAAATCAATCAGTTTTACATGCATGTTTTGATCTGTGGGAGGAAACAGGAGTACCTGGAGAAAACCCACACAGCACAGAGAGAACATGCAAACTCCCCCCAGAAAGACCCTCGGCCGGGATTCGATCCAGTGACCTTCTCACTGAAAGGCAACAGCTCTGCCAGCTGAACCACCGTGCTACACTGTTTGTCTCTTACGTCTGCTAAGCTAAAGTTTGGTGTGAGAAGCTGTAAAACTTCACCAACACAGTTCAAATGATTTTCGTTGTGTGAAATCTTGTGATTGACCTTGTTACAGTTTATTTTTATTTATTAACCTTTATTTAACCAGGCAAATCCCATTGTTACAGTTACTATGCATGTTCAAAGTCAGTGCTTTGTGGTCTAAATAGATCCATGCATACTTCTGGTTCATTGAAATATATTTAGTCTAAACTGAGTTCACAGTAAGTGTTTCAGCTGCTCTGCAGTCATTCGATTCAGTTTATTTATAAAGCGCCAAGTCCCAACAGAAGTCATCTCAGGACACTGAACAGAAACATTCATATACATTCAGACACCTGGCAACATTGCACCTTGAGCTCACAATATAAAATACTAATAAAGTTAATTTTTACATATGTCTGTATGGAACAGTCAATAAGAAGCAGGTGTAAAAGACAGCTATGAAAGTATTAGGTGCACTTCACCTGATTTTTTTTTGCATGTGCATTAGTTACTGTAAAGAGTTCAGCTAACTGGTGAAGTCAACTAGGTATTAAATGGCCGCCACAACTTATTGACCTTGGCCATCACAAAAACGTCTAAACTGTCAGCCCGACAGGTACTGAAGTAAAAGCTGAGCAGAGCTTCATTCACAGGACACATTCTGAATGAACGTTCTTCACCTGATCAATCCACAGCGCCGCTCCTCCACAAGACCATCCCTGTTGGAAACTCTGGCCTGAAACAAGGCTGGTAATATGCATTTCTTCAATGAATTTTATTTCATCTCTTTGAAGGATTGTTAACTTTTTAAATTATTTACAATTTATCATATGCTTTATGAGCTTCTGCATATGTCCAACTTATTCACAGGGATTTACAGTTTAAGCCAAAGCTTCTCAATCAGAGGAAAAGGGCAGTAGTCTCAATACATTGTCTAACAAGTTAAGAAAATTAACCATTTAATTAAGTCATTTACATTTATTAAATTTAAATGTATTTATAGCAGCAAAACTCAAAATAAATGAAACGGGCTGGTGGCATTACTTGAAACATGACTAATGAAAGGATGGGCCCTGCACTGCCTGGTCGCACGCTGCTGATGGCTCCTGAAGACGATGGAGGACAGTATCAAGACGTTTTGACAACCTTTGTCCAGCTCCTGAACCTCTGAATAGGTTTGTTGAGCCTATCAGGCACCTCCTGAACTTTGTCAGAACAGAACCAGAGTAAGAACGATACTGCAGACTCATAAAACACCAGCTCTTTTACTTTGTGTGTTTATGGGCCAGAGCCGCTGCAGCAGGAACAAATGACTCCGGGGCTCTTGAAGACAGCTGCCTGGATTTATTCCAGCCCACTCTGCCATCCAAGGGGGCGTCCATTTATCTGGACTCATGTCTCGTCTCATACCTCTTGAAGGCCGCCATAGACGCTTGTTTGTTGCTGAAGTTGAGCAACTCCACAAAGCTTTGCACCAACTTTAATGAATCCACTTCATTTTAGCTTCAGGGCTTTTACCTGAACTTCAACGTGTACTGGATTAAAAAAGGAGAATAGAAGAGTTCAGATTATTAGGATTGGCTCAAGCAAAATGTATTTTTCAGTAAAAGTCCTAGCATTCTTTAAAGTAATGCATGTTGTCTGCAACCTTGAAAATGGTCTTAAAATGAAATGAATGAATGTCTACGTAAATATTTGCTTGTTTATTATTAGGGTTTTTTTTTTTTCTCAGGCAAGAAAAAAAAAGTCTGATAGGAATTTTTTCGGCTCCAACTCCTACATGTGTCCAGTTAACCACTGGTTTTGTCCAAACAGGTCTCACTTGTGAATGAGTCTTCGAGGCTCAATGTGATTTATCTGTTTAAATAAAGGTTGAATGAATGAATGAATGAAAAAAATAAAGTTAAAACCATTTTGGTCACACCTTGAAAATGATGCTATCCATGATTTCATGTCAAAAGATGTGTTAGCTTTCTGAAGAGGATCAGTCTCAGTCACCAAATTAGAGCTCAGTACTAGTCAAATTAACTGAGTCATAGTATTTTTTGTGTTTACATTGGTCACTTAGCTGTGGTGGCCATTCTGAATTGGGTTTGACCCCAAATGTGAACCAGCTGTACCTGATGGAAGATATATGTATGTATTTAATGAGCTATTAAAGAGATAATTAAATTATCCTTACAGTACCATCCGCCAGACAGACAAAGATGAGTCTAATAGTTTACGGCAAACATAAAACAACAGAAACTGTACGAGTACTTGGCACTTGGTGATGACTCTCAGCTTCTACGACACTAAATTTTAGCTCAATAACTGTCAAATGGCCTGATTTCACGCCATTTTTATGTTTTCCAAGTTTGAAGCTGTGGCAGCCATCTTGAATGTGGTTGACTTCAAAGGTTATTCAATAGTAACTACAGTATACTTGCAGTAATTAGTTTCTATTCTTTATTTCTGATTTTAGTATTTGTATTTGAGTCTGTATTTATATCAGTACTTGTCCAGTGCTTCGTGAGATTACAAACAGTACAGACAAACGCACACGCAGGCAAAAACCTGGTCTGCTTTCGTCTTCAGTGTTAAAGATGTCTCACACTGACACCAAAAACACAGCAGCTCCAAACTGCAAAACTTTTAGAACTGATTTCCAACAATTTGTTCAACAAATCAACTCATAAGGAGCATGGAAGCACACCGGGGAGAGAAGCCTCACATGGGTGTACACAGCACCACGCAACACAAAGACACACACGTCCTCCTCTAATGGCAGTGTTTCCATGGTGAATCTGCTGGTGTGACATCTTCTCCCTCCTGTGTGGTGAGGGTTGCCATGGAGATGCTCTGCTCCGACAGTGTGTGTTTATTTTTTGTGCGTGCCCTCTTTCTTGTCCGATGTCTACGATAAGAGTTGACCTGTCTTCATTTTCGTGTGTATCTCTGAGGTTTCCGTCCGTTTGTCTTCTGTCCCAGTTGGACCGGTTTAAAGAGCCCCCGGCGTTCGGGCCCATGTGCGACCTGTTGTGGTCCGACCCCCTGGAGGACTTTGGCAATGAGAAGACCCAGGAGTACTTTGGGCACAACACAGTCAGAGGATGCTCCTATTTCTACAGGTACAGGAAGACAAAACAACTCTTCAAAACATTGCTGCAGCAGACGGAAACAAAACTAATGACTTTTATTGATTGTGATCTGTGTTTGGGCAGAAATATGAACTAACCTGATCTTGAAACAGGAGGACACACAATATCCACACAGAAGAAATATCATCAAAATTTACCAGCTGGAACTGGGATTGATGCATTTCACTGAGCTTAGTCAGCGTATCTCAGTAGCCCCAGTGCCTTGTGGGTAAATATTGAAGGTACTCATCTGCAAATCAGTAATCTAATAAGTTTCGTGACGACGTCGGGGTGCTGGAGATGTGAGAACAGAAAGAGTCCACAGTTACATCTCATCCGGCAACATCCACTAATATTTGCTGGGATTTGTAGCAGAGATGGAAAAGCTTGGTTATCAACACCCCCCCCCCCCCCCCACACACACACACACACACAGTTTGGTTTCAGCATAAAAAGATATCCGACAATCCCTGGGGAGACTGCACGGTTCTGTTGCTATGACGACTGGCTACTCCTGCCAGTGATATTAAGATACTGCAAGAGAACGAGGGGAGAGCAACGCAGCAGAGTGGGATGGAGGTGGTGGGGGAGATGAAGGATTGATAAGAAAATAATAATCAAGATGGAGGGATCCAGAAACAAGCAGCTGCCGTCTCAGAGACAGATGTTCTCGTCGCTGTGTTCCTTGTATGTTGAAGGTGGTGTTATGACATGTTCTGTGTTGCAAACACAGAGATTTTCTATGTTTAGGAGACCCAGCATCAGTGTGCGCTCACCTCACTGGCGCCCCCTGCTGGTCCCAGCCTGACCATCAGAGAACGAGGGGCCTCCTCATCGCCCTCTGTCTCAGGGTTTACAGTTTGGTTCTCACAGGAAGTCTTTGGGATGTTTCTTCCTCAGTGTTTTATCTGCTACTCTCATGTTTTGTGGCCTTTTCTCTCTGCCCCCAGCTATCCAGCAGTGTGTGAGTTCTTACAGACCAACAACCTGCTGTCAATCATCAGAGCGCACGAGGCACAGGATGCAGGGTGAGTTGTCACGGTCTGGTCCTCATCTCAGCGCAACGGGAGCAGCATTTAGCTCTGCTCACCTCAACATCTCACGTTTTCTCCCCCACAAAGAAAAATTTAAACACCAAACAGACAGTTCAGATATTTTCTATCTGGTTCTGGGGAAAGATTAAGAGCAAATATTATCTTACCTGTTGCAGATGGCTCTTGGAACGAGCTCATTTAGATCAAGAGAGTTTAATTCTGACTGGACTGACACACTAACAGCTTGTTTAAGTCGGACCATTCATTCAACCTTTATTTATACAGGTTAATCCCACTGAGCCTCGGGGACTCATTTACAAGAGAGGTCAAGCTCCAAACAGCTCCAAACTAAAACACTTCACAACTGTTCACGTGAATAGACTTCTACAACCCTTTGCATGATCATCAGTCTTATAATACATGTTTCTTCTTGCCAAAATACTGTGGTATTCTTGTGATGAGGCCCGCAGGCTGCACCAGACGTGTGAACTAGCTGCTCTTATTAGCACTTGTAGATAACCAAACATTTCTTTTAGCCACATAATGTGAAGTAACTGCAGGGGAAAACTGATTAAATAAGGTAGTGCATAAACTTGTTTATACCCTCCAGGTGAAGAAAAACAAACATATTGATCACTGAAATATGTTGAAACTGAAAATAATAATAATAATAATAATAATAATAATAATAATAAGAAAAACATAATAAACTAATTAACATCAGTAGTTTTTTATGTATTTTAATTTTAGAATTATTTAAAAAATGCAAAGTAACAAAACTGGCCTTAACAAAAAGGATGGTTCCCTTAACTGAATATTTTACCATCGTTTGAGTCAACCTGCAGTCGAGTGATTTAAGTCTCTCTGCACCGGTCCACAGGTGTTCTGGTCCACTCCTCATGAGCAAACTGCTCCGCTTGTCTCAGGTTTGAAGAGTTCCTTCTCCAGATGTTTCATCTCTTTCTACAGATGTTCAACAGGACTTAGATCAGAGCTCAGGTCACTTCAGAACAGTCCAGTGTTTGGTTCTGAGACATTCATGTGTGTTTTGGGTCATTATCCTGTTGGAGGACCCATGACCTGCGACTGAGAACAAGCTTTCTGAACCTGGACATCACGTTTAGCTCCACAGTGCCTTGACAGTCTTGAGACTTTATTGTACCCTGCTCAGATTTGAGACGCCCCAAAGCAGCTCCAGACCAGAACCGAGCCTCCTCCACTGTTCAGTGCTCTTTTCTTGCTGTGCTTCATATTTCTGTCTGTGAACTTGGAGCTCATGGGACTCCAGTTTTCATCCATCATAAGAACATTCACACAGATGTTTTTGTGACTTGGACTTATGCATTTTAGGTAATTCTATCCTGATTTTTATTTTTATGTCCTCCTCGGTCGTCTTCCATTTAGTCCACTTTGACTCAAACATTGACCAATGGTGCAGCCTGACACTGATGAACCTTGACCTCGGAGTTCACCTCTAATCTCTGGAAGTTGTTCTGGTTACCATTCATGTTGTCCATCTCTTCAATTTGACATTTCCTCTTGCGGACACATCCATAAGGTTGGCTCCTGTGACTCTTAAACTTCTGAATAGTCTGTTCAGCTGTAGTCACAGGAACGTCAAGCTGCTCGGAGATGGTTTAAATCATTTACCTTTAACATGCTTGTAAATTATTGTCTTTCTAAGCGCCTGAGACAAATCTGTCCTTAGTTTTCTGTGGTCCGTGTTCAGTGTGGACACACCATGATGCCAAACAGCACAGTGACTACTTTTCAAACTTTACCTATGCAGACTGACTGATGACAAGACGGAACCTGCTGATGTTCATTACAGGACACCATCCTTTCTGTCAAGGACAGTTTTATGATTTTTCTGAGCTCTGTGGAACAAAAATAAATAAAAAAATCAAACAATATTTGATTTTAATTGATTGATCTGTTGTAAATTAATGTTTTTTTATATATTTTTGTCAGCTTCAAGTTACTTTAATGACCTTTGTGAGTTTTTCTTTCTCTAACCAGCAGTTAAGAACAAATTTATCTGTGCCTGTGTGAAATAAATGTAACTTTTTATGCTTTAGTTTTTACAAAGTCAGCAATCAAGTTGTCGGCTCATCAGTCAGAAAACAAATGTGAAAATAGGCCATAATTTTAAAGAGCTAGTTGAAAATAAAACAGGTCGCAAACTCCAAGAATTCAGTGACACTGAAAAGAAAAAAGTTCCTTTTTTTTTTCAGTTCTGAGACAGGAACCATCTTCAGCAGTCAGTGTGTGAGATCTTGGCTTATAATTATATTCATATGTATTTATTTCACTAAAGCTGCTGTAGATTTATCACAGCACTTAGACTGAGAGTTTGTTTCTTCCTGTTGGGTGGATCCATCCCCGAGCGTTTTATCCATCATCCAGACAGCTTGTCGTGGTTCAGCGGTCAGATGCACTCGCTGGTATTAAAACAGAATTATGTTCGTGGGACGTGCTTCTGAGTTGCTGAGATTTCACTCAGTCACATAAAACTGACAGCAACTTTTTAAATGAATAATCGTAACAAGTAACTTAAAGAAAAACAAGGGTCAGAGCCAGAGCTGTCTCTGACCCTGAGCTGGAGGCTGACTACAAAACAAAAACTCTTTTCCACAAACATATTTTTTATAATCATTTTGTTTTTTAAATCATAAGATTAGTGAAGTATTGT
Source organism: Nematolebias whitei (assembly GCF_014905685.2). NCBI lineage: Eukaryota > Metazoa > Chordata > Actinopteri > Cyprinodontiformes > Rivulidae > Nematolebias > Nematolebias whitei. Next base: position 50,969,057 of record NC_056501.1, on the reverse strand, counting down.
ATTTATGTTAGTGTGACAAATCTGTGAAATAAAGGAGATCTGATGTTTTTCGTTACGAGAACCGATCAACAGAGGACACCATCTCCTCTGTGGTCCACACTGCTCTCAACCACCTGGAGCAGAAGGACTCCTACGTCCGTATGCTCTTTGTGGACTTCACATCTCCTTCAATACCATGATCCCCCAAACCCTGATGGACAAACTATCCACACTAGGACTAAGCCCCTCCATTTGCAACTGGGTACTAGACTTTTTAACAAACAGACCACAGTTAGTGAGGATCCACAACCTCTCCTCCTCCACCATAACCCTCAGCACTGGCTCTCCTCAGGGATGTGTGTTGAGCCCCCTCCTGTTTACTCTGCTCACGTATGACTGTGCAGCTACCCATCCAGGCTGTCACATTGTAAAGTTTGCAGATGATACAGCGGTGGTGGGATGCATCACAAACAATGATGAGTCCAGCTACAGGCAAGAGGTGGAACACCTGGAGAGCTGGTGCAGAGAGAATAACCTTCACATCAATGTGAAGAAGATGATGGAGATGATTGTGGACTTCAGAAGGAACAAAAACATCTACACCCTGTTGGATTTAATATTTTATACATTTTTATAATTCCTATCAAGCACTCAAATGTCATGTCACATAAAGGGTGTGCGTGTCTTTCTTCCAAGGTTGAACTATGTTTATAGAAAATGTTTGCTAATTCTAACTAGTTGACCTTTAAATATAATCTCATAGTAGCTAAGGATAATTTTACAAGTTCACATTTGATAAATTACAAGCAATCAAATCAGGCCAGAGAGCAGACTGATTAACATAAATAAAGCTAGAACACAGCTCTTTAATTTAGACAATATAGTTTGACTAAGTAAAATCAAATTAAAAGTATAACCATGATCCAAATAAAAACACGAACATAAGTTAGATAATATAATTATTCCTAGAAATAAACAACTATTTCAAATCAGTGTTATCACTAAGGTATAATCACGTTAAACAAACAGTGTTAACAGTTTAAACGCAGACACAGAAACTAAGATGAATCTGCCTTAAAAACAATCACCCGGCCTCCAACAGATATTGAATTAACATACCCATGAGGTAGATAATTAATAATTACGTATAAACAATTTGACACGAATCATTTTTGTATCCCTAAAGTAGAATAGCAAGTTAAACGTTAAACAAAAGCCGATTTCGGTGTACCAAAACTTATCTGAAATATAGACGTTAACATCCTTGAGGGGGCGGGCTAAGTCATAACCATAGCGACAGAAGCTGAACCAATCAGGAAGCTAGCCTTCTCAAACGGGGATAAAAGGCTGGAAATGACACACGCCCACTGAGCATTTTCCGGGAGGCGCACACGGCGGCGGTTCGTTCTTAATGCTCCATTTATATGCATATATCTTATTAATGTAATTGTTTGTCTCTGAATATCTGTAACCCATGTTGTGTCAAATAAATCTTTTATATGAAGGGCGACGCCTCAGCCGTTTTGAACACGACGTGGTATTCTAACCACAACAACCCCCCTGAACATAAGAGGATCTGCAGTGGAAGTGGTCTCCAGCTACAAGTACTTGGGTGTACACATGAACGACAACCTCAGCTGGAGCAACAACACTACCAGCCTGATCAAGAAAGCTCATCAGAGACTCTTCTTCCTCAGGCGGCTGAGACGAGCTGGTCTGGAAGCTCAGTCCTCACCTCCTTCTACAGGTGTGCAGTGGAGAGCATCCTGTGCTCCAGCATCAATGTGTGGCATGGAGGCTGCACAGCTGCAGAAAGAAAAGCTTTGCAGAGAGTGGTGAAGGCTGCACAGAAGATGTTGGAGTCAGTCTCCCCACCATCACAGACATCTACACCTCCAGATGCAGGAAGAGGGCCACCTGCATCATGAAGGACCACACTCACCCAGCACACACACTTTTTGCCCCGCTCCCCTCAGGAAGGAGGTTAAGGAGCATTAAGTGTAGAACCACTAGACTGAGGAACAGCTTCTACCCTGAGGCTGTTAGACTCATGAATCTCTAACCAGAAAAATCACTGTGAAAAAAAATCCCTGTAATGCCACTTGATTGTTGATATGTGCTGCTGTTTATCCATGCTGCTGATCTCATGCTGCTGATTATTTCATGCTGCTGTGTTCATTCATACTCACACAGACTCATGTTCGTGCTGCTGTTCGGCGTTTTGTTTTTGTGCTATGAGTGCTTAGTGTATTTTTCAAAATATCCTGCTGCATGCTCAATAATCCAGGTAGAAAAATCCAAAAAAGTTCAATCTGGTCCTCTGGACATTCAAAAAAACAAAAACAAAACAAAGCAAAAAAACTAGAAACGTTTCGTCTCTCATCCGAGAGACTTCCTCAGTCTGAGGTGCTGTATGAAGGCCAAGCTGCCGGCCAAGCTGATGGTGCAGTTCTACACGGCCATCATCGAGTCCATCCTCAGCTCCTCATCACGGTGTGGTACGCCGGGGCCACTGCCAGGGACAGACTCAGACTGCAGCGCGTTGTGCGCTCAGCTGAGAAGGTGATCGGCTGCAGCCTTCCATCCCTCCACGACCTGTACGTCTCCAGGACTGTGAGGCGAGCAGGTCGGATCACAGCTGACCCTGCTCACCCTGCACACGGACTGTTTGAACCACTCCCCTCAGGCAGGAGGCTTCGGTCCATTCGGACCAGAACCTCCCGCCATAAGAACAGTTTCTTCCCCTCTGCTGTTGGACTCCTGAACACTCATAATGCTACCTCATAATTTCTGCTTTGGTCACATTACATCTGTATTATAACTGAATACTCCACCTGTACTGTTCTCTAAGCTTTTTTATTGTTTTCTATTGTATGGGTGTACATATGGTTATGTTATGGTTTTAATTTTACTTTATTTGTGGGTGTACACAGGTCTTATGTCTTATGTAATGTTCTCA
>NC_056501.1:50947494-50956119 GCF_014905685.2 Nematolebias whitei | reverse complement strand
TCATTTTGTATTTTGCTTTGTGTGTTACCTGTTGTTCTGTCTGTACAGCACTTTGGTTGGCCTTGGCGCTGTTTTAAGTGCTCTATAAATAAAATGGTATGGTATGGTATAGTCCAGTCATCTGGAAGCTCTGTCTTACCACCTTTAACAGCTCCTCTCTGAATTTCTCACAACATTCTTCCTTCTTCATCTTCCACCATCTGGTCTTCTTCTCTGATTTTACTCTTTTTCTCTTCTTCACAACAACAGTCATTCTACACACAACCATCCGATGCTGTCTGGCCACGCTCTCCCCTGCCACAACCTTACAGTCTCCAATCTCCCTCAGGTTTCCTCTTCTACACAGAATGTAGTCGACCTGCGTACTCCTTCCTCCACTCTTATAGGTCACTCTATGTTTCTCCCTCTTTTGGAAACAGGTATTGACTAGGGCCATTTCCATTCCCTTGGGAAAATCCACATCTGTCCTTCCTGTGATTTGAGAAAACTATGCTTGCTAGTTTTAAATTGCTTAAAACTACAGTTTCTTTAAATGATTGGAGTGGCCAATGGTGGCCTTTGCTTTAGCCAAGCAATAATAATAATAAAAAATTAATAAATAAAAAAATCTACTTCTATTCTTTTCCACAGTATAACTCCTACCCACTTGAATACCTTGCACTTGCACACATCAGAGTCAGAGTCAGAGATTCTTTATTTTCATTCGCACCTCATGTGGTACATGTGGTGGAGCAAAATTATGTACACAGGGTCCCAGTTACATCCAACAATAAAATATATAAAAAAAAAAACTGTAATAACATCTAAGATGTGGACTAAGAAAAACATCAACTAAATATACACTAAGCACTTATAACATAAAAACATTGAGCATCAGCAAAAACATGAGGTTAAGACATTAAGGACACATTAAGGTTTACTTGCATTCCTTGTTCTATTCCAGTCCAGGAAAACACTCATGTTGAAAATAACAAACATTCACCATCTGATCTTTCTGCATCGGGAGACATCAGCGTACCACACTGTTTGTTATTTTGAGACATTATTCATTTATAATTGCCTTTTTCTTTTGCATCAACTTCAGGTCAAATCAATTGAAACAAACACTCATCTTGTAATATATTAGGTAGAGATTATCAACCTTTTTACACATAGCCTGAAGGACATTGACTACAGCTCCAGTTGGATAAATAGGACAATACTATATGAAGTATGTGTTTCTCTTTATGATTTAAGAGGTTACTGTGATTAAATGAAACGAAAATAAAAACAGCACCAACACCACCAGACAGTTTTACCCCTTAACTGAGGGCACATACTGAACCGTGGTATATGTGTACCCCCACACCCCCAACAACTCTACAGAACTGTAGGAGAATGATCAGAGTTTTCCATAATTTTTGTGTTTTTCTGTGACAGTGACTGAAATGTTGGTCAACGTCCTGAGTATCTGCTCCGACGATGAGCTCATGAATGACGGAGATGAGATTTACGACGGTGAGAAACACTCATCTGCTGCTTTGACTGTAGCTCCATGGCAGAGCAAATGTTCCTGGTTATTCACTTCATTATTAAACAAAGAACTCAAAGATGATCTGCTGAAGAAAGTTTATTTTCATGATCATATTTTACACAGTTCAGACGTGCTAGCTGTTTAGATATCTCTCTGAGAGTAACATCATGACACTAATTATGGTCCCCTGCTGATAATGGTTTTGCTTGTTACTGCGAGTGTAAGTGTGTTAGCAAAACATTTGACGAATCACTTCACAAATGTAAATAATACACTCAAAATGTAATAATTTGGTGATCAACAGATTAAATTTTAGTCGCCCTCAATCAAGATGGCCACCACAGAGCTTGAGAGATCTCGTTTGTCTTTTTTATTTCTCCACTTATCTTTGAGGCAAAAACAGGAAACAAGAATCTTTAACCTTTAGTCATTGTCTTTAACCCTTTAACTACCTCACCAAGACAAACTATGGAAAATATATATTTTTTTCATTTCTTATCTCCTTGGGTGACTGATGACAACAATCGAGTTTTTCTTTAACATACCCTTACTCAACACTTTAATGTCCATTTTGTGAAACTTGCTAAAAAATGAAATTATAATTAGCAACATATACCTGAGCTTGTAGTAAAAGTAGACCAGCTAGTTTTATTTCATTAAAATAGTATTGAGATTATTTCTACCATCCATCCATCCATCCATTTTCTTCCGCTTATTCGGGGTCGGGTCGTGGGGGTAGCAGCCTAAATAGTGAGGCCCAGACTTCCCTCTCCCCAGCCACTTGGTCCAGCTCCTCCGGGGGAATCCTGAGGCGTTCCCTCCAGCGTGTCCTGGGTCTTCCTCTGGGTCTCTTCCTGGTGGGACGTTTCCGGAACACCTCACCAGGGAGGCGTACAGGAGGCATCCTAAACAGATGCCTGAGCCACCTCAACTGGCTCCTCTCAACGTGGAGAAGCAGCGGCTCTACTCTGAGTCCCTCCCGGATGATTGAGCTTCTCACCCTATCTCTAAGGGAGAGCCCAGACACCCTGCGGAGAAAACTCATTTTGGCCACTTGCATCCGAGATCTCGTTCTTTTGGTCAAAACCCAAAGCTCATGACCATAAATGAGGGTAGGAACGTAGATCTATCGGTAAATTGAGAGCTTTGCCTTTTGACTCAGCTCTCTCTTCACCACGACAGACCTGTACAGCGCCTGCTTCACTGCAGACGCTGCACCTATCCGCCTATCGATCTCACGTTCCATTTTTCCCTCATTTGTGAACAAGACCCCAAGATACTTGAACTCCTCCACTTGGGGCAGGACCTCCTCCCTGACCCGGAGAGGGCACTCTACCCTTTTCCGGCTCAAGACCATGGACTCAGATTTGAAGGAACTGATCCTCATCCCGGCCGTGTCGCACTCGGCTGCACACCACCCCCACTATAAACAGTGTTGGTGGTATACCGCTTCCCCCCACGGAGACGCCGGATGGTGGACCAGAATCGCCTCGAAGCCATGCGGAAGTCATTCTCCATGGCCTCTCCAAACTCCTCCCATGCCTGAGTTTTTGCCTCAGCGACCACCCGAGCCGCATGTCGCTTGGACTGCCAGTACCCATCAGCTGCTTCCGGGGTCCCACAGGCCAAAAAGACCTGATAGGACTCCTTCTTCAGCCTGACAGCATCCCTCACCGACGGTGTCCACCATCAGGTTCGAGGGTTGCCGCCATGACAAGCACCGACAACTTTGCGGCCGCGGCTCCGGTATGCCGCCTCGACAATAGAGGCACGGAACATGGCCCACTCGGACTCAATGTCCCCCACCTCCCCCGGAACATGTTCAAAGTTCTCCCGGAGGTGGGAGTTAAAGCTCCGTCTCACAGGAGACTCTGCCAGACATTCCCAGCAAACCCTCACAATACGTTTGGGTTTGCAGGTCTGACCGGCATCCTCCCCCACCATCGGAGCCAACTCAGCACCAGGTAGTGATCAGTGGACAGCTCTGCCCCTCTCTTCACCCGAGTGTCCAAGACATGTGGCAGCAGATCAGATGAGACAATGACAAAGTCGATCATCGAAATGCAGCCTAGGGTGTCCTGGTGCCAAGAGCACATATGGACACCCTTATGCTTGAACATGGTGTTCGTTATGGACAATCCATGACGAGCACAGAAGTCCAGCAACAGAACACCACTCTGGTTCAGATCAGGGGGGCCGTTCCTCTAGAACTCTAGATCCCCTCTAGATTATTTCTACGTTTTTCTTTATTTTTCATTATAGTAACATAGTTAAACTTATAAAGCATCAAAAGTAAGGAGTAGGAAAATTCCTTCAGCATATTCATGATGTACTAACACTTAAATAGTTATATTTACAGAAATAGATCAACTAGATGGTTCCAGTAAGTTGATTTTATAGCAAGTTATCAATTTCAATTACATTAGCTTAAATTTGCTACCCATACCATGAATTGACAAATCAACCGTTTGGGCAAGCACATTTAAAAAATATTAAACAAAGTTTTTGTGCTGCGTCAAGGGTCATATTTATTTTTACTAAGGCCTTTATCACCAAAATATGTATATGTACTTTGTATAAGTATCCAAACTTTTCAAAGTTTACACAAAAACAGTCTTGACGCCATACTTGATGTCCTGGTTTTTGACTTCCTGGTTGGAGGAGGGAATGACAAACCTACCTTTTACTGTCACAGTGCCATCTGGTGGATCTTTTTAGCATTACATACTTTAACTGATTGGTAGAGATGGCTCAATCAGAGTTAGGTTAGGTTCTCCCTTCTTTGAAATGACTCAAAATGTGGTCCACTGTTTGTTAGACCAGGCACAACGAGCATATTTCCACATATATAGATATTCTGGTTCCAAACAGTTTTCTGCTGTGACCAAACTACTGATAATCATGACCCCAGTTCTTGATTTCAACACAAACACTCACTTGGATTTCTAAAATGAATCAATCTTTTTTTATGTCCCTGGTTCTGTTACAGCCAATGCAGCAGCAGCAAGGAAAGAAGTGATCAAAAACAAAATCCGTGCCATCGGGAAGATGGCCAAAATGTTCTCTGTCCTACGGTGGGTTGAGTTCCACTCGTTTATATTTATACTGGATTTGTTCATGTGTGTGTGTATGGATGGATGGTGTGTGTGTAGATGTTTCTTTTTTACTTTTAAAGAAGTTGTCACCAGATCCTCTCTTTTCTTTCTCACCTGCCTCTGAGCTCTGGTGTTTAAATCTACAAGCATGTGTTTGTGTGTTTGCAGGTGTGCCGTGTAGGGAAGTGTGTAATCCTCTGAAAATCTCTCCTTACCACCTGCTCTCTGTTTCTCTTTTAACCCACTCACATCTGCCACCCTGCCACAAACACTCGCTGTGTCTGCGTCTCTCAGAGAGGAGAGTGAGAATGTCTTGACCCTGAAGGGTCTGACTCCTACAGGCATGCTGCCCAGTGGAGTGCTATCTGGGGGCAAACAGACTCTGCAGAGCGGTAAGTGTTTCACACGCATGCACAAACACTTTCTCCAGTTTTCCCCCTTAAAGCACACCTACAGAAACAGATATCTCAGAGGGAAATTGGCACCAGAGCACAGAGACGGTTAAAGCGCTCCGGGTCATCCTCCGGCTGCTGTTTTCCTCCTCTCATCCTTTAACCTCGCTCACCTCGCTCCACCTCACCTCACCAGCACCAAGGATACTAACAGCCTGCCGCTGGTTGTGTTTGTGTACGTGAGTGCAAGAGCGAGTCAGGAAATCACAGAGCGTAGGTAGCAGTGTTATTAAAAATGTTCAGAACCCTGGGAGGACTTACATCTATATTGTGTGCATGCATGTTAGAAAGAAAAGCAAGAGGACTAACACGGGCTGCTGCTAACACCAAACGCCCCCGATGCTGCCTCAGAGACGCTCTGAGGGCTTTACATGTTCAAAGCCTGAAACATGCCCCTGAGCCTGACTTCACAACTTTATACTTGGATTTCTGCCTTCAGTTCGTAGAGTTTAGATCCGGATTGAAAGCTCCCATATGGATGTTGAGGGTTAGTCTTTTGTCTTGCCTTCTTTCATGTTTTTGAATGTTCCTTTAATATTTGCATTGATAAAACCTCTTTAATCACTCTAAAAGAATGATCTGGTTTGGGTGTAATTTGGTCCACACACAGACTGGTGACATGTGAATGAATTGATGTGCAAGAGCTGGCCCATAGGAACAGGCACCAGAGGGTGTAAGTGGTGGCATCACAAGTGGAGCGACAGTGTTATCAGGCAGTTGTCAGAGCATCTGGCAGTCAGTCAGAACAGTGGATGAAGACCAGCAGACACAAAAAAGGCCTTTTAGTATTACCAGCGCCTGTTGGTGTTTGATGGGGCCACATTGTGGGTTTGCATTAGGAACAGGTGCATTGTGCAACTACCCAACATGCCTCATGTAAAGATGTCACAGTGACCCCATGTTGGAACCAACAAGTACATGAAGGCAGATCGTGAAGGTTCCAACCACCTAAAACAGACCGTATCCAGCTTGGAAAGTTGTTCTGTGTGTCAAGGCTTACAGAACCCCATGACGTTTGTGTCTGCCATCCAGACACAGCTACTGGACCTGTGTTGGGATGACACAGGGTGCAACAACAACCCGTGTCATTCTCACTGTCCCATGTTTAGGCTGCCATTAATAGAGCAGAGATGGCTGTGTTTGTAGTGATACTGTAACTAGAAGGTTTAAGTTGATGATGACAGGTGAGCAAAGGTTCTGCCTGACCACAGATGACCGTGGCTATAAAGACCCTTATTTCCTTACTGCTCCCCGGGTGCTTAAATAGCTGCCCGCTGCCCCACTAGACTTTATCTCACGTGTTGGGTCAGCAGTGGTATATGTACCCCCCCTCCAGAGAACGCACTCTGGTACTGTCTGTCAACATCGTCCACAGTGAGCCGTGTGTCTACAGACTGTCTGCATCATGCTGAGGTCCTCTCATGGTCTCCAGGTTCCTGATCCTTTCTTCAGTCAGTCGTCAGCAGATGTCAGCTGTGTCAGTGCTGATGTGTCAGAGCTCGAGGTCCAGTTCCAACAGCTGCGGGCCGACTTGCAGCAGGAGAGGAAACACCAGCTGTTCCACTGTTCTGGATCAGTGTTTAGTTTCGGGCCTGTCGCGGGACCAGCACTTTTGTCTATCTTAATGCAGACACTGGCAAAGTTTGGTTTAGTTTGGACCTCTCTGGGTGCTTGAACGTTTTACCAGTTGGCAAATTTTACAACAAAAAGGTCAGTTTTAGCTTAACAGCTTTTTTCAGCTGTACTGGAAATGGCTAACTTCCTGTTTGGTGTTAGCTCAGTTCAAGCACCGGCTTTTTTACCCAAAAGATGTTTGTTTGAGAAGTGAAATCAGCATCAAGACGTTCCTTTGTTCCCTGAGGCAAAGATGTTATGCATATCTGCACAGAAGCATGTTTCAGCCTTCACTTCGTTTTCCTTCTCCTCCTTCTTTTCTTGTGCATCATCTCTTTCGGACTCTGTCTTCTCTCTCTTCCTGTCGTTCTTTCTCTCTTATCTTTTGCCACCCTTCAGCTACCATTGAGGCCATAGAAGCTATCGAGACAGTTAAGGACGCTGAAGGTAAAATCCCTCCCATTTCACTGTGTGGTGTGTGTGTGTGTCTCTGGCATGGCGGTGCTCTCAGCCGCCGTGCTCTTGAGGTCAAAGATTTTCTTTACCAACGATGCACTGAGCTCTTCTAGCTGCTCTTAAACAAAGCTTAAAACCATTGCATGCTGAAGTCACCACATCTCTCTCCTGCCTTCTCCTGGGAGCTCCACTCAAACATTTATTTACATCCTGTTCCGCTGCAACAACGACACATATTTCCTGAACACACACGGAGAAGAAGAGCAGGAGTGGGAGTCGTAATGGTGAACAGGTTTCAACCTCGTATTTCATAAGTAATGTGATATTAACATGCACTCAGTCTGTTTCTCCATGAGCCGCGAGAGAACACAAGTCACCTGTGATGATGCATGGGAATAAATATAATCTGCTGGGGGGACAATTGTTTTATGAACAAAAACTGAACACTTTTTGTGTTTAAACAGCTTTCATGAGTCTCCTTCAGCAAATAGTCAGTGACCGAGCAGCAGAGAAAACAAGACTTTTTTTGTTGTTATTGAAGAAGTCCAATGAACTTTAAGAATATAATCCAAGCCTTTAAATCTGTGTTATAAATGTGTTTATTTTCCTAAAAGAACTATTTAAACTGAAGTTATGACAGGCCTCAGATGATGCTACTGAAGTGATTGTGGCATCCTCTGTGCACAGACTTTAGTAAGCTGCATGCTTTAGTTCCCTGCTTTGTGTTCAGTGCTGTCCTTAGCTTACCTGAAGTGCAATCCATAATTTGTCTATTCAGATGAATTATGGAGATTCCTTGTGTTTTCTTCATGCTGGTATGCCATGTAACCTCATGTGGTGCAGTATATTGTTGAATAACTATTTAAGAATGTGACAGTCGCCTTTGTTCAAAAGTGGTTCTGATCGCTCCAGATATTTTTTTATGGTCTTAGAACATCTGTAAACATGGAGAGCACAGCTGCTTTTTATAGTTTTTATAGTTTCCTGTGAAAAGATTCTTACTGTTATTTTAGTGCAAATCAGAGACACAAGTTCAGGAAGTAATCTGTTGGTTCATTGTAACTCTCCCCACCTGTTCAGTCCTGTCCTTGAAAATCTGCCCCAAAACAACTTTAATAATAACAACAATAATAATAATAACAATAATAATAATAATAATAATAACCATAATAACCATAATAATAATAATAATAATAATAATAATAACAACAATAACCATAATAATAATAACAATAACAACAACAACAACAACAATAATAATAATAATAATAATAATAACAATAATAATAATAATAACATAATAATAACAACAACAATAATAATAATCATAATAATAATAACAATAACCATAATAATAATAATAATAATAATAACAACAACAACAACAACAACAACAATAATAATAATAATAATAATAATAATAACAATAACAACAATAATAATAATAATAATAATAATAATAATAATAACAATAATAATAATAATAATAATAATA
>NC_056501.1:50939041-50947484 GCF_014905685.2 Nematolebias whitei | reverse complement strand
TAATAATAATAATAATAATAACAATAATAATAATAATAATAATAATATGCCTAGTCTACCTGATGTATTCTCACAGAAGATGGTGTGAGTATGCTGTCAGGAACCTCTCCATGCTTTGTGTTTGTTTGTCCAAATCAGCATCAAACTACAGTAACATTATTAGTGTTTTTATTAGTGATGTGAAAAGTTTAAAGTCTCTGCACGTGACACACAGGGCTAAAAACAAAGACAAAATAAAATAAATGATTTATGGTTGTTTATATCTTTGTACAGATTAATAATGTGACAAAATCAACAAACAAGTATGAATTTATTTGTTAGCATTTGTCTGGTTTGCATGTCTTCAAGTTAAAGATCAAACTGTTGGTCGTGTGGCTCTGTGGAAAGAATGTGAATAGTTAATATCTTACTTGTTGCAGATAGCTCTTTGAATGACCTCCATTTGTAGAAAGAGAGTTTAATTTTGACCGGATTGACGAGTTCACGGTTCGTCTGAGCAGGGCAGAGACCAAATTACATTTCTGCTGCCTTAAAACTAAACAACTGCCATTCCAAAAGTTTATAGCTGCTCATGTGAACGCTAGTTTATAAACTTTGAAATCATTGTCAGTTTTGCGTGGCTGTAGCACTTCCAGTGCATCATGGGGACTTTCAGCAAGAAGATCATTATTTCTCTTCTGGAATAGCTGTGACACGTGACACTGACACTGAAATTATTTTAAGATGGCAGAAATCCCCTTTGATCTTTGCCCCACTCAGACGTGCAGTCAGTAAGGTCAGAATTAAACAGTGTCAATGAGCTATCTACTGCAGGTAAGATATTAACTGTTCATAACTTTTCTACAAAACCGTACTTGAAAAAATCTGAACTATTGCTTTAGTATAATTAACTGTTCAATCTAACAACAAAAAACTTTATTAAAAAATAGTTTTTGGTGTTTCCGTATTAAACCTGAAAAAGGACAATTTTCTAGTTTCACTCAAACGTTAGTGCAACTTCCTCATCTGAGTCCAAAACAGGAAGTAAGAGACTTTGTTTTACACAGATTTGCCACACTGACGCCCTGACTCATTAGTTTTGGTTGCAGCACTTCCTGTAAAACCACACGGTCAGCAGCACCGAGTCAGGAGCTCCAACTGCTGAAGAAAGTGAGTGAGGGCAGAAAGGTTGCTGCTGCGCTCACTCCTGCTGTAGACACCAGACTGCACCGACCAACAAGCACAAACATTTCACATCAAGTTCATCCTTTCTGTCTTGGTGAAGGCTCAGTGAGTGAGCAGGACAGGTGCTGAATCATGTGTGAGAAGTCACTGGAGGCAGTGGTGTAGTCTGCATTTTTGTACTGGGTATACTGTGCTTAGGAACCAAAGTACACTGGTTGGTACAATGTAATGTACAATGTAATTGTCAATTTATTTTTTTGATTTTTGAAGCATATTGAGCATTTCCAAATTTCTCTGATGCTTATATTTGAATAAATGTACAACAAACTTTGTGCAACAGTTGGCTTTGTATTAAAAACATGTTATAGAATGTATAAAACAGTATCAAAACAAAACATGTTCAAGTATTAAGTAGTAAGTACAGAATTATACAATAAATCGCTGGATAAGTGAATGTAATAAACAAGCGCTGCATGCAGATGGATTTTTACGGAAGCGTTTAACTGTCGTTTAACGCTTCAATGACACGTGCCTGATGATATGTCACGTATCAATGGGCACTTTTAAATGGGTTTACTGAAATTCTTGAGCTTTTCTAGTGCGTTTACTCCGTATCGTGTAGACTACACCAACGACTGGAGGGCTTTGTGGGGGAAAGATGTTGATTAAAAAAGAGTAAATGAAAAGTGTTGGTTGTTAAAGTGATGCATTTGATCTACACGGATTAAATTTATAAACTGAGCATATTTAAAGATTACAGCATTAGTTTTTACTTTTCCATTTTAGATGAAGATTCCTGTGATTTGTTCAGGTGACGTCCATAAAAAACATTTTGAACAAAGTGCGGACTGTCAACATTCAGAAATGTGATTTAAAGACAGAAAGTGTTGCTTTTGTTTGGCTGTGCTTCCTGCAACGTGTGTCTGATCCACCAGGTGTCTCAGACCACTGATCTGAGATCAGTGGCCAACCTCTACTCACAGTCACGTTCTTCGTGAGCCCAGGTCAAACTGATCCTGGCACAGCGTTCAGACAGCACATGAACTCGTGCGTGTTGAGTTGGTGTGTAGACGTCAATGTGTGTCAGAACTTTGTTTATCCAAACCCAAACTGGCCCTCCATGAAGGTCCTGTCCACACTGCGCCAGAGAGTTTTAAAAATAGAGTATCTTCTTTAGAGTGAACCCACTTCAAGATGGCTGCCACAGCCCACTAACATCACAAAACACAAAATATCACAAACTCAGTCAGTTTTGGAAATATTAAGCTAAACTTTGGTGTGGTAGCAGCTGAGAGTCATGGGCAAAACCTCCTACAAGTGCTACTCATGCAGCGAGAGCTTTGCTTAAAACAGTTAACTATTAGAGTCAGCCCTGTTTGTCTGTTAGCAAAATATCTTCTGAAACATTGGATGCACTTTAATGAAACTCCCAGAAAGTAATTATTTGATGTTTATCTACAACTGATTGTCTTTTGGAGCCAGTCAAACTGAAGATGGTCTCTACGGCTAATTAACTTAGTTAACACATTAATGGCTATGCTTCAGCTACTCTTACAGATATTGAGCTACCATTTGGCGTGGTAGTAGCTGAGAGTCATTCACAACATTTACACTGCGTGCTAACAGACTGTGTGAGACTTTTGCAATATTATGTGGGATTGTGCACCATGTTAGTTTCAAGTTTTAACTGAAACAGCACTAACTGTGTCAGCTCTAAACATAGGATGATCTTAGGTGAAAACTTGAAAGCCGATGAGAAAGAGGTGTGTGATATGTATTCCTAATGTAATGCAAAGTTTAAATTAAAAGCATTTTTATGGATTAAACTTAAAATATGAAGCTTTTCTGAAACAATAATGTGGTAGTAGCTTTGGTCCTGGAAACCAAAACAACAACAAAACCACTTCTGTGTATTTATTTATTTATTTATACGTACGTCCTACATTATTTTGATCCACCATTAAACTTTGATTGTGTGCTGAAATGGTTAAAGCATAAAAACAAGTATTAAAAATAGACATCTTGGAGAAATTGTTCTTCTCCTAAGGATGCCTTGTCTCTGTATTTGAATGTGGCATTAATGTGGACGTTCTCGCACAGACGGAGTATTTCAGCGTTTTTACTGGTACTGTGTTATCAGAGTTTTGTGCAGTAACTGAGAAAAGTACGTGTTTAAAAACATCTCGGAGCAGTGTAGACAGGGCCTAAAAGCAGCACAGTCAAGACGGGACCGCTGCTACGCAAAGTCACACTGAAAGCAAAACATGTGAATATTCACATAAACGTTTGATCGAAGGGTTTGGATGGACAAAACCCAACCCTTTATTCCCCTAAACACTAACTTTGCACGTGTGTGTGTTTCTGCAGCCATCCGAGGCTTCTCCCCGCAGCATCGGATCAGCAGTTTTGAGGAGGCCAAAGGTCTGGACCGCATCAATGAAAGGATGCCGCCGCGGCGCGATGCTGTCAACAGCGTGGGCCTGTCGATGGGCCGCATGAACATGGGCGAACCCAACGGGACCGACAACAACAGCAATATCCAGTGATCGACATAAACTCTCCCCACTGCACAGACACACACCTGCAGTTCCAGTGAAACCTTATTTATCCAACTGTGTACAAAGGCAAACATACACAGGAGCAATTCATCACACAGAAACATTCAGTACACACACACACACACACACACACACACACATCATGTCCTCTCCCTTCCCTGATGCCTTCAGCTCATCTAAAGGCATGAGCATAGCCGGACTGTCCCAAATAAGGCTGCGCCTCTGTACTGAAACTGAGAACTGTACCTCACCTGTACCTGCACAACAACAGGAAAGAACCCACACACCCACACCCACCCTGGCCTGGCAGGGGCCCACCGGTGGGTTGAAATGCCATGCCTGTGTTGCTGGTGCGTGCTGTTTGTGGCAGAGTGGACCGAAACAAGAGAAGGCCAGCAGGAAGTGTTTCCATTCTCTGGTTTGGAGTCACGGCGCGAAGCTGGACTTTGATTTTGTACAGATGTGGGGTGCCTGTCTGTGTGCCTGTCTGTGTGCGTGTCTGTGTGCGTGTCTGTGTGTGTGCCTGTCTGTGTGCATGCCTGTCTGTGTGTGTGCCTGTCTGTGTGCCTGCCTGTCTGTGTGTGTGCCTGTCTGTGTGCGTGCCTGTCTGTGTGCCTGCCTGTCTGTGTGCGTGCCTGTTTGTGTGTGTGCCTGTCTGTGTGTGTGTGCCTGTCTGTGTGCGTGCCTGTCTGTGTGCCTCTTTGTGTGCCTGTCTGTCTATGTGGTTGTACGTTTGAGGAAGTGTTTGTTCGTCTGCACACACAAGCAGCTCAGGTCAGGAAGATGCTCTTATCTGATATGTGTGCAGTAATCTGAGCTGCAGTCTAATCTGAGCTGCAGTCTAATCTGAGCTGCAGTCTAATCTGAGCTGCAGTCTAATCTGAGCTGCAGTCTAATCTGAGCTGCAGTCTAATCTGAGCTGCGGTCTAATCTGAGCTGCAGTCTAATCTGAGCCCTGTTGTTTGTTTAGTTTTTCTTCTGCAGAGGAGATTCCCGTTTGTTTTAGCAGCGCCACACTGCACACATCCTCCACTTGATTTCAAGCAGAGGGCTTCCCCACCCCTACCCACTCCATAACTGGTTCCCAGCCAGCTCGTTCTTGGGAAAGGCTTGAAACTGAGCCCAGATCTTTTTGAGGACTTTTTTTCCCCTTTACCTGTAAATAGGATACATAGAGAGGTTTTATTGCGCACCTGATGCATATAATCACAGGAAGCAAAAATGCAGTATAGCAAAAGACGAATGCTTTGTATTTCTGGGGAGGGAGTTAAAATGTGAAGTCATACTCTTTGTTCTCCTTCTGCATCCTCCTTTTCTTTCCAAGCTGCTGTCTGACACCAAACAGCAGTGATGACCGGGAATCTCTGGCCTTAAACGGCAGGAAGTGTTAAACCAGAGGACTCTTCTGGTGAAGGCTAACATAAGAAGTCAGAAGAAGAAGAGGTCTTTGTAAAGCATTTATATCAGCGCATCAATGCATGCAGAGTTAAGTTCTTTGATAATAATGTGAAGATTATATTTGTGCTCTGTGTTTCACTATGGTAAGACAAAGTTTCTTGGTTTTCTGGCCAATATAAACGAACAGAGGTAATAATGAATAATTTATTTTGTACATAATGCCAAGTTATTAATTTTTTCTGTTCATTTTATGCTACGTTTTGTTTTTCACTTCTTGTGTTTTCGGCTTTCTTTCAAGGCTGTACAGAATGACGGTGCGCTCCTTATCAAAGCGTCGGGTCGTCCATGTTCCTCTTTGCCACTGTACAGGAGTTGTTTTTAATCATGAATATGAAGAACAAATATGAAACTAGCATCAATGAATGACCATAATATACACAAAGGCACAGGCATTTGGGCGGCCCAGAGCATGACTGCATGGTTCAAATCAGCGCTGATGGAAGAAAAAAGCAGCGACACGTTTCTCCCGGTGAGTTCAGGCTCACCGGGAGAAACGTGTTCTTGCTCTCATCGTTGATGATTCCTCTTGTTCTTTGAAGATATTTATAATTATTATGCTTCTATTTATTATGGACATTATTCTTATTATGTAAACTCTCTCTCTCTCTCTGCTGGTTGATCTTCACATTGCGTTGCTCTTTGGTTGATCTTGTGCTTCTTTGGATGAAGTGAACCCCCGCCAACCCTCCCTGGGAAACCCTGTGCCATAAAAATTGTGCCACATTTCATTCTTTCTTTCGTTCCTTCTTTTTTTCTTTCTTTCGTTCTTTCTTTTGTTCTTTCTTCTGTTCTTTCTTTTTTCGTTCTTTCATTTTTTCTGTCTGTCTTTCTTTCTTTCTTTCTTTTGTTCCTTCTTTCGTTCTTTCTTCGTTTTTTCTTTCATTCTTTCGTTCGTTCTTTCGTTCTTTCTTCTGTTCTTTCATTCGTTCTTTTGCTCTTTCTTTCTTTCTGTCTGTCTTTCTTTCTTCTCCTCAGTCACTAACACTGTAAGCATGACGCCATGGGACGATCCACTTTTTTTTACTCTTGAATAAAATATGCATGAACCTTTAAATGGAAGATGACTCTTTATTTCCTTATTACTGAGCATGGATGGACACACATACACACGCACGTACGCATGCATGCACACGCGCACACACACACACAAAGGAGCTAATACAAATGAATAGTAATCCAAATCCAAGTCTGGTTAACTGACTGGACCAGTAAACTGACTGGACCAGTAAACTGACCGGACCAGTAAACTGACTGTAATACAAATGGTAAAATCCTAAATGGTGATGAGTCATTCTGAAGAAGGGGCTGGAGTCAAACTGAAACTTAAAGATGCTACAGAGTGAAGGTTTTAGCCGTTTTAGATATTTTTGCAGTGCAATTTCAAATAAATGAAGCAAAAGTTGAAAAATCCAACTCTCAAAGGCACAGCAAAGAAGTGTCACTTTCCTAGAAGTTACACTGAAGACTCGAGGATGTAATCTGGTTTTTGTTGATTTAAAGAAAAAGCCATGACAAACATAACTTTATGTAGAAAATCTTGTTCTAAGTTAAACTGAAAGTGAAAACATTACAAACAGCTGTGATGTTTTCATATGAACCATTATGGGCAATACAACGCTGACATTTCATTTACCTTTGTCTGGTTTTAAACTAGTTTAAAAATGATAAATATCAAATAAACACTATTGTGTTTATGGATTCCCCCAAAAATCTGTTGTTCTATTTCATATAGGCTTCGCCCTTTAAGGCTGTCGCTTAGTGGGTTTTATATATGCGAAACATTACACTGAAAAATTTAGTCCACGCCCACCTGTTGTGTGGGCCCCACCCGGTCCGTATAAATTACGTTAAGAGCGGGTAATCGGCTCCCATTTTTCTTCAGCAAGCTAATAGTACTGTCAGAAGAACCAAGAAGGAAAGTTGTCTAGCTGACCAACCTTTGTTAAGACTGCCTGTGGCCGCCATGTCAACCTCCTGTTGTCCCGGTGAGTTCTCCTCCCCGAGGAGAAGCAGACGAGCAGTCTTGTTTCAAGGTAAGCACCGAGGAATATTTCTCAGTGACAGGTCGCTGCACGCTGGATGACGCCATCTTGTAATTTTCCTCTTATCGCCGACCCTCAGAGCGAATCGGATGGTTCCTCCAGGACAGGCGACGTCAGCAGCAGCAGCCCCCCGCTGCTCATTCCCTCCTGGAGAGTGTAGTGTCGGTAGAGGGGGGCTGAGCGAATGCTCCCCCCCCCCCACACACCTTGTTTCGCATCGGCGACCACACCGCTCCCAGCCGCCGGTGCCCTCCTCTGGAGCTGCCCGGCATAATCCAGGAGGCAGCTGACATGAAGGGACTTTTGCTGTCCCCTCTCCTTCCCCGCCCAGATCGAATGATCTAGCGGGAGGGTTTCTGGGCTCCACTCCGGCTCGCCGTCCTGATCTCATGTGGCCTCGTTTTCCCAGCGGTGACGCCCTACTGGGACGAGGCTGCAGCCGGTCCTGGTAGAATAGGGTGCCGTTTCCCACATCCGCGCCCATCACCAGAGTGGAGGGGTTTCACCGAGTGGAAATTCCCTCAGTGCCCCCTGGAGCCAAGCCTTGACGGAGGCTTTTTCTGAGGCTTTTTTGGAGCAAAGATGTCCAGGTTGGACCAGCGTCCTGCGCCTCCGGGGAGGCTTAACCAGACAGTGACGTCGCTCTTCAACTGAGCTCACCGGCATGCATCCCAGGCGGCCGTAGTGCCACTGACATACAGCTTCTCAGAGGCCGGAGGGACAGACCTGCCTCAGGAGACAAGGAGCTCCCTCTGCAGGCATCTGACATCACCCTCAACCTGTGCGCCTCGTCTGCTGTCTGCCTTGTCTCGCATTGCAGCCTAGATGACAATGGTGCAAAAGTCCACCCGACTTGTCACTTCCCCTCCCTGTCGGAGGAGCTGCAGAAGGCTTTTTTGTTGGAGGGCCCCATCATGACGACGCGCTGTTTGGGACCAATTTCAAGGCCATGCTGGAAAAGTCGGATGAGGTGTCGGAGACTGTGCACACGCCTCCTCCCACCCCCCCGCGCCACAGCTGCAGCTGCGTATTTTCCGCTGCCAGCCCCTCCCGTCAGAGAACAACACTTCTCATCCCGGCAGCCAGCGGTTTCAGCATTTACCAGAGACCACCAACAGGTGTTGCCCTAGGATAACAATCCGCAGGGCTCACGGGGGAAGAGATTTATGAAACGTGTCATAGCTCTGCTCTCTGTCAGCTCCTCTGTCATGCTGCACACTC
>NC_056501.1:50910535-50939031 GCF_014905685.2 Nematolebias whitei | reverse complement strand
ATAAATCTTTTAACCCTCTCAGTGGTTGTTGTTGTTGTTTGCGATCCGGCCTCTGGTTCATGACAAAACGACACACGGCAGCCAGAATGAATGTGTTCACGACACAAGCTTTGAAATGAAACACGAACATCATTCAAAGATTAAAGTGTCTGTTTTTCAGCCTGTCTGTCAGTCCAATGATCTCACAGCGGCTTCTTCTCACACACAAAATGAGCTGGTGTCCTGAAACAGGGATTTTTAAAACATCACAGCAGCTTGATGAAACACACAGGCTCGCGTGACACGGCAGCCCGAATGAATGTGTTCACGATATGAGCTAAGAAATGAAACACCAACATCATTCAAAGATTAATGTGTCTGTTTTTTCAGCCGGTCTGTCAGTCCAATGATGTCACAGTGGCTCCTCTCATTCATCCTCCACACATAACGAGCTGGTGTCCTCAAAGGTTTTTTAAAATAACACTGCAGCTCGATGAAACACTCAAAAGCTCACGTGATTCGCAGCTAGGAATGAACATGTTCTGCAGACCAAGTCCAGTGGTAAAACTCGCTTTCAACCAGCGCTGCGCGCTGCTTCCTCTGACCGCACCAGCGTCAAACGCGCGCCCTCGCGGAAGTCCTCGCCTAAGACGCCGCGTCAACGAGAGCGCACACACGCCTCTTCAGCGCACGTCGGCTCACATGAACATAGATGCGAGCCCGCAGCCTGAGCACGGCACGGAAGTGTTTTCAGAGCCTTTTCGTAAAAGCCTCCCCATGAGTGTACGGAGCGCGTCGCACGATGGAGGTGGAGGCGGTGAGACATTACGCATCACGTAAACGCGCACTAGCTCCCTGAGCATTACGCGGAGTGCAGCACGGATATGAGCCCGCAGCCTGTGCACGGCATAGTACGCCGTGCACCCGCAGCAGCCCTAGCGTTTCCGCATGTTCGGGGGGCATGCATTTTTCCCTCAGCGCACGCCACGGATGTGAGCCTGCAGCCTGAGTGAGGCTCACATGACGGTGGTGATTGGCGTCCGTAAATAACGTGACGCAGCATAAAAGCGTGCCCGCTTCTGGGACGTTACGTGGAGTGGCAACGAGCGTGCGTTCCAGGCAGATGGATGAACCGTTATCAGCAGGGGATTCATGCTGCAGTACAGCTCAAAAACCCCCATTCGGAGGAACTCTAGAGACGTTTTCGGTCATCTCTAGAACAGATCTCGTCCCCCCTCGCAGAAGCTCAGGAAATTCTGATTAAAAATGTAATTTCCAGGGTCCCAGAAGGAGAGGAAAACACAGGGTTCCACTCTCGTCACTTCCTGGTCCCAAACGGACCGGAAGGATGAGATTTATCTTAGATTTGTCAGTTTTGAACTGTGAGACATAATTTCCATTTAAAATGCGTCGAGCCGCTCTGCAGCCGCCACACAGAGCAGGGAGGAGAATTCTGTTTTATCTGGACGATCTGTTGCTGCTGACCCGTTTTTACAGACAGGTGGCAGCAGTGCAACTCACGTGAAACCGGCAGAGTGATATCAGCTGTTTACCGTCAGTAGATCTACGTCACACATGTCAGACTTCACAGAGGCACATACATTTCTCGAGTTGGGGGGTGCTGTGGTCCCCCACACAGCAGCTCATATAAATGTTTTTGGAGTGTCGCACGGTTTTTGAATGTGATTCAACACTTTGCCTCTGTGCTGCGGAATCATCATTCATTGATTCACACAGACAGCAGGTGACTGTTGCATACATCACCGGCAGAGGGGGTGCACGCTCAGCCCAAATGTCCCACTTTGAGAGACAGCTGCTGTGTTAGGCACACCAAAATCTGCTCTCCATCAGAGCAGTGTACATCCCCTGTGTTCTGAACAGGGGGCGGATGTGATGTCCAGGGGCGGTCCGCGTCACGGGGACTGGACCCTCCATCCAGAGCTGATGGCTCAGACGCGGCAGAAATCTTGTGTGTGGTTGTGGACTTGTTTGCAACACGAGAGAACGGTCAATGTCAACTATGGTTCTCACTGAGCCCACGAGACGAACCACCGCTAGGGGTGGACGTGTTTACTCACAGTCTGTGGCCCAAAATGCTTCTTACGCTTTTCCCTCACTCCCTCTGATATTACGGTTTCTGAACCGAGCTCAGGAGGAGGGACTGACAGCTCTCCTGTCCCGAGCGCATGAACGCATCATGGTTCCCAGTTCTATGACACCTCTTATCGGGGTGCCCATGGAAACTGCCGTGGAGGGAGGATGCTCTCCTCCAGGTGGGAGGAGCAATCAAGAATTACCCAGAATTAGACCGGCACCTTTGGGTCTGGCTGCTGAGCGGATCCACTTAGAGAGGAAGGGTCTCTCTCAAGATGTAGTGCGCACAATCCAGGATTCACGTGCTGCATCCACCACAGTGCTGTTCACATCAAAGTGGACAGTTTTTCAGCGCTGCTGTACAGAGAAAGGTGTAGAGGCCACCTTCATGTCCATTAGGCGACGTACTGTCCTTTCTGCAGCAGCTGATGGACAGAAATCTGGCATTCAGCACGATTAAACGTACGCTGCAGCCATCTCTCCCTGTCACGAAGGTTTTGGGGACAGAACAGCTTTTAATCATCCGTTGATGAAGCATTTTTTAAAAAGGTGTACAGAGACGCAGGTATGTTTCACCCACTTGCTCCACAGTGGGATTTAACGCTGATCCTGCGAGCCCTGATCAAAGCTCCATCTGAGCCTCTGGATCAGGTCCCAATTAAATTCTTGTCTCTTAAAACAGCCCTGCTGCTGGCTTTAACATCAGCTAAGAGGGTGAGTGATTTATCTGCCCTCTCTGTCGCTCCGTCATTTCTTAGAATTCAGGCTGATGGCAGCTCAGCTGATCTAAGACCCAATCCAGTATTATGCCTAAAACATCACAAGCTCTTTTAAATCAAGAGTGATATCGTTGGAGGGGTTCCCCCCGCCCCCCCCCAATCAGAAGAAGAAGCGTTTTTCCATCTTCTCTGTCCGGTGCGTACATTGACGTGTTACATAGCACGCACAGCTGCAATGCGTCAAACTCAACATTTGTTTGTGCATTATAGAGATGCATCTGCAGGTCGCCTGTTATCCACCCAGCGCTTGTCACACTGGCTGTGTGAGGCCATTTCTGAAGCCTACGGAGCATCAGATTTAGAGCCTCCTGTCAACCTCAGGGCACACTCGATCAGGGGTATCGCATCTTCAACTGCTTTGCATAATGGTATGACAATGCAGGATATTTGCACTGCGGCCGCGTGGTCAACACCCTGCTCATTTATTCTTTTCTAGTTGCGTGATGTGACGGCTCGTTCCATGACTCATTCTGTACTTAGTGTTTTAACAGAATGAATATTGTTGTTTCATGGAACCCGTTTAACTCACATCTGTCTGCATGCATTACAGTGTGAGATGTTGTTATCAATCTCAAGTTGTGGTTGTTATTTTGGTTCTATTGTCATTAATCAGTTCACGACTATTGTTACCAATCAGTTCATTTGATTAACAATCAGCTCTCTTGTTATTATTAATCTGTTCATACTGTTCAGCCGTGAACCAGTTGGTTCATGGCTCCTTTCAACATTTCTCCCCTCTGTTGAAACTTTTCCGGGGCGTTCATGCATTCAGAACGCATAATTACACAGCATGCGTCTGTGCATGGCACACATAATTACGCAACACGTAATTGCGCACATGGAGAGCTGAGTGACAAGACGTTTTTGGGCAAGCTTCTGTCTCATACGGTGTTCGAATGGACCCAGTGAGGCGAGGACCAAATCTGCTTCGCCCTTAACCCATCAGCGACAGCCTTAAAGGGCGAAGCCTATACGAAATAGAACGTTGGTTACGTACTGTAATCCCAGATTCTATGAGTATAGGCGTAGCCCTTTAAGCGTCGAGCCTCACTGGCTCCTAAATGGCTGAAGAAAAAGCTTTTTGGGAGCCGATTTCTTGCTCTTAACGTAATTTATACGGACCGGGTGGGGCCCACACAGCAGGTGGGCGTGGACTAAAGTTTTCAGTGTAATGCTTCGTATATAGGGATAAAACCCATCAGCGACACCCTTAAAGGGCTACGCCTATACTCATAGAATCTGGGGTTACAGTACGTAACCAACGTTTTCAAAAGAAAAATAAAAAATTTAAGCATTATCAGATAAATAAAATTAGCTTAAGTGTTCCCAAAATTTGTTGATTGATTGTCAAAACCCTCTTCTTCCGTCAGTCAGCTCAGTTTATCTTGGGAGAAATAAAAAAACTTGAAGTGTATTTGTGTGTGTGTGTGTGTGTGTGTGTGTGTGTGTGTGTGGGGGGGGGGGGGGGGCTGTACCCAAAAAAGACTTTCAATTTCCAGGTTTGATGTCCTTAGTTTAGATGATACATAATCTGTTGCCATGGTAACTTAAAAAAGTGGAGCTTTTTGCTGGGCTGAGTGGGTCTATTCTAAAATACAGTATTTATTGACTGATTGACAAGTCCACAGTGATACCGTATTTTATACCCTATAAGTCTTTTTTTTTTCCTCATAATTTACATGTCCTGAAACTCATAGGCTGAAGCAACATATTTATGGATTTTTTCCCATATTTATAAACTAATTTTTGGAGATATGACCATTTTCATTCATTCTGACTGAAAAAATAATTGAACAGTACCACTGTCAGCCACTAGATGGCAGCAGAATAGTAGCAGTAGTAAGGCATGCCGTTGTATCATGTATTAGGTAAAAGTGGCTATAATAACTAATTCAAAAACGTTCAAGGCAAAAACAACTGGACTTTATTTATTATATTTTACTTTATACTTTATTGTTTTTGTCTTGAACTTTTTTGAATTTACCGTGTCCTGGATGACTGAGAATCTTCACCAGCTGTTAGTGACACAATCAGCTTGCCTGAGTGCCCCCACCTTCGTTCTGCTCGCTGCTCGGAGCGATTGTCAAACCAGCTGCACCGCCCCAGCGAAATGCAGCTAATTTGACCATTAAAGTGCATTTATTAAGTAAAAGTGCAGCTGAGATACACCTTTGCTATAATTTTGAGCAAACAAATAATTGTTTGAGGTGCTTTTCTTGTTATAGTTTGAAGAAACAAGCTGCATTCCTTCTTCCTTTGTTCCTCCCTCTGCACGATCCCGGAGCACCAAGGCAACATACCTGTACAGCTGCGTTGACTGTTAAAGTCCTTTTCTTAAACAAACATTAGACTGAGACACACCTTTGCTATAATTTCGAGCAAACAAATAATTGTTTTTAAGTGTTAATGTTGTAAAATTCTTGTTAAAGTCCCCCCGTGTACGCTCCTGCAGCCGCCATTTGGCAGCCCATCGATTTTTGGCACAACACTCATAATATAAACTCATCATATAAACACTGGCCCACATTTCCGGGTTGTCAGCGGTGACGCCTAACAAATGCGACGCTTCAGCAGTGACGCATAATAGATGCGACGTATACAGTGAAGCAACGTATTAATGGATTATTCTACTTTTTAGACATATTTGGACTGATGCGACATATACGGTGGTGCGACGTGTACGCAGGAAAAGGTACTTGTGTTGGTAGATTGTTTAAAACTGAAAATTTGGTCCCAAAATCTACAACAAACGAACTCAAAGATGTAAAAGACATCAGCTAAAGAAAATGGAGAATTTTTTTAAAGTGAACTTTTCAGGGCCACATGCCTATTTTTAATATTACATGAGGAATAATTCATAAACCTGTTAACTATTATCTAATAAAAACAACATGCGACCACATTTTATGAAATAGTCAAAATGTACCAATTAGCCTTTGAATCAATGATTGCTGACTTTGTCTTTCCATCCATGTGATCATTTTTAGTTTTTTACCAATAAGAGCCTGATTTGTTTGTTTGCATAGAGCAAACCATTTTTGTTGCCCTCATCATAACATGTTACTCTATTCTGAAGGCTCATGGTTTTTAAGTTTTACTGGAGTTTACACCGTTTACTTGGATTATTTTATTATCTATCTGTATATCACATCAACAAAGAGCAAAGAGAACAGAAGACACCTCACCTTTAGAATGATTTGTTCAATTAGCTTTGTAGAGATCTAGTATAGAGCTGTATGAAAGGGTCAGTGAGGCACAGACTGTTGTAAAGAGCTCTGAGTGTCTTGATCAGATCGAAAGGTGCTGTATAAATACAGTCCATTTATCATTCCATTTACCTCCAAGTCTTTTTTCCATACAACATGTGAGCAGAAAAGTTGTTTCCTCATCTGTCCGTCCAGTTTCTGAGTTTTTTGTTTTTTTGGCCCTATTTTTGGTGGTGTCAGGATGAACACAGGGCACATATTTAAGATAAACTGAAACTGAAAGTGTTGCGTTGGAAAGGGTGGAGAAAAGAGAGAGGCTGAACAAGATTAGAAGGCAAAAGACATCCATTGTCACAGAAAACACACCGAGGTGAGTCTTGGATTTGTTTCTCTTTTGTAGTTTAGGATTAAGGGCAACGTTTCTTCATTTATCATTCCACCACATGTACCACACGTGGTGGAATGACATTGTGTACACAGGGTCCCAGTTACATCCAACAAAAATATAAATTGTAAAGAAAAACAGTAATAAGATCTAAGATATGAACTAAGAAATACACTAAACTAAGAATACACTAAACACTAGTACAAAAGATCCTGATGCATGCTCAATAATCCAGGTAGAAAAATCTAAAAAAGTTAAATCTGGTCCTCTGGACATTCAAAAAGCATGTGATCAGATGGTTCTGGTTGTCAGCAGCAAAACTGGTTGATCCACTCTGAGAAGGTGCTATTTAAGAGACTGAGCTGAAAACAGCACCTCAGACTGAGGAAGTCTCTCGGATGAGAGACGAAACGTTTCTACATTTTTTGTTGATTTGCTTTGTTTTGTTTTTTTGAATGTCCAGAGGACCAGATTTAACTTTTTTAGACTAGTACAAAAGCTATACGCTGAACTACAGCAGTATGAACAAATCAGCAGCATGAGATCAGCAGCATGGATAGTCAGCAGCACAAATCAACAATCAAGTGGCATTAGAGTGATTTTTCACAGTGATTATTCTGGTTAGAGATTCATGAGTCCAACACCTCAGGGTAGAAGCTGTTCCTCAGTCTAGTGGTTCTACACTTAATGCTCCTCCACCTCCTTCCTGAGGGGAGGAGGTTGAGGAGCATTAAGGATGAGGATCTACATGGGACCATTTTAGCTATGAAAGCTGGTAAATAAAACAAATGGGTGGATTATAATGGTGTTAGAATAACTGATCCCAGCCTTGTTAACTTTTACCTCTAATGAGTGTTAGTGACTGTATGAGGGATTCTTTTTACATTTTACTTGTTATGTAAATACTTTACAAGCAGATGAGATCCAATTTTCCTCTGTACTGTTAAGCGCGTAACTTGTGCCACAGTTTTTGTGCTGTTTCAACAATAAATCAAAAGGTTCAGCTCTTTCAGGACATTCCTGCTGTGAGTTTTTTTATTGATGCAACATTTAGTTTTTGAAAATTTTATTGTTTTTTTCTCTCATGTTTTTCTCATTGAAAATGAATGGAGCTCCTCATCCTTCAAATGTTTTGTGTTGTTTAAAACATTTTACTACTCATTTCAGCTTTTGTTCTGGTTCAGCTTTGTTCAGAATCAGAATCAGAATAAGCTTTCTTTTATATTGTACCGGAATACAGTGAAATTATGTTCGTACAGTCGTGCGAAAGATGGACGGAGAGCACTGCTGCTGCTACTGGAGCACGGCCCCTTATCCTTGTTCAGAATACCTTTTTAGACAGAAAAGTGGGGAAAGCCATGAGGATAGGATGGTGGCATTACAAAGAAAGATCTCTTCACACCTTGTCCCATCAGGACACGATTTAGGACGTAAAAAAACAAGCACATTTATAAACACACTACATGCGTTTGACATCAAGACAGTGAGATTTGTCCACGAAGCACTTCCAGATAGACCACAGTCCTGATAAGATGTTGGTCAACCAGCAAAGTTCTGATAAGCCTTCACAGAAGTTCTCAGGGGGTAGACAAAGCTTTTCCTTAGTTTACACATATCCCCAGAGAAATTTGATAAGTCGGCCTGTTTTCGAGGCCAATGGGGGAGTTAGAATCAGATAAACCACAAATGTGGATTTTTTTCAGGGAGACTGTTTTTTTTTCTTGTCAGCCTTGAGTCCTGCTGGTACTTTCAAGATCCAAAATGACCACATTCATGGGCATTCCACTGCTCTGTGCCTACGAGGCTCCTCCAAGGTCGTCTCCAACATGCTGTCGAGTCCCAGCAACTGCAGGCGGCCTGCGATTCTCACAAATTGCTTCCATCTTATGGTTTAGCTCAGGGGTCTGCAACCTGCGGCTCTAGAGCCACATGCGGCTCTTTGGTTCCTCCACAGCGGCTCTTTCAAGCTTTGACTAAAAGTAAAACAGAAGTTTATTGGCTGTTATACAAACAACAAAAAAGGACTAGTTTTAGCTGTTTTCATATCATTTCTTTGGCAAATACTCAATTTAGCTTTTTGCTTTATTTCTATACTTATTTTTTTTTCCACAATAAAAAAATACATAGGTCTGCAGAGCTCGTAGATTGTTTTGTTTTTTAATTTAAAAAACTTTCCCCACCTCCTTACAAGAATCTGGTCTTTTCATTTGACTTAAATTGTAATAATATCAATAAATGTTAAAAATCATTAGATATTTTTAGCTGTAGAATGTCACCCCTACTGGCCAAAAAAGTCTCCTCCAACAAACTTAAAGTGGCCCACGGGCCACCAGTTGATAACAGTTGTAGCAGGTTGTTGCAGCTCTGGACACATTGAATTTAGTGAATGAAGGTGTAAAAATGGCTCTTTTGATTATAAAGGTTGCAGACTCCTGGTTTAGCTTGTAAATCAGCTGTTTTTGAGTCCTCAAAGCACGAAACAAACCTTCACACACACTCAGCAGTTTTGCCGTTGCCTAAACTGCTGACGCCATCTTCCTCAATGGTCGATAACATATAGGAACCCACCAATGGCAGAAAGCAGAAACCCTGCTATCATGAATCCAATTCTATCAATTCTTCGGCGTCCTCCTGAGACAGAACAGAAAAACTTATCAGCTCCCAAACTCCCCACGGACCTATGCCGTATCCTGCCGCGTGAGTCTCAGCTGGTCATGAGGGCTCTCCAGGACCCTGTCGCTTTGTTGAAAAGATTTTGTCGATTGTGTTGAAAGTCCAGCTGACCAGATCCATGACAGTAGTTTTTGTTTCAGAAGATGTGTAATAGGAGCTCCGATACACAGACGGTGGCGCAGAGGTTAGAGAGGTGGGCTTGTGATCCGAAGATCGCCGGTTCACGCCCCGGCCCCGACAACATCAAAATTGTGGGTGGGGTAGGTGAAACACCCACACTTGCCCCCACCCTCATTCGCCCCACTCTGGGCCCATGAGCAAGGCCCTTAACCCCACCATGTGCTCCCTAAACAGGTCTCTCTTGAAAATGAGTTCTCGTGGCTCAATGAGACTAACCTGGATAAATAAAGGCTAAAAAAAAAAAAAAAAAAAAAAAAAAAAAAAAACCAAGAGGAAAAGAGGAGAGTGGAGGAGGCATCCGTCTTGCACGAGACCGAGTGCAAGTTGAGAGTGAAAGCTTCCTATAGCTCCTTTTAGCTTCTCTTTGCTCATTTCAGCTTTTTCTACATTTTTTAGCCTTTTTCCTGCACTTTTACGTTCTTTTTCTAATTTCATCTTGTTTGTTCTTCTTTCAGTTTCCTTCTGCCCATTTCATTGTTTTGTGTTTTTCAGACTTTTTGTGCTAATTTTGCTTTCTTTTGCTTTTTTGCAGCACTTTCAGGTGATTTTCTGGTAAATTTAGCTGTTTTCTCTGTTAAACTGTTTATTTCTAATGTCAGCGTTTTGTGTTCCTTTTCTATTTTTTTTTTTCCATTTTTTCGATTTGAGTTTTTTTTACACCCCTTTCAGATTTCTTTTGTGCAAATTTCAACATATTTCTGCTACTTTTAGCTTCTTTCAGCTACTTATAAATGATAATTTCAGCTTTTTGTGCTTCTTTTATATTATTTTAAAATTTCAGCTATTGGTGTATTTCAAGTGTTAACTTGTTCAGCAGTTTTCAGTAAAATCACTCAGCAACAAGCAGTGCATTTTGGCAGCAAAATTTTGTCATTGTTACTGAATGTTTTTAAAAACACTTCCTTTATTTTATTTTATTTCACTCAGTTTCATTTCAGTTTATGTATATAGCTCCAAGTCACAACAGAAGTCGTCTCAGAGCACTTTACAGAAGCATTCATATACATTTAAAAAGCCAACTAGTAAAAGTTATCTATCAAATGAAGCCCAACATTTTTCAGTCAGGTCATCTGGACAGTTTCTTTTTTTTTATGCTGAAATGTTTTGCCTTCCATCCAGAAGGCTTCATCAGTCAAGAAAACACACAACACCGGCCCTCTTCCTTCTTGACAGTCTTGTCAAACTGGTTGAAAACAACAAAGTCCATGCTCAATAATCCAGGTATACAATCCAACATTTTTCAGTCAAGACTGTCAACAAGGAAGAGGGGGCGTACCAAAGAGACCATCTTATCACAAGCAGAACTGGTTTGTTCCACTTTGGAGTAAGCTGTTGGGGAAAAATCAGTTTTGTTGTGTGCTTCCTTGACTGATGAAGCCTTCTGGATTGAAGGCGAAACGTTTCAACACACAAAAAAAAAAAAAGAAACTGTCCAGATGATCCGACTGAAAAATGTTGGATTGTATACCTGGATTATTGAGCATGGACTTTGTTATCAAAGGAAGCCCACACACTTGTTGAATCAATCATTCTCCCACCCTGAGCAAGCACAAAGGAGACAGTGGAAAGGAAAAACTCCCTTTAGCAGGAAGAAACCTCCAGAAGAACCAGGCTCAGGACGAGCGGACAGCTGGGCTTGAGAGGACAGGAAGTAGAAACAGACAGAATGGCAGGCCCAGGTCAACTACAGGAGGAAAGACAAAAATCAAACATGTTAAGATACGTATAAATAATTACAAATACAAACAGGTAGAACAGAGCAAGTACCGACAGCAGCAGAGTGAGCAATTGTTGTCGACTGTGTGGTTTTACATTATTATATTTTGTTAATCTGCAAATTAATCACCTCACTTCATGAGATGAAATGAGTTCTTTCAAGTTTTCTGTCCAAACATGTGGGCTAGAAAAAAACAAAACACTGAATCAATCTTGAGCTTTTGAAACTGGAAATGGAAACATGGACTTGAAGGACTTGTACTGATTTCTGCAATGAATAAGTATATTTTATAAAAGGTGGTTTTGGAAGACCTTTAGAGTTGTTTCACAAACAACGTGGTGGGTCCCAAAAACACTTATATATATATATATATATATATATATATATATATATATATATAAATATATATTCAAATCCTGTGCAAAGTTTCTGAGTTTTTATTACAGACATGGGAAAAATAATGTTTTTGCCCATGTCTGTAGGTGTTCATTTACTGATAATGTTAAAAAGATACCTCACAATACATAATAATAAAACTCTCTGGAAGTAATCATTTGATGTGAAAGTGTTTAATTTCTACAGTCACTCAAATTCAAGATGGCTGCCACAGCCTATTGCCACTAGACAAAACAAAAGTTGCTTTAACTTAATCAATTAACAGATATTAGACAAAAATTTGATGTGGTAGTAGCTGAGTCTCATCCTGAACCTGTACTCTGACAGTTAACTCATCTGACAAGATCTGCATGACATCACACGACTTCATTTATGAGGTCTGATCTAAACAGCTGCAACTCCATCTCATTTGAAACACAGGACGATCTTGGAATAAAACTTTGGCGGCAGCAGGCAGAAATGCAAGTTCATTCATTTTATCTTCATCCTGACATGACAAATATTGTTCATCAGCCACTTATTTCAGGTACAACCCTTTTTATTTTGTTCCCTTCTAGTTCTGTTTTCTCTGATTGTCTGAATTTGCATCTATTTGCACGTCTCGACAGATGGAAACATGCCTTTATTTGGACTAATAGCTCCTTGTGGTTTTTTGCTAGCCCTTTCTGTATACAGCACACATGCACACAAAGGCACAGGCAGTCCTCCAGAAAACTTCTGCTTTTACTGTGTGCATGTCATAAAGAAACAGGAACATGCATACAGCTGTGCTCTTTACTCTGGAGTAAGTTATTAATATGATTTAAGTTCCTTGAAGGCGAATGACAAACTTCTCATTTTTATGCCAGCTCTAACACCCTGTTTGTGCACAGTGCTTTCACAGCACTTGTGTCTTTATCAACAATTGAAAATAACAACCTGGAGCCAGGCCTGGGACTGGGGCTCACTGGTGGGCACTCGGGGTCTGTACAATAAACAAAGTTGTGTATGCACCTAGCAGGAGTGGCTGAAGGGCACCTCAGCTGGGGACTCCAATAATTCAGCTCGGAGAATCCAGTGCCCAGATTCATTCATTCAACCTTTATTTATACAGCTTGGTCTCACTGAGTCACAAGGACTCATTTTCAAGGGAAACCTGTTTCAAATGGGTAGCAACAGCATAAACTAGCGGGGTGTGGTTGGGAGAAGCAACCCTGTCTGATCTGAATCTGAGCTCTGTTCTGTTACTAGATTTCTGTGCTAGTCTTGAATTATTCATAACAAATGGTCGAACATGTTGCTCATACAGGTCCTTCTCAAAAAATTAGCATATTGTGATAAAGGTCATTATTTTCCATAATGTAATGATAAAAATGAAACTTTCATATATTTCAGATTCATTGCACACCAACTGAAATATTTCAGGTCTTTAATTGTTTTAATACTGATGATTATGGCGTACAGCTCATGAAAACCCAAAATGCCTGTCCCAAAAAATGAGCATATCATGAAAAGGTTCTCTAAACAAGCTATTAACCTAACCATCTGAATCAACGACGTAACTCTAAACACCTGCAAAAGATTCTTGAGGCTTTTAAAAACTCCCAGCCTTGTTCATTACTCAAAACCTCAATCATGGGTAAGACTGCCGACCTGACTGCTGTCCAGAAGGCCATCATTGACACCCTCAAGCAAGAGGGTAAGACACAGAAAGAAATTGCTGAACGAATAGGCTGTTCCCAGAGTGCTGTATCAAGGCACCTCAGTGGGAAGTCTGTGGGAAGGGAAAAGTGTGGCAGAAAACGCTGCACAACGAGAAGAAGTGACCGGACCCTGAGGAGGATTGTGGAGAAGGGCCGATTCCAGACCTTGGGGGACCTGCGGAAGCAGTGGACTGAGTCTGGAGTAGAAACATCCAGAGCCACCGTGCACAGGCGTGTGCAGGAAATGGGCTACAGGTGCCGCATTCCCCAGGTCAAGCCACTCTTGAACAAGAGACTGTGTCAGAAGCATCTCGCCTGGGACTGCTGCTGAGTGGTCCAAAGTTATGTTCTCTGATTACAGTAAATTTTGCATTTCCTTTGGAAATCAAGGTCCCAGAGTCTGGAGGAAGAGAGGAGACAAAGAATTCACATTGCTTGAGGTCCAGTGTCAAGTTTCCACAGTCACTGGGGTGTCATGTCAGCTGCTGGTGTTGGTCCACTGTGTTTTATCAAGGGCAGGGTCAATGCAGCTAGCTATCAGGAGATTTTGGAGCACTTCATGCTTCCATCTGCTGAAAAGCTTTATGGAGATGAAGATTTCATTTTTCAGCACGACCTGGCACCTGCTCACAGTGCCAAAACCACTGGTAAATGGTTTACTGACCATGGTATTACTGTGCTCAATTGGCCTGCCAACTCTCCTGACCTGAACCCCATAGAGAACCTGTGGGATATTGTGAAGAGAAAGTTGAGAGACGCAAGACCCAACACTCTGGATGAGCTTAAGGCTGCTATCGAAGCATCCTGGGCCTCCATAACACCTCAGCAGTGCCACAGGCTGATTGCCTCCATGCCACGCCGCACTGAAGCAGTCATTCATGCAAAAGGATTCCTGACCAAGTATTGAGTGCATAACTGAACATGATTATTTGAAGGTTGGTGTTTTTTGTATTAAAAACACTTGGTCTTTCATTGGTGGGATGAAATATGCTCATTTTTTGGGACAGGCATTTTGGGTTTTCATGAGCTGTATGCCACAATCATCAGTATTAAAACAATTAAAGACCTGAAATATTTCAGTTGGTGTGCAATGAATCTGAAATATATGAAAGTTTCATTTTTATCATTACATTATGGAAAATAATGACCTTTATCACAATATGCTCATTTTTTGAGAAGGACCTGTATGTGTGCACGGTACCAGGGCACCTTAGTCTGCAAATTGATGATAGACTTTGACCACCTGGAGGTAAGATGGATCAGATCCTTAGCCACCCCGCTAGGGTCTATTCAGGGAGATGCTGGAGAAGAGTCAGGCCGATGCTAATTTTGGATTTAGGAGGAACAATGTGGGCTCCATCTCGACCGCAGAACAATGGACCAGCTCTTTATTCTAAGGCCCTCAAAGGGAAATGGGAGTTTGCCGAACCAGTCCACATGTGTTTTGTGCACTTGAAGAAGACATTAGACCATGTGTCAAGACATTAGACCATGTGTCTCAAGGTACCCAGTAGAGGGGTACTCCTTGAGTATGAGATTGGAGGTTGGTTGCTACAAGGCATTCAGAACCTATTTAATTGGTGCAAGAGTCTGGTTTACCTTTTTAGGGAGGTGTTCTGGATATGTCCAAGTGGAAGGAGGACCCAGGGAAGACCCAGGACACGCTGGAGAGATTGTCTTTCAGCTGATCAAGGACCACCTTAGAATCTTCTCAGAATCTGGACCATTGTGTTAAAGCTGCTGCCCCGAGAAACAACTCCAGAACAAGCAGGAAAACGTTATAATTTGTTGAATGTTTATAAAGTTTTACAGTTTTCTCATGTTTGTTTTTGACAATCCGACTCTTCATGGAGTGAATCCTGATCCTCGTTTCCTTCTCTGACAGATGCAAACCTCAAAAGATCAGGCTGCGCTCATCCCTCAGCCTCGTGGGAGTCTGCCTAAAGTTTGTGCTGCTGTGCTGGCTGCCCTGATAATAGGAATTATCAAATTCACGACTGCTGATGGCTTTCTTGGCCTGGTAGCATTAGCAGTACTCATCGTGACACTTGGACCTCTGCTGCATGGGCTCTGCCTGCTGGCTGAGGAGCTGCGGAACCATTCAAACACAAGGTGAGGCCTTCGTTTAGGCCTGTTGCACTGTTCACGTTTTTAGAAGCTTCTTTTGCTTTTATAGCCTTTTATATATTCTCTTCATGCTTTCAAAGCAATTTCCACAAATATCAAACAGCTTATTTAATGTTCCTAAATATTTAAAATGTGTTATATGCTGCACAAGACAAACAGCAAATAAAGTATAACACCAATTTTGAAAATTTGACATGTGGGAAATGTAAATAAAAACAAAATGTAATTATTTACAATGGAGCTAAGTAAACATATTACATGTTTCAACCAAGAAACTGACATTTTCCATCAGGCATTAATACATTTGAAGGCAGCAGTATACCTCAAAATGTCAGAAGAGGGCCATGCTTCCCCTATGAAGCCTCCCCTCTCCTTTTAACGTCAGTCTGTAAATGTCTCAGATAGGAGGAGACCAGCTGCTGGAGTTTTCCTGGTCTCGTGTAAGATTCTAGCAGTTCAACAGTCCTGGATCTTAGCTGGGTTTTTGTTTTATCCATCCATTATCTTTTACCCGCTTATTCCATTTTGGGTCACGGGGGTCGCCGGTGCCCATGTGCAGCAATCACTGTGCGAGGGGCGGGGTACACCTTGGACAGGTCTCCAGTCCATCACAGGGACACATAGAGACAAACGAGACAAACAACCATTCACTCTCTCACTCACACCTAGGGACAATTTAGAGTTACCAATCAGCCTAACATGCATGTTTTTGGTCTGTGGGAGGAAACCGGAGCACCCGGAGAAAACCCACGCATGCACGGAGAGAACATGCAAACTCCACCCAGAAAGGCCCCTGGACTGAGATTTGAACCAGGGACCTGCTCACTGAGAAGCAGCAGCTCTACCAGTTGCGCCACCGTGCTGCCAGTTTTTGTTTTATGATTTACCAAATGTTTTCAGTTGTTGAGAGGTCTGAACTGCAGGCAGGCCAGTCGAGCACCTGGACTCCTAACCTGTATAAATAAAGGTTGATCCATGCTGTTGTAATGATGCAGGGTGAGGTTTAGCAGGTCCAGACCTTCTCTGAAGACATCTGGATGGAAGCATTTGTTCTAATGGAACATGTATATCCCATAGGTACCCCAATATCATCAGCGAGGCAGGCTTTTGAACCGTGTGCTGATAACAAGCTGAAAGGTCTCCCTCCTCTTCAGTCTGGAGGATGTAGTTTCCAAAAGGAATTTGGAAATTTGATTTATCTGACCACAGAGCAGTTCTCCACTTTGCCTCTGTCTATTTTCAATGAGCTTTGGTCCAGAGAAGAGGGCAGCAGTTCTGGATGTCTAGAACAAAATCAGATCTGTTTTTGATGGCGTGGCCCCTTAGGGCCCAGTCATCCCTAGATTCCAGTTTTGTCTTTCAGTCTTATCCATTGAGAATCAGAATAAACTTTATTATCACTGCACCGAGATACAAGGAGAACATGAACGTACAGTCGTCCGAAAGATGGGCGGAGTGCACGAAGCTGCTACTATAAAAGCGCGGCCCTTTTATTCTTATTCAAAATAATATTTTGCTTAGATGAGAAAAGGAAAGAAAACATGAGGAGAGACGGTATAAAAAAAAGATCTCTCACTCCGTGTCCTAGACAGGGCACGATTTGAGGCATCAAAAAAACCTACCACAGCAAAGCCACATAAATAGACATACATGTACATATAGGCCGGTGAAGACATTTAATTTTTAAGGGAAAGTTGTAGCATAGTCCAGAACCCTCCCTCTCAGCCATTGTCCAGATAAGAGGTGTTATTTATCATCATCTCGGGTGAGGTTCTGTCACATGTCCACGGCCTTGGGGAAGGGAGGGGTGAGGAGACAGTCAAAGCATGTTTCATCCATCCATTTTCTTCCGCTTATCCAGGGTCGGGTTGCGGGGGTAGCAGCCTAAGAGGGAGGCCCAGACTTCCCTCTCCCCAGCCACTTGGTCCAGCTACTCCGGGGGAGTCCTGAGGCGTTCCAGGGCCAGCTGAGAAACATAGTCCCTCCATCGTGTACTGGGTCTTCCTCTGGGCCTCCTCCCGCTGGGACGTGTCCAGAACACCTCACCAGGAAGGCGTCCAGGAGGCATCCTAAACAGATGCCCGAGCCACCTCAACTGGCTCCTCTCAACATGGAGAAGCAGCGGCTCTACTCTGAGTCCCTCCCGGATGATCGAGCTTCTCACCCTATCTCTAAGGGAGAGCCCAGACACCCTGCGGAGAAAACTCATTTTGGCCACTTGCATCCGAGATCTCGTTCTTTCGGTCACAACCCAAAGCTCGTGACCATAGATGAGGGTAGGAACGTAGATCAATCGGTAAATTGAGAGCTTCGCCTTTTGACTCAGCTCTCTCTTCACCACGACAGACCTGTACAGCGCCCTCTTCACTGCAGACGCTGCACCTATCCGCCTATCGATCTCACGTTCCATTTTTCCCTCATTCGTGAACAAGACCCCGAGATACTTGAACTCCTCCACTTGGGGCAGGATCTCCTCCCTGACCCGGAGAAGGCACTCTACCCTTTTCCGGCTCAAGCATCAAAGCATCTTTGTTGTTTTCAAAACATTCCAGGAGGAGTTGAGATAAGTCCGCCGTCAAGGCCACAGTTTGGGTCAGGCAGAACTCTTGAATTGTTGTTTCTGCCTTTTTAAAGACTCGCTGGTATATATTCCTCTGATGGAAACTCCAAACAGCCGAATTGATCCCTTAATGCCTTAAAGCCGAGCTCACAGCTTCTCCAAGATTATTCCACCATTCATGTGTGCTGCTAGAGAGTTCACAGTCCTGATAACAGCTGCACCAGCTCTCTGATGTAAACTCCACATAGTTCATTCTGAGTGCTGTCGAGCTTCGACACAGCCACACAAATTTATAGACAATCCAGATTTCACTAACCAAACAGCAAAAACACAGTTGTCATCATGAATCCAATTTGTTTCCGTCGAGGTAAGACGGTCCTCCTTACCATGACTCCTGTCAGGAGAAGTTGATCAATTTTGTTGAGAGACCAGCTGACCCTTCGAATTAAGAGGTATGCAGAAAAAAAGAGGCTTTTTAAGGGTTCACGGTACGAAAGAGTGCAAGCAGGGAAGCGGGGGGGAAATGGTACGGAGCGCCGGGAAAACACGTCTGTCTTCACCGGAGTACAGAGAGAGAAAAGAAAGCTGAGAGATTTCACCAGATCTTTGAAGTAGTTTATGATAATGTATTCAGTCTTCTCAATTTTCTTTTGAGGAACATTTTTCAAAAATTGCTCATTAAATTTTAGACAGTTTTTTTTTACAGAATTATGAACCCATCGTTATATCTCATAGTTAACCTCTCTAAAATGTCTTTTTATGTGCAGTCTTCTTATTGACCTATTAATCCATCCCTCCATCCATTATCTTTACCCGCTTCGTTCTTTTCGGGTCTTGGGGGTCACTGGTGCCCATATCCAGCCATCACTGTGTGAGAGGTGGGGGACACCTGGACGGGTCTCCAGTCCATCACAGGGACACATAGAGACAAACAAGACAAACAACCATTCACTCTCTCACTCACCTAGAGACAATTTAGAGTTACCAATCAGCCTAACATGCATGTTTTTGGTCTGTGGGAGGAAACTGGAGTACCCGGAGAAAACCCACACATGCACGGAGAGAACATACAAACTCCACCCAGAAAGGCCCTGGACTGGGATTTGAACCAGAGACCTGCTCACTGAGAGGCAACAGCTCTACCAGTTGCTCCACCGTGCTGCCAGCCTATTAACCTAATTAATAAAAATGTCCCTCAAGCTGTTTCTTATATGTACCACCTACCTTTACAGCCTTTTGTTGGCCCTTCCAGTCTTTTTGAGATAAGTTGCAGCTGTAAAATTTAGGATTGCAATATATTTTTTCCTAGAATAATTGTACAATTTCTTTGTTTAAACATTTGTTTTGTTTACTTTGGTCCATTGTGAATAAAATGTGGCTTTGTGAGATGCATTTTGTTTTTACTTAAATTTTCCACATTGTCCCAACTTTATCCAAGTGTGGTTGTAAATAAATATATCAGGGATATAAAATATTTCTTCAAACAATTCCTGGAGGCCAAAAAGGAGATTGAGTGTTGTCTAATCCAAAAGGAAAAGAGAAAACATTTGATTTCTTCAAAGTAAAGCCAAGTTAATCAGTTTTATTATGAAACAATGCCGTAACGAGTCATAAACACAAAAACAGGAGCAACAGCAGCTTCTTTGTCTCTGTTTTTGCCAGGTATCGAGGCCAAGCAGTGGTCAGCCACATGCTGCCAGCCTGCGGTTTGTGGGGTACGACTCTGCTGGTTGCAGGGCTGGCAGGCATCCTGCTCTACCTGAGCAGTCACCTTCTTCTGCACAAAAGCCAGCGCTGGGAATTGGTTTTCCTGGTTCCTGCCATTTACACACTGTTCAAAAGCCTGGGAGCCCTGGTGAGTTTCAAGCTTGACTGGGATTTCAGTTTCTGGTTTAGGCCAAATCCCACTCTTTGCATTTACCTTGTCTCACTCTTCTGACAGTTGAAGTACCTGACATCAAATGTTTGTTATTAATGTGATTTTTTTATTTATTTTTAATCACAACATTAATAACATCTTGCAAAAAATAAAAAAATAAAAAACTTAATATGCAATTTTTTTTTTCAAGGATTAAATTATTTTTTATTGTCATACCAGCAGTTTATATATATATATATATATATATATATATATATATATATATATATACACACATATACATACTGTATATAAACACACATACTAGTAGTTTTTTTGGTTTTGTTACCTTTTTCCTTTTAGCCATCCTATTTGTTAAAAAAAAAAACAAAAAAAAACTGTAGTATGAGTTTTTATAACTGCTTATTGTTGTTGCTGTTGTCCATTGTTGTCATCTTTCTTTGTTGAAATCAGGTCTCTCTTGTAAATGAGTCCTCGAGGCTCAATGGGATTTACCTGTCTAAATAAAGGTTGATTGACATACAGTATACATATACTTTTTTATTTATATATATATATATATTTTTTTTTTAATATTTATATTTATATACATCCAGATGTAAATCTGAGACACCTGAGGAAGTTAACCAGTAAACAGAAATACCTGCTCCAGTTGCAGAAATCTTACAGAAACTGAAAATCACTCATCTGTAGTGACTGATTTAAAAAGTTGAACAAGAAACTGTGAAGTTAAAGGAAACATCATTTGTCCCAAAGCCAGTTTAAATATCATTGTTATTTTGGTTACTTTATTTTTCTTTCTTTATGAATAGATTGAAACTGTTTTCACATTATTCAACTACCAAAAAGGATTTTATTTTTAATGTAATGAGTAGGTATTAAAAAACAAACATTTAGACTAACCCTTTATGTTACTCTTATTCTGAAATGTAATGGAGTTCTGTGAAGAAGGTACCTTCTTCTTCTACTAAACAAGATCTTGATGACATCAAACGCCTACTGAAATCTGCAAAAACGGATGAAAATGGGGAAAAGAATGTTCTTTCAATCACCACGGTGGTGGAGGACCCAGGTCCTCCCACAGGTGCAATAGCTACCTCTTCCCCACCCATCAGGGGGGAAATCAATGAAGCTCTACCCACAAACCCACCACCAAAACCAGTGAACAAGTCGAGTGTAGTTATGGTCGTAGCAAAGGATCTAGAGGACCAGTACTCGGCTGAGGAAGATCCTGCGATCCAAGTTGAACCCCCAGTCCTGCAGTTTCTCAGTCATCTCACAAAATAAGGTGCAGCACAGAAGTTCTACGCACCTCTGAATCCAGAAGATGTGTTGGTGCACAACACACTTCTTGACACTGGCTCGGACTTGACACTCATGTCCGCCAATCTTTTTGAATCCTTGCGTAACGCTACAGACATTGCGAACAAAGAACTGAAAGTTCAGTCTTGTAATGTGAAGGTACAGTCGTACTCTTCAGCCAACACAATTTTGTCCTCAATGGCACTAATACAGATCTCCATCGATCATATGACCGTGGTACACCCTGTGTACATCTCAGACCTTAAATCGGTCCCTTTTCCTATTGGAAACAATTTTCTTGTCAGGCTGATGCCTTTAATCTGCTTTCAAACCCTGAAGATGTGGGCACAGGTACAAACACCTCTGCCAATTGTATTACCTCAATAGTTCCATCTATGTTTTGATGTGCTGGAAACCGCAAAGAACTCGGCTGCAAACCAAACTGAGTCCATAGACCAGACAGGTGATGAACATCTAAAAGAAGTTCCCTCAGAGACTGTGGTCACAAACACCCAGCCAAAACAACCGTTGGAACAGTTTCTACTTGAAAACAACGTTCTTTGTCGTCTGGACCCACCAACAGCTGCTGAGTCCATGACACTTTTCTCAAACATGACCTTTGACCCCAACATCATAGGTCCAATAAAAAGCACAGATAAAGCACAAAATGGTTCTTTCACATGAACAAAGCATCTGAAAACACCAAACCAAAACACAGCGTTGTGTCCATCAGCCCTGCATTATCTGATGAAGATCTTAACTTTCAATCACGTGATCCTGCAATCAACAAAATCATTCTTTGTCTCTCTGACTCAGTCAAAAATGAACTGACTGCATCAGACTTTGACACCTTTCCAGAGTTACATGATCTCTACAAAGTTTGTTCCTCACTTACGTTGGTCAAGGGCATCCTAATGTATGGTTCCGATGCAACCACTTCACCTGTGTTCGTGGTCCCACACACATACAGGGGGTGAGAATGGACAACGCCCATGACATCCTCTCTTCTAGACACAAGGGTGTCAAAGCAACACTCAATGCTTTAAAACAGGTCACCTTCTGGCCTGGAATGCGTAAAGACATCACTGACTACATCAAAGTATGTTCAAAATGACATCAATCTCAAATGATCAAAGGTCGTGTGGGGAAACTACAACAAGAATTCCCTAAAAATCAAAAACAACTACATCTGCAACAAGATGAACTAAAATTCTTAGGGAAAATCCCTAGAAACACAGTACACATCAATGATGTGATCCTGTCATCTAGATACAGGACAGTATCGTTGTAACATTGACAATCCTACGTTTTCAACACACACTCCTTCAAACTGGACTCAAACGGTTGAGCAAATAGAAGAATCAGAATAGATAGATGAAGCTTTTGTCCTTGGTTACTCATGTCCCAGAAGAAATTTGATAGTTGTCCCGTCTCCGAGGCCGTCGGGAGTCAGATTCAGATGAGCTTGATTCTTGTTTTTCTTCAGGCAGAGATTACTTTTTTCCAGCCCTGAGTCCATCTGGGCGTTCTGGTTCCGAAAAAGCCTAATTGTGGGATTCCATTCCACTGATCCATGCTATGAGTCTCCTTCAAGGTCGAACCACCACGCTGACGAGTCCCAGAAGCTGCAGGTGGCCTGTGATTCTCATAAATCGCCTCCAGCTTACGGCTAAGCTCGTAAACCAGATGATTTAAAGTTCCCACAGCGAGGACCAGACCTTCACACTGACTCTGAAGCTTTTCCATGGCTGAAACTGCTCCCACCGTCTTCTTCAAAAGTCGATAAAACAGAATCCCGCCGATGCCAAAAAGCAGAGTCCCTGCTATCATAAATCCAAATATGTAAACGTCTTCAACATCCTCCTGAGACAGAACTGTAATGCACATCATCTGCCACACTCCCCACGGATCCATGACGTACCCCACAGCGTGAGTCTCAGCTGGACACGCCGGTTCCCCAGGACCTTGTCGCTTTGATGAAAAAATCTTATCAATAGAGTTGAACGGCCACGATACCAAATCCATAATCTTCTTAATTTATGTTCGGGAGATGTGAACCAGGCACTTCAGACACACAGAGAGTAGAGCAGGAAGAAGGAAAAATAGGGGAGAGATGACAGAAGCAGCCACCTCGATGAGAGCCTGGGAGGAAACAGCAAATACAGTATGAAAGCGTGAAAACAAAAATGAGATGTCTAACAGAGATGAAAATAACAAAACCACTAGTTTCTACTGGGGGTGAGACATTGAACCCCACAGTTACTTGTGGGGGTTGAATTGAACTAACACTGCTAACATTAACATCTCCACTCTGCATGATCCCTAACCTAGTTGAGCTCCAAATCCTGAAGAGATTGTTGAGCTAGACTGAAGTCCAAGTTATTTTAGGATCTGTTTCGATTGTTGTTTGTTAACTGGTTGATAAGTTTAGTTCTGATGCCACATTTTGAAAAGGGATGCTCAAACATTGTTTATAACTACACCTTTTATGAGTTCTACTTAAGAAAATATACCAAAGAAATGACTTGTCTCATAAATTCTGATCGAAAAAGCATGTAAAGATTACAGTTATTTCATTTATAGGGAATCACTCCTTATTATAGCACTCAAAACCTTTGATCTCAAGTATTTTTGAATCTTTATTGTTTATCACAATCAGTAGTCAAACGGAAAATCATTTAGTTTAAAACTTTACATTTTTGATGAACTGTATTTTTATTCAAGTTTGTTAAATTGAGTAAATGTTTAAGAACCATTTAAACATTTTAAGCCAGACTCTGTCCTCTTCATTTTCCTACTTTGACTATAAAAAATCAGATGCATCAGTAATAACCAGTCTAAGGTTGCCCTGTCATTTGGGTGGATCACTACCATGATGACATCTGGTCCTTCCTTGCTGATCCAGTCCTTGGTATCCTTTCTGATGACGCCAGGATTTCCTTCAACCTGGTTCTTCCTCGAGATATGAGTATTCACTGGGAATACTCCACCATCTTCATTCCACGGTGCCAACTGGTGACACCTACCACAGGATACCTTCATTCTGACACCTGCTTGGATCACTAAGGTGTCAACTACCTGTTTGCTTTGCTGACAGGACCTTTGTTTGGTTTCGCTTTGGATCGAGTGCTTCCACTTTGGATCTATTGCTCTGCCTGCTGGATCGTTGTTTTCCCTCAGTGCTACTAAGGATGGCACAAGACTTTGACTGGTTGGAACTTCTCAGAAGACCATGCATTCTCTTTGGAATATAATTCCTTTTCTTCAATGACCTAGGAGGGTGTCATAGGACACCTTTTAACTTTGTTCTTCAAGACTTAGTCCACATTGATTACCATGGTGTCAAGGCTGACCCCATCGAAGTTTCTTCTGATGGCTCATGGATTTGGTTTGTAGTGACTCAATAGCCATCTGGACTGGCATCAAGTCCCTAGTGGGGGAATATGTAGCAGGAAGCCGCACTGCTCTAACTACGACCCCTGACCCTTATTCATCTTCCAGACTCACCATGAATCGTGTTTCTTAAAGTTACCCCTGACTT
This sequence comes from Nematolebias whitei, assembly GCF_014905685.2. Lineage (NCBI taxonomy): Eukaryota > Metazoa > Chordata > Actinopteri > Cyprinodontiformes > Rivulidae > Nematolebias > Nematolebias whitei. Next base: position 50,914,531 of record NC_056501.1, on the reverse strand, counting down.
CAATAATGTCTGATGTTTTTCCACATGTCCTGTCCTTGGACACAGAGTCAGCTACAGTCTGACTGATGTTGATCTTGTTTCTTCCTGGTTCTAAGAAAGGAAACTGAATCATTAATGAAGTTTCTAAAAAAGTTAAATCTGGTCCTCTGGACATTCAAAAAAAACCAAAACAAAGCAAAAACAACAAAAAATGTAGAAACGTTTCGTCTCTCATCCGAGAGACTTCCTCAGTCTGAGGTGCTGTATTCAGCTCAGTCTCTTAAATAGCACCTTCTCAGGGTTGATCAACCAGTTTTGCTGCTGACAACCAAAACCAGCTGATCACATGCTCAAGAAGGACCATCAGCCTAACAATGGATCATTAGCACACTGATGGCTGTTTACTGTTCACAGAGGGCTGAGTGATACTAGCAATCACAGCATTGTAAGAGGGGGACAGTTGAACCCGGAGGCTCCACCCCTGTTTAATGATGGACGATTTCTTTTCACAAAGATGGCCTCCTTTACTCCTCTCTCAAACCATCGTTCCTCTCTGTCCAGGATGTGAACATCTTCATCCTTGAAAGAGTGACCTCTGGCCTGGAGATGAGTGTAGACCGCAGAGTCCTGGCCTGATGATGTTGATCTTCTGTGCTGGTCCATCCTTTTGGCCAGTGGCTGTTTAGTTTCCCCGATGTAAGACTGATCACCCTCCTGACACTGAACAACATACACAACATTACTCTGTTTGTGCCGGGGGACTGGATCTTTGGGATGAACCATTATAATGAAATCATGTGACATATTACAATGTGAACAACACATTTCTCTGTTTTTCAGAAAGTGATTGTTCCTTCAGAGACACCTGTGAAAAAGTTATTTTAGCTGGAAGCTGTTTTCTTCAGAGGGAGCCACAATGGTCCCATGTCCGTCAAACAATCTTCTCAGAGCTCATGTTTTGTACAAAGTCTCTTTGTGTAAAAACAGTTCGCCTTGGACCCTCAAACCGAGCAGTTCGTCTCCGGCCCCGAACCGGAAGACGGTTCGTCTTTGGACCAGATCCTCGAGGTCATGCTTAGGTCCACTCGTTCAACTCCTGAGCAGATGAACATGTAGCTCAAATTACAATTGTTAGAAGTTTAGATAACTGCAGAAGATGAAGCCTTTTCTCACTGCAAGACTCATGCTCTCGGCTGAAGGTGCCGACGGACGGTGCACCTTCTCATCAGCTGTTCCCTCACAGACCCTGAAGCTGTCACAGTGACGGTCAGATACCTTGGGCAGTTCCTGGTGAGTCCTCATGGTGTCTCTGGTCAGATCCACCAGAGAACCCCAGAAAGACGAGTGATACCTTCAACACTGACCCAGTAAGGAGCAGAACCTGGTGACATGATGCAACTCTTGATCTGGTTATGCAATTTTCAGCTGATGCAACTTGATAAATCATTTCCTGCTTGCAGTGACGATAAATGACTTTATCTGATCAGATTAAATAACTTCTTTCAACCAAAATCCAAAGTAAACTATTTATTAAAATAGTCAAACTTTGTCTAAACTCATGTGCGTATAAAACTGAAATAATTCCTGCTCAAAGAGTCAATTTCAGAGTCAGAGTCAGAGTCAGAGTTTCTTTATTGTCATTCGCACCTCATGTGGTACATGTGGTGGAGCGAAATTATGTACACAGGGTCCCAATTTAGCCTCAGATAAGAGAATTAAGCCTTGATTGATTCATTATTATTGTTTGTTTATTATTGTTGTTGATTTTTAGTTTGATTATTTTTGTAATAAAACTTTAAAAACAACTTTGGTCTCTTCATTCAGATGAATATTCATGTGTTCTGGTATAAAACTCCCTGTAATGAACAGATTCTACTTCAGTGACTGATTCTGATCATTAAAGGGTGAAAATATTAATATGGTAAATATATAAATAATAATTAAGTTGTTGTTGGTCAATAAACTGATCAGCTGGTGCTCCACTTTAACAAGAGGTAATTAAATAAAATAAATGTAGTGGAGGGGAGTGGAGAAAGTGTCACCCTTCTTGCTCCATCTCACATCCTTCATATTGCTACATAGTCATGGATGACCTGAGGGAACACGGGAACAAGGAGCTTGACATGACAACGACCAGACAATGAGACACATCAACACAGACTCACAACCACGGACAAGACAAAGTGCAAGCGCCTGCGACCAGTAACAGGTGCAAGAGGGACTGAGCACAGAGGAGCAGGACTAAAGACTCCACAAGGGGGAACAATCCTCACACTATATAAATAAACTGAATTAAAATTTAATTGAATAATCATTTATTATATTCAACTTATTTTTCAGTCTACGACTCTGGCTTCCATGTTGGTTTTGAACCATAGCTGCCTTGTTCTGAACTCAACATCAAATAATTAAACTTCATCAGAGAACATTCTGAGACTGTTTAAACATCAATTTTGTTCATGTAAAGTGCAGTAAAACTGCTTCTTCACATTTCTGATGAAATAAAGTTTTTTGTTAGAAACCTTATATGTTTGCAGCTCAGAGTTTCTTGGAAGTCTCAAGTGATAAAGGTCTTTAATGACTATATTCAGAGACCATCGGCGTTGGTGCAGGGATGCTCTTTCCTTTTCCGGAAGTGTCGGGGGGCTCTTGAGCAGAGATAAGGTGGAGTCATGTGTTTCTGCATTGGGTGTGCAGGGTCCATCGGAGGTAGAGGTGTCATACATCTGCGAGGAGAGGAAGATGAACGTGGCCCATGGCTTGGCCTGGTCCTTCTACCTGGGCTATCTGCAGCTGGTGCTGCCACGTCAGTAACCTCCAAGCACAAAAACACACACAGCTCAGTAGAAATTAATCTAAACCTTTTTTACTTCACCACTCATAGCATTACTTTTAGCACAAATATATCAGGACGAAAATGTCGAGGTGCGAATCAATGACTGAGTTTGCATGTCTATCCAGGTTTGGAACACTCCATCGCTGTGTTTTGTGCTTCACATCAGGCCAGCGAGCCCTGTTGGGGTCGCGGCTCCAGGAAGCTCCTCATCCTCATTCCTCTTAATGCCAACATCTCACACAAGCTGGAGGACGAGGACAGCAACATCCGTTTTTATGACAACCTTCCAAACAACGAGATAGACCGGGCCGGAGTCCGGGGCCGGGTCTACAAGCACAGCATCTACAGAGTGCAGGATGAGCATGGGAGGGTGAGTGAAATGAATTAAAAACTTACAAATGTCACTTTAACAAAACCATACTAGAGTTAATTATCAATGATCCAAATCAAATGATGTCTAACTACTTAAACTCCACCCAGCATCAGAGTAAAAATGCTCCTTCACTGTTAAACGAATGCATCACACTGCGCTGCAGAAACGTTGTGTCCTGGCTGTCAGCGCAGCCAGAAATCTGTATCCTTTGACCAGATCTGTAAAGACTGCACAGCTTTAATACAAGACATAATAAGAGTTAAAGAAAGGACACACTCAAGGGATTGTTTCTGGGTTTTGAATATTTAAAGACAGCACAGCAGTGTACTCCTTGGTACACTGATTGTGTCTGACGGAGCAGATCTGACACTGACTGGACCCAAAACCAGCTCGACGACTGAATCAAGGGAAGGAATGACAACATCCTGAGTTTCATGTGATTTCAAAGACGTTTCGTCAAGCATTGGCCTAATTTCCCTGCTGCAGACACCACATGGTATCAAACAAAGTTTTTATTTTTAACACTTCAGTGATGTACATGAGAACAGATAAAGGACATTTATACCTGCTTCCATTTTAAGGTACTGCTTGTGAAAAGCTGAGATCTTCCATAGAAATGAGGGATAAAAAGCAGCCAGGTGCATAAATGAATGTAGAGAAACCATGATGTGGCGTTTCAGACAGTCAAAGGAAATGTATGTAGACCTAATGTCTTACCTGTATTACACGAGTCTTTAAAATTGTAAATATGTGATTATGTGTATATATATATATATATATATATATATATATATATATATATATATAT
>NC_056501.1:50901711-50910525 GCF_014905685.2 Nematolebias whitei | reverse complement strand
TATATATATATATATATATATATATATATATATATATATATATATATATATATAAAATTTCTTTAGAAATCAAAAACCAAACTCACCACAGAATATTTAGAACAATTACATTTTGACCAAAGGCATGAGTAAAAATAATAATAACGATAACAATAATAATCCTACTATTTTGAAAAAGCACACACACACTAATTTATCTTTCACCAGAATAAAGACAAACAAAGTGAAAAAATGCATGACGTTCAGAAGACTTTCCCCAGCCGGTTGATTTTAATTTGTGCTCTCAGATGTGAACGTAGTGCACGGCCTGCAGTTTGTTTCTGTTCCACAGCGCAGCATCAGTACCACCTTCTGGTTCAACCTGAGAACTTGGAAATGAAAAACACTCATATGATTTGACTTCCACAGCACCATCTTCCTGCAAAATGACAGATCAGACAGAGTGAGAAGCATTGAAAGAATTATCAGTCCAGGAAACATGTCTTCTTCCTGGTATTTGATTTCCTTGAATGTGTGTGTGTGGGTGCATCAGTCAGGGTGTGAGATTAGTCCAGGTGAAACACACACTTTGTGTGCATTGAATTGACTTTAGGGACAAACTGCCTGCTCAGAAGTTTTTAATAGTTCAGTTTATTTAAAGGGAAAATTTAGAAGCCCACTTTGTTATTTGATGAAAAAAAAAGATAATTAAAATCAAAATTATAAAAAAAAAATCTATCTCAAAATTCTGACCTAATATCACAAAATTAGGAGATAGCATCTTAAAAATTATGAAAGAGTTACAAAGAAGCAGAAATTAACTTTATTAGTATAAGATCTTTTGAAGTAGAGGTCTGTAGAAACATTAATTCAATTCAATTCATCAAAGTCCATGCTCAATAATCCAGGTACAAAATCCAACAATGTTCACTCAGGTCATCTGGACAGTTTCTCTTTTTCTTGAGATGTTTGGTCCTTCATCCATTCCAAAGGACTTCATCAATCTGAGGAGCCACAAACAAACTCAGAAACCGTCTTATCACCAGCAAACTGGTTGGTCCATTATGGGGGTGTGCTGCTTGTGAGACTGAGTTTTTTTTTTTTTTTTTTTTGCTCCTCGGACTGATGAAGCCCTTTGGATGAAGGATGAAATGTTCATCCATCCATCCATTCATCCATCCATCCATCCATCCATCCATCCATTCATTCATTATCTTTACCCGCTTATTCCTTTTTTGGTTATGGCGGTCAGTGGTGCCCGTATCCAGCCATCACTGTGTGAGAGGCGAGGGACACCTGGACAGGTCTCCAGTCCATCACAGGGACACCTGGACAGGTCTCCAGTCCATCACAGGGACATATAGACACAACCATTCACTCTCTCTCTCTCACCTAGAGACAATTTAGGTTAAGAGATTCTTCATTGTCATTCGCACCACATGTGGTACATGTGGTGTAACGAGATTATGTTCTCAGGGTCCCAGTTACATCCAACAATAAAAATGAGAAAGACAAACAATGATAACATCTAAGATATGAACTAAGAAAAACATCAACTAAATATACACTAAGCACTAGTGGCATAAAAACAACACGCAGAACAGCAGCACTAACATGAGTCTGAGTGAGTAGATGAGCATGCATGAACACATCAACACGAAATAGATCAGCAGCAACATGAAATAGATCAGCAGCAACATGATGTGATTTTTCACAGTGATTATCCTGGTTAGAGATTCGTTAATCTAACAGCCTCAGGGTAGAAGTGTCTGTGATGGTGGGGAGACTGACTCCAACATCTTCTGTGCAGCCTTCACCACTCTCTGCAAAGCTTTTCTTTCTGCAGCTGTGCAGCCTCCATGCCACACGTTGATGCTGGAGCACAGGATGCTCTCCGCTGCACACCTGTAGAAGGAGGTGAGGACTGAGCTTCCCAGACCAGCTCGTCTCAGCCGCCTGAGGAAGTAGAGTCTCTGATGAGCTTTCTTCATCAGGCTGGTGGTGTTGTTGCTCCAGCTGAGGTTGTCATTCATGTGTACACCCAAGTACTTGTAGCTGGAGACCACTTCCACCACAGATCCTCTTATGTTCAGGGTGGTGTAGGTGTGTTTGTTCCTTCTGAAGTCCACAATCATCTCCTTTGTCTTCTTCACATTGATGTGAAGGTTATTCTCTCTGCACCAGCTCTCCAGGTGTTCCACCTCCTGCCTGTAGCTGGACTCATCATTGTTTGTGATGCATCCCACCACCGCTGTATCATCTGCAAACTTTGCAATGTGACAGCCTGGATGGGTAGCTGCACAATCATACATGAACAAGGTAAACTAAAGAGGGCTCAGCACACATCCCTGAGGGGAGTCAGTGCTGAGGGTTATGGTGGAGGAGGAGAAGTTGTGGATCCTCACTGACTGTGGTCTGTTTGTTAAGAAGTCTAGTACCCAGTTGCAAATGGAGGGGCTTAGTCCTAGTGTGAGTAGTTTGTCCATCATGGTGTTGAAGGCAGACATGAAGTCCACAAAGTGCATACAGACGTAATTTAGAGTTACCAATCAGTCTAACATGCATGTTTTTGGTCTCATCCATCCATTCTCTTCTGCTTATCCGGGGTCGGGTCGCGGGGGTAGGAGGCCCAGACTTCCCTCTCCCCAGCCACTTGGGCCAACTCCTCCAGGGGAATCCCAAGGCATTCCCAGGCCAGCCGAGAAACATAGTCCCTCCAGCGTGTACTGGGTCTTCTTCTGGGTCTCCTCCAGGTGGGACGTGCCAGGAAGACCTAACCAGGGAGGTGTCCAGAAGGCATCCCAACCAGATGCCTGAGCCACCTCAACTGGCTCCTCTCGATGTGGAGAAGCAGCGGCTCTACTCTGAGTCCTTCCTGGATGACTGAGCTTCTCACCCTATCTCTAAGGGAGAGCCCAGACACCCTGCGGAGAAAACTCGTTTCGGCCACTTGTATCCGAGATCTCGTTCTTTCGGTCACAACCCAAAGCTCGTGACCATAGATGAGGGTAGGAACGTAGATCGACCGGTAAATTGAGAGCTTCGCCTTTTGACTCAGCTCTCTCTTCACCACGACAGACCTGTACAGCGCCCGCTTCACTGCAGATGCTGCACCTATCTGCCTATCGATCTCACGCTCCTTTTTTCCCTCATTCGTGAACAAGACCCAAGATATTAAACTCCTCCACTTGGGGCAAGACCTCCTCCCGGACCCGGAGAGGGCACTCTACCGTTTCCAGTTCAAAACCATGGCCTCGGATTTGGAGGAACTAATCCTCATTCCGGCTGCGTCACACTCGGCTGCAAACCGCTCCAGCGAAAGCTCTAGATCATGACCTGATGAAGCCAACAGGACCACATCATCTGCAAAAAGCAGACACGCAATCCTAAGGCCACCAAAACGGATCCCCTCAACACCTTGGCTGTGCCTAGAAATTCTGTCCATAAAAGTTATGAACAGAATCAGTGACAAAGGGCAACCTTGGCGGAGTACAGCTCTCACTGGGAATGAGCCCAACTTACTGCCGGCAATGCGGACCAGGCTCTGACACCGGTCATACAGGGACCTAACAGCCCTTATCAAAGGGCCTGGTACCCCATACTCTTAGAGTACCCCCTAAAGGACTCCCTGAGGAACGCGATCGAGCGCCTTCTCCAAGTCCACAAAGCACATGTAGACTGGTTGGGCAAACTCCCACGCCCCTCCAGGACCCTGCTGAGGTTGTAGAGCTGGTCCAGTGTTCCACCACCAGGATGAAAACTGCACTGCTCCACCTGAATCCGAGGTTCGACTATATGACGGACCCTCCTCTCCAGAACCCCCGAATAGACCTTACCAGGGAGGCTTAAGAGTGTGATTCCCCTGTAGTTGGAACCAGTGGTGGGATGGGATGTACTTAAGTACATTTTTCACATATCTGTACTTTACTTAAGTAGAATTAAATGTGGGTACTTTATACTTTTACTCCACTACATTTTACATGAAGTATCTGTACTTTCTACTACACTACATTTCTATAATGCATTGCATTACAAGTTACATTCATGTTGCAGCTTTTTGATTTGTTTGTTACTTTGAAATAACCAATGGTGAGAGGAGAGTTGGTCCATTGAATCACTGCAAAGAGAGCAGGTAACGTTAGACCCACCTTCAAGAAGAGCTGGGTCAATGACATATATTCTAGTATATATGTCACTGAGCTGGGTGCACCCACAGCACCACTAGCACACCCAAAATGTATTCCAGCGCAAGAGAGTCACCCAGAAGATACACACCACCCATGGCCTTATTGAAAGGCTCAGTACAACAGGACAGATTCTCTCTCCCAAAAGAGCCAGATTGGACTCAAAAATCTTTGAAAACCAACTTCTTCTGAACTTGAACAAGAAGTTCTTGCTGCAATATTAAAATGTGTCAGTTCATGATGTTAGGAGACAAGAGATGTCTCCAAATGTCTCAACACTCAGGTCCAAGTTTTGAAAATGGTGTCAGGAAGTTAAAATATTGTTCAATATTGACCCATTACAAGGTTGAATAGACATATTTTAACTAGAGTTGATGACAAACTGGAGTTGAAATGATCAGAGCCTGTTTCTTTGTTAGTTGTATCTAATGTTCCTTTTTTCATCAGACAACTTTTACTTAAATGTGTTTACTGCAGTTAAAATGACACATTGGTTTTGATTTGTGTTAAATAAAAACTTTCAAAGGTATAATCGTTCCTCTTTCTTATTTTGATTAATGACATTTACTCTGCAGGTCACCCCTGAAATTCTGCTGCACAGAATCACAAGTCCAAGTGTGAACTGTGTCACAGAGTAAACACAATAAAAGCATGCATCGTCTGCAGCATCGTTCATTAAAATGTCTCACCACCCATATTAATGTATTACAGAAAATATACGTATGGTACGCAGACTTAAAAATATGTAGACCATTGCATTAGGTAATACATTCAGCAAGTACTTTTACTTTTAATACTTTAAGTATTTTAAAAGAAAGTACTTATTTACTTTTACTTAAGTAAAAATGTTAATGTGGTACTTCTACTTTTACTAGAGTACATTTTTGTCTGTTTATTTGTACTTTTACTTAAGTGCAGTGTTTGAGTACTTTCTCCACCACTGGTTGGAACACACTCTACGGTCCCCCTTTTTGAATAGGGGACCACCACCCTAGTCTGCCAATCCAGGGGAACTGCCCCCGATGTCCACGCAATATTGCAGAGTTGTGTAAGCCAACACAACTCCACAACATCCAGAGCCTTAAGGAACTCAGGGCAAATCTCATCCACCCCTGGGGCCCTGCCACCGAGGAGCTTTTTAACCACCTCGGTGACCTCAGCACCAAAAATTGGAGAGCCTGACCCAAGGTCCCCAGGCTCTGCTTCCTCAGTGGAAGACGTGCCGGTGGGATTAGAATAGAATAGAAACAGCCTTTATTGTCCCACGGATGGAAAATTCAAGTGTAACAGCAGCAACAGATAAAAAGATTTCACACAAAAGTTTCTAAATGTTAATAAACAGTACAATATATAAAATAAATAAGATAAACAATGTCAATAATATCCTGATGCATGCTCAATAATCCAGGTAGAAAAATCTATAAAAGTTAAATGTGGTCCTCTGAACATTCAAAAACCAAGCAGCTGTTTTTTGAATGTCCAGAGGACCACATTTAACTTTTATAGAATGTCAATAATAATGTTCAATATGTGTTTGAACATTGTTAAGGACAGACTATTTACAATACAGTATTATAGGCAGAGTGTGTGTTTTAGCAGAGGTCAGCGCGTATTTAATCCTTATTGAGTTTGTTGGGAGCAGCAGGGTCCTGGAGGGTGCGTGGGAGTTTGCTCAACCGGTCTACATGTGCTTTGTGGACTTGGAGAAGGCGTTCGACCACGTCCCTCGGGGAGCCCTGTGGGGGATACTCTGGGAGTATAGGGTACTGGGCCCTTTGATACGGGCTGTTAGGTCCCTGTATGACCGGTGTCAGAGCCTGGTCCGCATTGCTGGCAGTAAGTTGGGCTTGTTCCTGTTCATTTACCCATTCATACAACACTCTACTAGATCTTAACAAAGACTAATCAGAACTTTATCACATTCATAGTTTAAAGTGCTTTATAAATAAAGTTGTATTGTAGTTGTATTGTATTCATACACCAATGGGACACGCATCAGAGATAATGAGGGGTTCAGCATCTTTCCCAGGGACACTTCAGCATGTGACTGCTGGTGGAATCAAACCCCCAACTCTTGCATGGGAGGACGATTGCTCTAACCACTCAGCCACAGCTCTCAATAAATATCTTACCTTCATAGGCATCTCGTTGGACGTCTTCTGCTGGGAGAAATCTGCTGTTTGTGTTGTCTTCTTGTTCACTATATAGTGGTTTTCAAAACTTTAAATGTTATGTTCCTTCTACTATAAGGTGTCCTAATATGGTGCAATATTAACGTTATAATAATAGTAGTGTGCATAGTTTGTTCCAGCTGGGTCGAAGCAGATCATCTGAAGCCGTCTTCAACAGGCAGGTTATTTAATGTCTGAGAACTTTTCCAAAGACCCACACTTCAAAAAAAATTCAAATTATATCTTTATTAAGAAGAAAACTTCTCAAAGTGTGGTATAAATACCACTAGTAGTACTCAGAACAAATTTAGGCCTAAACTTTTTACAAATTAAATAAAGTAATGACCATAAGGTTAGCAGAAAGCAAAACACAGAGATTATTAAAAATATGAAATATGTAGGAAAACTAGAGAGATGTCATTTCCTGTGAAAATGCTGCAGATGCTTAGTTGAACGATTTTTTGCTGAAAGCTGCTGAAGAAGTTGAAACCCGGCTCAAAAGCTTTTATGAATCGTTAGCTTTTTGAACAGGTATTTGCAAATGAACAGCTAACATTTGTTAAAAGCAGGAAATTAAAAGTGGAAAGCAAAAGAAAAATTATATAAATGAGTAGAAAAAGCTGAATAGCGGAGAAATGTAGCAGAAAGGAGCATAATAAGATGAAATTAGCAAAAACAAAACTGATGCAGAGGACTGAGAGAGATGGAGGAGGATGGCTCGCTGTCGACCCCTGAAGAGGGAAAAGCTGAAAAAAGATGCAAAAAACAAAAGTGAAATGAACAGAGAAAGATGAAGGTAGCATAAAGAAGCTGAAAATGTCTGAACCAGAACAAAAGCTGAAATGAGCAGTAAAAGTTATCAATTCAATTCATTTAACTTCAATTCAGTTTATTTATAAAGCGCCAAATCACATCAAAGTTGTCTCAGGGACTTTACAGAAACAGTCACATACATAGAAAAGTCAATTAGTAAAGTTCTCTATCTAAGGAATCCAGCAGACAAGATGAATCTTGGCTTCGTTGCAGTCTCCCATCCTGAGCAAGCACAGTGGAGACAGTGGAAAGAAAAACTCCCTTTGACAGGAAGAAACCTCCAGCAGAACCAGGATCAGGACCAGAGACCATCTGCTTTGACCGGCTGGTTGAGAGGACAGGAAGGAGAGACAGACCAACACAGCTCCAGGTATAGGTCCAGGTCCAGGTATAGGTCCAGGTATAGGTCCAGGTATAGGTCCAGGTGTACCTGAAAGACAAAAAAAAAGCACGTTAAGGATAGAAAAAATAATTACAAATACAAAACAGGTTGAGCAGAGTAAGTAAAGACAGTAGTAGAGTGAAAAGTGTGGTCAGTTTGTCCTCCAGCAGTCTAAGCCTATAGCAGCAGAACTAAGGGACAGCTCAGGAAACCCAAGCCGACCCTAACTATAGGATTTATCAAAAGGAAAGTCTTAATCCTGTTTTAAAACTGGATAATGTGTCAGCCTCACGGACAGAGATTGGAAGTTGGTTCCACAAGAGAGGAGCCTGATAACTGAAAGATCTGCCTCCCATTCTGTTTTTGTAAACTCTAGGAACCACACAGCACAAAGAGTGAAGGATGTGGAGCTCCATTCATTTTCAATGAGGAAAACATGACAGAAAAAGCTAAACATTTCAAAAATAAAAAATTGAACAAATACCAGACGTTACAGCAGGAATCTCCTGTATGAGCTGAATGTTTTGATAAATGAATTGTTGAAAAGCTGTGGAACAAGTAACATGCTAAAAAAAAAAACAGAAGAGGAACGAGTCATCATCTTCAAACACTTATCGTAGTCGGGTCATGGATGCAACTGGTCCAGGAGAGAAGCACAGATATATTTTTCCTCAGCAACACATTCTGGGGGACCCTGAGGTGTTCCCAGGCCTCAGAAGATAAACCGTCACACCAACGACCTTTGGGTCTTCCCTGGAGCCATCTACCAGTGGAACGTGCCCAGAAAGCAAATAAAAGAACCACACTCAATGGCAGGACAACATTGTTAACCAGTATTTTACTAGCAAGGACAGATTTTCAGGACAGGTTACACAGATATACAGGAAATACCCACAGATGGTAAATGGACTGTACTTATACAGCACCTTTCTATCTAATCAAGACACTCAAAGCTCTTTACAACAATCTGTGCCTCATCTACCCATTCATACAGCTCTATACTAGATCTGTACAAAGATAATTAAACAAATCATTCTAAAGAGACTAATCAGAGCTTTATCACATTCATACACTGATGGGACACACATCAGAGGCTATGAGGGGTTCAGTGTCTTGCCCAGGGACACTTCAACATGTGACTGCTGGTGGATTCGAACCCCCAACTCTTGCATTGGAGGACGACTGCTCTAACCACTCAGCCACAGCCGCCCTACTGTACAGGAAGTACTCACAGATATACAGGAAGTACACACAGATATACAGGAAATACCCACGGATAAACAGG
>NC_056501.1:50894887-50901701 GCF_014905685.2 Nematolebias whitei | reverse complement strand
TATAGGAAGTACACACAGATAACAGATATACAGGAAGTACACATGGATATACAGGAAGTACACACAGATATAATAATAAACACAGTTACTATTCCAATGCAAAATCATTAAATAATTAAATGTGGATTATTGAACATTAGATCTCTTTCCTCTAAATCCCTGTTAGTTAATGAACTGATAACTGATCATCATATTGATTTATTGTGTCTGACAGAAACTTGGCTACAACAGGAGGATTTTGTTAGTATAAATGAATCCACTCCTGTTAATTATTTAAATTTTCATGTTCCTAGAACAACTGGCCGAGGTGGAGGAGTAGCTTCTATTTTTCAGTCAGGATTATTGATTAATGCCAAACCAGTTATTAGTTATGATTCTTTTGAATCACTGTCCCTCAGTCTTTCTCATCCAAAATGGAAATCAGAAAAGACACTTTTACTAGTTGTTCTATATCGTCCACCAGGCGCTTACTCTCAGTTTTTGTCTGAATTCTCAGAATTATTAACTGACTTATTATTAAATACTGATAAAATCATAATAATGGGTGATTTCAATATTCATGTAGATGTTGAAAGTGACAGCTTAAGCATAGTCTTTAATTTAATAGACTCATTTGGTTTTACCCAAAACGTCCGCACATCTACTCATTCTTATCATCACACTCTTGATTTAGTTCTGACCTATGGTATAGAGATTAAGGACTTGGTAATAGTTCCTCAAAATCCTATTCTGTCTGACCATTTTTTAATAACCTTTGAGTTTACATTAAATGACTACACAGTCACTGAGAGTAAATTTCATCTCAGCAATCAGAAAATGCTGTAACCAAATTTATACAATCTCTTTCATCAATGTTTTCCTCTGTCTTGAGAGTAATGCATCAGAGAACAGAGACTTAGATCATCTAGTTGATCATCTTACAACTTCAATGCAAACTTCACTTGATAAAATTGCTCCACTGAAAAAGAAAGTAATCAGTCAGAGGAAACTGGATCCTTGGTTCAATTCTGAGTTATGTACTTTAAAGCAGCATCTAGAAACCAGGAGAGAAAATGGCGCTCTACTAATGTTGAAGAATTTTATTTAACTTGGAAACATTGTCTGCTAACATAAAAAAGCTACAAAGTCCATGCTCAATAATCCAGGTATACAGTCCAACATTTTTCAGTCAGGTCATCTGGACAGTTTCGTTTTTTGCGCTGAAACGTTTCACCTTCGATCCAGAAGGCTTCATCAGTCAAGGAAACACACAACACAAAACTGATTCTTCCCCCAACAGCTTACTCCAAAGTGGAACAAACCAGTTATGTTGGTGCTAAGATGGACTCTTTGTCACGCCCCTCCTCCTTTGCCGGCCCTCTTCCACAGTCGTGTCAATCTTGTTAGGCCGAGACTCGGACTGCCCCCTCTTTGATACAACTGGGGGTGCTTGGCATCGCGCCCCTATCGCGCGGCCCCCTGGTGGGGTGTGCCCTTGCCTGCCGGCGCGCTTGGGGCCCTTGGTATCGGGGGCTGGGCGCTTGGGCGTGTGTCGGCTCGGCCTGGTGTCTGCCTGGTGGGGCTCGGGTCCTCTGGCCCTGTCAGGCCTTGGCCTGGGTGGTGTGAGTCCTCGGTGCCCGGGCCTCGGTGCCTGGACCTGGACCTACATCGGTGCGGCGGGTGCCGACGGAGGCCTATGAGTTTGTCGCTGTTGGCCCCGGGGGGTCACTGTATGTGGTTGCTGGTGGGGATCTTCCGGTTCTCCCCTGTGGTCCCTTCTGGGGGGTGGGTGAGTGGTTCGCCCTGTGTGGGTGGCTCTGGGGGCTCCGCGGTCGGGGTCCCTCCTGGGGTCTTGGGCTCTCGTCCCCCCTTTTTCGTCTGCCTCTGGTCTTGGGGTCGGGTCTCTGCTGCTTCACAATTACTAATAAATGTTCTATTAGAGAAGCCTTATACACTTATGCATGCTCACAACCACACACAAATAGAAGCAGGGATGTTTATGTAGGCTTTATATGTAGATATATAGATATGTATGTGAGTGTATATTCATGTGTATGTATGTATGTATGTATATAGGCGTAGGTATGGGTATATATATTTATGGAAACTTACTGCAAAGCCATTAATATTTTAAGTTCTTTATACATATGTATTTTGTTGCTGTGTTTTGTCATGTTCTTTGCAGGTGAACAGACAGTGGCCGGGTGTTTTGAAGTGTGCTCTATTTGTATATATTTCTTATATTTTGGAGTCTTACTTTGTCTTTTCTTTCTTTCTATCCTATTAAAAAAAAAAAAAACCCTACACTAGAATGTCACTATAATAAATATTTCATAATAATGGTGTGGAGAGGATGGCTGTAAGGGGAGAAGGGAGGCCATCACAAAAAAAAGAAAAAAAAAAAAAATCTTGGTGTTATTTTTGATCAGGACATGTCTTTTATCCCCCACATTAAAAACATTGCTAGAACCACCTTCTTCCACCTGCGTAATATCACTAACATTAGAAACATCTGATATAAAGATGATGCAGAAAAACTGGTCCATGTATTTGTCACGTCTAGACTGGACTATTGCAATGGTTTATTATCTGGGTGTCCAAATACTTCTTTTAAACATCTTCATTTGATCCAAAATGTTGCTGCCAGAATCTTAACTGGAGTTACTGGGAGAGATCATATCTCTACAGTTTTAGTTTCTCTCCATTGGCTCCCTGTCAAGTCCAGAATAGAATTCAAAATCTTACTTCTAACCTACAAAGCTCTCAACAACCTAGCTCCATCTTATATTACAGATCTTATTGTTCCATATTTTCCCAACAGAGCACTTCGATCTCAGGCTGCAGGTTTACTTGTGGTTCCTAGAGTTTACAAAAGCAGAATGGGAGGAAGATCTTTCAGTTCTCAGGCTCCTCTCTTGTGGAACCAACTTCCAATCTCTGTCCGTGAGGCTGACACATTGTCCAGTTTTAAAATTAGGCTTAAGACTTTCCTTTTTGATAAATCCTATAGTTAGGGTCGGCTTGGGTTTCCTGAGCTGTCCCTTAGTTCTGCTGCTATAGGCTTAGACTGCTGGAGGACAAACTGACCACACTTTTCACTCTACTACTGTCTTTACTTACTCTGCTCAACCTGTTTTGTATTTATAATTATTTTCTCTATCCTTAACATGTGTTGTTTGTCTTTCAGGTACACCTGGACCTATATCTGGACCTGCCATTTTGTGTTCGTCTGTCTCTCCTTCCTGTCCTCTCAACCAGCCGGTCAAAGCAGATGGCCTCTTGTCCTGAGCCTGGTTCTGCTGGAGGTTTCTTCCTTTTAAAAGGGAGTTTTTCTTTCCACTGTTGTCACTGTGCTTGCTCAGGATGGGAGACTGCAACGAAGCCAAGATACAACTTGTCTGCTGGATTTCTTAGATAGAGAACTTTACTATGAATATGAATATAGACTATGTCTATATTCTGATTTATTTAATTTTGTATATTGCTTTGTGTGATACCTGTTGTTCTGTCTGTACAGCACTTTGGTTGGCCTTGTCGCTGTTTTAAGTGCTCTATAAATACATTTGTAAATGGTATGGTATGGTATGGTACTAATTGGCTTTTATGTATATGAATGTTCCTGTAAAGTGCCCTGAGACAACTTTGTTGTGATTTGGCGCTATATAAATAAATTGAAATTGAATATAGGAAGTACACACAGATATACAGGAAGCACACACAGATGTTTAGGAAGTACACACAGATATACAGGAAGTACACACAGATATACAGGAAGTACACACAGATATATAGGAATTACACACGGGTATACAGGAAGTACACAAATATTTAGGACGTACACCTAGATATACAGGAAGTACACACAGATATTTAGGAAGTACACATAGATATACAGGAAGTACACACAGATATACAGGAAGTACACACATATACAGGAAGTACACACAGATATACAGGAAGTACACACAGATATACAGGAAGTATACACCTAAAGTCCAGTCACAAGAATCTGCCACGAGCAGTGTGTGCAGCTTGTTTTTATAGACTTGTCAGTTCAGCCGAGCTCACAGACTCGGAGACGTCCTTGGACCGATAGCTGCATGTATCAGATTTATCCAGCTCCTCGTTCAGCTTTCTACTAACACAAACATATCGTTCATGGGCAGAGTTAACATTCTTAGCCATAACTTTTAAAAACTTCCATAAACTTTGACCAAAAATTTCCTACCATGATATCCTGATGCATGCTCAATAATCCAGGGGATTCTGAGGAAGTCTCTCGGATGCGAGACGAAACGTTTCTGCATTTTGCTGTTGTTTTGCTTTGTTTTGGTTTTTTTGAATGTCCAGAGGACCAGATTTAACTTTTTTAGATTCCTAATGTAGTGAACTAAGCCTCCGGTCAAGACCTGCCTCTGAAGACCTTCATGGGACAGGAACTGTTATTTCACTACACTAACATGATGTTCAAACCACCTCAGTTAACTCCTTTCAATGCAGAGGATGTGGAAATGGATCATAATGGCGTGAATAATTTACAAACATTCACACTATGATCCTGGTTCTAAATAGAACCAACTTGTAAAGAGGAGAACAGCAGTGGATAACTTTTGAGAACCTCTGTGGAAACTGGTCTGGATCATGATTGTCCTTTAGCAGATCCATTAAGCAACAAACAGCACCAGCCATAGGAATGATGTCTTGTTTGGGTTCACTTGTTTTGCGGTGGAAGACAAACAAGGCCCACAGTGGGTGGTTCTGTTCTCAGCAGTGACAGTGTGGAACCGTCACAACCAGGACTGAGGTTGTGGTTTCACCAGTGTGCTGGTTAAACGGGACAGCTTTCAATGAAACTCTTCAGTGTACTTCTACAACAGATTAACTTCTGGAGGAGAAGAAGTCCAGTAGAAACTTTTGCTGACGTCATGCTTGTTCCTCTGCAGGCTCATGATTGTGCTGTGGAGTACGCCACCCCCCTGCTGACTCTTTACCGGATGTCCCAGGAGAGAAGCGCAGGTTTCGGAGAGCCTGAGCGCAGACAGCAGGTTCTCCTCTTCTACAGGACTCTGCAGGACATCCTTGACCAGTCGCTGGAGTGTCGCAACCGCTACAGACTCATCTTGCTCAGTGGTACGAAAACTGTCCAATGTGCACATGTGTGAACTCTGCACATCCCTCACAGTGATGACACATGCTGCCTTTCAGGGGATTTTAGCTGTTTGCTGATCAGCTTCCTCCTCCAGGAGCTGACAAGCAGGATTTGGGACTAATTTACCTTTTTTTTTGTATTTTATATGTACCAAGTAAATGTTAGGAGCGTCCTGCAAAGCTGGAGGGAAGAGTGAAGTTTCTGTCTCAACTTTAACCACGTTAGATTATCATTTAGCGTGAATTTTATCACGTAATTTGGTTGTCAAACAACAAGAATCGGCTAAGAAAGCAAAGTGTCAAGCTTTTTTCATTCCTGTTGTAGATGAGCATGAAGATGATCCTCACTTCCTGTCCAAAACCATCCTGAGACACTTGGAGCAGCAGAAGAAGGAGGAGTTCTGTCTGAACCCACCTCCTCAGCGGGAGGCCAAACAAGCATCTCTGGGCTCTTTCTTGACTCCTGCTGTGAACAACGCAGTGTGGCACTCTCTGGAGTCAATGAGCAGGGAGCCAACACTCATGATCAGTCTGGAGAAACCTGAGCCTCTGAAGGAGCCTGTGGAGGACATGGACCTCAACTACAGAGCAGCATGAACGCACAAAGATTACCAGCACAAATAACAACAACGCACCTTGTTTGTACTGCTTGTATCACGTCAAAGCACATCTGAAAGTTTAGTAAAGCTGGTAAAGGTTTAACACAAATGGTTGTTTTTGTTATTTTTCACATCACTCGTGTTCTATTTAAAATATACACTGTATCTGTAGAAAATCTGTTGAACTTAGATAAAATTATTTTCTAAAAGAAACTTAGGGCTTCTTGAAGGACTGTACACCTTGTGAAACCTTTCAGAGTTTTAAACAACGAGCATCTGTTCTTCCTTCAGCTGCTTCCCTCATTTGCACGGAGGATTTGACCGATGTTTCATGCTGGATGCCCTTCCTGATGGAATCTGGGGCCTAATGTCTCAATGGTGCACATGCACAAAAATGTTGTGGGTGTCAGGTTCCACACGCATCAGGATGCAGCTACACAAACATTGTGTGAAAGGTCCAATGTACATTTTTGACCTGCTGTGAGAATATGTGTACTGCCATGCAAACTTTTTCAGTCCACAGCATCAAACTGAAGCTCACCTAAATACATGAACATTAGCCTCTGTTTGGCTTTCTGAGCGTTAGGGGTATTTAAACATGATATGATATATACGTTTAACTATTTATAATTAAATTTTTTTATTATTATTATTTAGGGCAGCATGGTGTCGCAACTGGCAGAGTTGCTGCCTCTCAGTGAGAAGGTCCCCGGTTCAAATCCCGGTCCGGGGGTCTTTCTGGGTGGAGTTTGCATGTTCTCTCCTTGCTGCGTGGGTTTTCTCCAGGTACTCCAGTTTTCTCCCACAAATCAAAAACATGCATGTTAGGCTGATTGGTAACTCTAAATTGTCCCTAGGTGTGAGTGAGAGAGTGAATGGTTGTTTAACTCGTTTGTCTCTATGTGTCCTTGTGATGAACTGGAGACCTGTCCATGGTGTCCCCCGTCTCTCGCACAGTAATGGCTGGACATGGGCACCAGTGACTCCCGGTGACCCAAAAAGGAAGAAGCGGGTAATAGATAATTAATTAATTATTTGATTGATGGATGGATGGATGGATGGATGGATGGATGGATGGATGGATGGAT
>NC_056501.1:50853864-50894877 GCF_014905685.2 Nematolebias whitei | reverse complement strand
GGATGGATGGATGGATGGATGGATGGATGGATGGATGGATGGATGGAAGGAAGGAAGGAATTATTTATGCTTTGAATCCAAATGAAAAAAACTGAAGGACGTTTCAAGGTTTTTCACATCACATGCGGTACATGAGGTGGAACGAAATTGTGTACTCAGGGTCTCAGTTACACCCAAAATAGCAAAAATAAAAAATATAAAAAGAAACAAGGATCTAAGATATGCATTTAGATATACGCTAAACAAATGCTTGTTTAACCATCCATCCATCCATCCATCCATTCACTTCTGCTTATCCGGGTTCGGGTCACGGCCTAAGTAGGGAGGCCCAGACTTCCCTCTCCCCAGCCACTTGAGCCAACTCCTCCAGGGGAATTCCCAGGCCAGCCGAGAAACATAGTCCCTCCAGCGTGTCCTGGGTCTTCCTCTGGGTCTCCTCCCGGTGGGATGTGCCTGGAACACCTCACAAGGGAGGCGTCCAGGAGGCATCCTAAACAGATGCCCGAGCCACCTCAACTGGCTCCTCTCGATGTGGAGAAGCAGCAGTTCTACTCTGTCCCTCCCGAATGACAGAGCTTCTCACCCTATCTCTAAGGGAGAGCCCAGACACCCTGCGGAGAAAACTCATTTCAGCCGCTTGTATCAGAGATCTCATTCTTTTGGTCACAACCATATGCTCATGAACATAGATGAGGGTAGGAACGTAAACTGACTGGTAAATTGAGAGCTTCATCTTTTGACTCAGCTCTCTCTTCACCATGACAGACCGGTACAGCGCCCACTTCACTGCCAACGCTGCACCTATCCGCCTATTGATCTCACGCTCCAATTTTCCCTCATTCGTGAACAAGACCCAAGATACTTAAACTCCTCTATTTGGGGCAGGACCTCCTTCCGACCCAGAGAGGGCACTCTGCCCTTTTCCAGCTCAAGACCATGGCCTCGGATTTGGAGGAATTATTATTATTATTTATTATTTAATTATTTCTATAGCACTTTACACAACCATGGTGATGGTGACCAAAGTGCTTAACAAAAAACAGTACTTAAAATGACAATAGGTCAAAAGCAAGAAAACACAACATAATAGCACAAATAAAACCAGAAATGTCACCACATATTTACGTACTAAAAGCTTGTTGGAATAAAAAAGTCTTAAGCTTCGATTTAAAAGGGCCAAGTTCAGTAATCTGACGCAGATCAAGTGGGAGCTTATTCCAGAGTCGAGGTGCGGCCGCAGAAAAGGCACGGTCACCCCAGCGTTTATATTTAGTCCTTGGAACAGAGAGCAGGAGCTGGCTGTCTGACCTCAAAGATCTGGAGCGGGCGGGGAAACTTAGCATCTCAGTTATATAAGGAGGAGCAAGGCCATTCAGAGCTTTAAAAACAAATAATAAAAGTTTAAAATCTATTCTAAAACGGACAGGGAGCCAATGTAGTGAGAATAAAACAGGTGTGATGTGGTCCCATCTAGGAGTGTTGGTTAAAAGACGCGCTGCTGCATTCTGTACAAGCTGGAGGCGACTCAGTGATGACTGCGGTACACCGACATACAGAGCGTTACAATAATCGAGCCTAGAACTGATAAAAGCATGAACAGCTTTCTCCAGGTCGCGACAATTTAAAAAGGGTTTGACCTTTTTTAAAAGGCGTAAATAAAAGAATCCCGACCGGACAACAGAGGTGATATGTTTGTCAAAGTGTAAAGCCTTATCAAAGGTCACCCCAAGGTTATTCACACAGTCACTGAAGTTTATGTCCAAATTTCCCAGGCCAGTTGCATCTTTGTCACCAAATAAAATCCATTCTGTTTTACTGTCATTTAAAAACAGGAAGTTCTTGTTCAGCCAATGTTTGATTGCAGAGATGCAGTCGAAGAGAGAAAGCATTGGGTTATTGGATCCTGGCCTTAATGGTAAATAGATCTGCAAATCATCTGCATAAAAATGAAAGTGGACATTGTGTTGTCTTATAATAGATCCAAGTGGCAACATGTATAATGAAAAGAGCAAAGGACCCAAAATGGAACCCTGTGGCACCCCACACAGAAGAGGGGCTGTAGAGGAAGAGGAGCCATTGAACAAGATAGAAAAGGTTCTATCAGATAAATAGGACGTGAACCACTTCAGAGCAGTACCGCGAATCCCAACAAAATCATGGAGGCGAGACAGAAGAACAGAGTGGTCCACAGTGTCAAAGGCTGCTGTGAGGTCGAGGAGCACCAGAGCTACTGGGCATCCAGAGTCAACTGACTGAGCTATGTCGTTATGAACTTTCAATAATGCAGATTCTGTGCTATGTCGGGATCTAAAACCAGATTGAAATTTATCCAGGATTGTGCTTTTTTCCAGAAAAGGCTGAATTTGCGTAAGAACAATTTTTTCTAAAACTTTGGAGAGGAAGGATAAATTAGAAATAGGTCTAAAATTAGATAAAACCAAGGGATCAAGATTTGTTTTTTTGAGAAGGGGGCGGACCGTTGCATGTTTAAAAGCAGAAGGCATAATTCCAATGGACAAACATGAATTGAAAAAAGGAAGAAGGTAAGGACCAACAATATTAAATACCTTTTTCAATAATCTGGTGGGGAGAAAATCAGTGGGGCAGTTGGTGGGTTTAATGGATTTGACGATTTTGTCCAAGAGGGAATAAGACACTGGTTCAAACTGCTTGAATAAAGCAGAACCAGCAGAGATAAAAGAACACTCTGAAACAGAAGTAGCAGGTGTACCTGTGGCTTGTCTAACCGATGCAACTTTATCAATAAAAAAGGAGAGAAAGTTCTCACAGGTGGAGGCTGAGGCATCAGGTGAGACTGAGGTGGGTGGATTTAAAACAGAGTTAATTGTATTAAATAACACCCGGGGGCAGTGGCTACTGTTTGTGATAATGTTAGACAGAAATTGTGATTTTGCATCATTAACAGATCTCTGATACAGAACAAGAGTTCTCCTTAATAAAACCAAAGAATCATGTTGTCTGTCATGCTTCCACTGTCTTTCAGCCCTTCTACATTGTCTCCTGAGTTTGCATGCAGTAGGATTTTTCATCCAAGGCTCAGCTCTGGGTTTAGGGTGTCTGAACTTCACCGGAGCAATAGAGTCCAGGATCCCAGTGCAGGTATCAGAAAACAATGACAGGAAATCTTTGGGACACAGAGAAACATCAGGACCAACTGAATAAAACTGTGAGTCCATAAAAGCAGTGGTAAACTGTTGGGCACTGGCTGAGGTGAGACAGCGGCGATGACACCCTGCAGCCAGAGGCCTCCTGGCTGGGTGGGGGGCTGTAAATTGGAAAAAAATAGGGAAATGATCCGAGATGGCAGACTCAGAAATTTCACAGTGAGAAATGGACAGTCCATGAGAAATAATAAGGTCCAGAGTGTGGCCAAGATGATGTTTGGCGAATTCACTGATTGTGTTAAATTAAAAGAAGCTAAAAGCTTTAAAAACTCAGAAGCCAGTGGGTCAGTGGGACAACAAATACGAATATTAAAATCTCCACAAATAAAAAAACTGTCATAATTAGAAATAATATCAGCAAGGAATTCAGAGAATTCTTGAATGAATTCCTTGTTATATTTAGGTGGGCGATAGGCAACAGCACATAAAACATTCGGGGTGAGCTCAATCACAAACATCTGAAGTTCAAAGGAGGAATAAGTGATGGTGGGCAGAAGTCTGCATTTAAAATTGTCCTTATAGATAGTGGCAACACCACCACCGCGGCCTGTCAGACGTGGGGAGCTGAAGAAGGAGCAGCCCGAGGGGGAGAGATCAGAAAACGCGCTGTTATCGCCCGGTCTCAGCCACGTTTCTGTCAGCAGCAGAAAGTCCAGAGAGTTTGCGCAGAAGAAATCGTGGAGAATAAAAGTTTTATTTATGACAGATCTAGTGTTCAGAAGAGCCATCCGGATGGAGCACTGGCTGTTATCCTGGGATGCGCGGCCAAAGGAGCGGAGGTTCTCCTGAACCCTGCCACGCCTACAGATCTTTGCACGCTGAAGACCAGGAAATGCGCTGCTGCCGGTGTCCGTATCCACGACGCGTAACCAGCTGTATGAATATTCCATGGGGCATTGTATGTCCACAAAGTTGTATTTCCTGAGAATCTTGCGCGAAGATTGGAATGAAGAAGAGGCGAAGTGAGCCCGAAGCTTCACAAGCAACCCACCCCTCCTGCCGCGTCTCCTGCGACGGCGCCCGCTGCGGGCGACCACAACACAAGGATTCCGTAGAAATGGAGGTATGGATGCCAGGTGAGGTGGATGAAAAGTCTTGGATCGTCCATAAAGGTCACGAAACGGTACTTTTCCCACGATGGAATTAATATTTAAAAGTGTCTGGCGGTCATAAGTAAACAGTGATGACACAATCTGAACAAAAGTAAAAAAAAATAGCACAAAAAGTAACAACTTGAGAAGAGACAGACGACAAGCCACATACAACGGCGCCATCTTGTCTCACCTAATTGATCCTCATCCCGGCCAAGTCACACTTGGCTGCAAACTGCTCCAGCGAAAGCTGTAAATCATGACCTGATGAAGCCAACAGGACCACATCATCTGCAAA
The DNA here is from genome assembly GCF_014905685.2 of Nematolebias whitei. NCBI lineage: Eukaryota > Metazoa > Chordata > Actinopteri > Cyprinodontiformes > Rivulidae > Nematolebias > Nematolebias whitei. The sequence goes on along the minus strand of NC_056501.1, from coordinate 50,890,303 downwards.
AAACAGAGACACAATCCTAAGGCCACCAAAACAGATCCCCTCAACACATTGGCTGTGCCTAGAAATTCTGTACATAAAAGTTATGAACAGAATTGTGACAAAGGGCAACCTTGGCGGAGACCAACTCTCACTGGGAATGAGCCCGACTTACTGCCGGCAATGCGGACCAAGCTCTAACACTGGTCATACAGGGACCTAATCAAAGGGCCTGGTACCCTGTACTCCCAGGGTACCCCCCACATGGTTCCCCGAGGGATGAGGTTGAATGCCTTCTCCAAGTCCATAAAGCACATGTAGACTGGTTGGGCAAACACCCACGCACCCTGCTGAGTGTAGAGCTGGTCCAGTGTTCCACAACCAGGACGAAAACCGCACTGGTCCTCTTGAATCCGAGGTTTGACAATCTGACGGACCCGTCTCTCCAGAACCTCCGAATATCCCTTACCAGGGAGGCTTAAGAGTGTGATCCCCCTTTAGTTGGAACACACTCTATGGTCCCCCTTTTTGAATAGGGGGACCACCACTCCGGTCTGCCAATCCAGGGGAACGTCCCCCATGTCCACACAATACTGCAGAGTTGTGAAAGCCAACACAACCCTACAACATTCAGAGCCTTAAGGAACTCCAGGCAAATCTTATCCACCCCTGGGGCCCTGCCACCGAGGAGCTTTTCAATCACCTCGGTGACCTCAGCACCAGAGATAGGATAGCCCGAAACATGGCCCCCAGGCTCCGCTTCCTCAGTGGAAGACGTGCCGGTGGGATTGAGGAGGTCTTCGAAGTATTCTGCTCATCGACCCACGACATCCCAAGTTGAGGTCAGTAGCACACCACCCCCACTATAAACAGTGTTGGTGGTGTACCACTTTCCCCCCATGAGACGCCAGATTGTGGACCAGAATCGCCTTGAAGCTGTGCGGAATTCATTCTCCATGGCCTCTACGAACTCCTCCCATGCCCAAGTTTTTGCCTCAGCGACCACCCAAGCCGCATGTCGCTTGGACTGCTTGGATTGCTGCTTCCGGGGTCCCACAGGCCAAAAAGGCCCAATATGACTCCTTCAGCCTGACAGCATCCCTCACCGCCGGTGTCCACCACCGGGTTCGAGGGTTGCTGCCGCGACAGGCACGACAACCTTGCGGCTGCAGCTCCGGTAAGCTGCCTCGACAATAGAGCATGGAACATGGCCCACTCAATGTCCTCTACCTTCCCTGGAACATGTTCAAAGTTCTCCCGGAGGTGGGAGTTAAAGCTCCGTCTCACAGGACACTCTGCCAGACGTTCCCAGCAAACCCTCACAATACGTTTGGCCCTGCCAGGTTTGACCAGCATCCTCCCCCAACATTGGAGGCAACTCATCACCAGGTAGTGGTCAGTGGTCAGCTCCGCCCCCTCTTAACCCGAGTGTCCAAGACATGCAACTGCAGATAAGATGGGACGACAACAAATTTGATCATCAAACTGTGGCCTAAGGTGTCCTGGTGCCAAGAGCACAAATGGACACCCTTATGCTTGAACATAGTGTTTGTTATGGACAGTCCATGACGAGCACAGAAGTCCAACAACAGAACACCACTCGGGTTCAGATAATTGGGGCCGTTCCCCCCAATCACACCCCTCCAGGTCTCACTGTCATTGCCCACGTGAGCATTGAAGTCCCCCAGCAGAACAAGGGAGTCCCTAGGAGGTGCACTCTCAAGTACCCACTCCAAGGACTCCTAAAAGAGTGGGTAATCTGAACTGCCGTTTGGTGCATAAGTACAAACGACAGTCAGAACCTGTCCCCCCACACGTAGGTGGAAGGAGGCTACCCTCTCATTCACCGGGGTGAACCCCAACATACAGGCACCAAGATGGGGGGTTAACAAGTATGCCCACTACTGCTTAGTTCCTCTCACCAGGGGCAACTCCAGAGTGGAAGAGTGTCCAACCCCGCTCAAGGAAACTGGTTCCAGAGCCAGAGCCATGTGTTGAGGTGAGTCTGACTATTTCTAGCCGGAACCTCTCAACCTCCCACACCAGCTCAGGCTCCTTCCCCACCAGAGAGGTGACATTCCACGTCCCAATAGCCAGCTTTTGTAGCCGAGGATCAGACCGCCAAGGTCCCCGCCCTCGGCCACCACCCATCCCACATTGCACCCGACCCATTTGGCCCCTCCCACAGGTGGTGAGCCCATGGGAAGGGGGACCCATGTCTCCTCTTCGGGCTGTGCCCGGCCGAGCTCGATGAGTAAAAGCCCAGCCACCAGGCGCTCGCCAGCGTGCTCCACATCCAAGCCTAGAGTGGGGCCCCGGTGACCCACGTCCGGGTGAGGGAACATCATGTACATTTATTTTTCTCATCATAGGGGTGTTTGGGCTGCACTTTGTCTGGTCCCTCACCTAGGACCTGTTTGCCTTAGGTGACCTTACTAGGGGTGTGAAGCCCCTGACAGCATAGCTCCTAGGATCATTGGGACACTCAAACCCCTCCACCACTGTAAGGTGGTAGCCCAGGGAGGGGTGAACTTGAACTTATCTATGTTTTATCTAATTCAGACTATTGTTTCAGCAATTTAGATATGAAAATCTTCAGCTCGTTCAGGAGACTCCTGCTATGACTTTTGGTGTTGATAATCTTAAACTTTTTGACATATTGGGCTTTTTCAGCTATTTTTTTCTCATTGCAATGCACTGAGATTCAGTGAAATATTACTGCTTTTTGAACTGTCACTAATAATATTATTAATAATAATAATAATATTTGAACTGCCCGTAATATTAATAATAATAATATTTGAACTGTCACTAATAATTTTTTTTTTCTTCTTTCGGCTTCTCCCTGCATTAGGGGTCACCATAGCGAACTAAGTCGCACGAAGACTTGGCAGTTATTTTTACACCAGATGCTCTTCCTGACGCAACCACAGACCACCGAGCTACCACAGCCCTCTGTGTGGAGCAGAGAGCTGCTATTTAGGATCCCGGAGGAGCAGATGGTGGGGGTTAATGGCCTTGCTCAAGGGCCCAGAGTGGGACGAATGAGGGTGGGGGCAGGTGTGGGTGCTTCACCTACCCCACCCACATTTTTGATGTTGTCTGTACTGGGGCTTGAACTGGCTATCTTCCGATCACAGGCCCACCTTCTCTAACCTCTGCGCCACCACATACATAAAAGCCAATTAGTAAAGTTCTCTATCTAAAGAATCAAAACTGATGAATAATAATCCATCCATCCATCCATCCATTTTCTTTACCCGCTTATTCCATTTTGGGTCACGGGGGTCGCTGGTGCCCATGTCCAGCAATCACTGTGCGAGGGGCGGGGTACACCCTGGATGGGTCGCAAGTCCATCACAGGGCCACATAGAGACAAACGAGACAAACAAACATTCACTCTCTCACTCACACCTAGGGACAATTTAGAGTTACCAATCAGCCTAACATGCATGTTTTTGGTCTGTGGGAGGAAACCGGAGTACCCGGAGAAAACCCACGCATGCACGGAGAGAACATGCAAACTCCACCCAGAAAGGCTCCTGGACCGGGGTTTGAACCAGGGACCTGCTCGCTGAGAGGCAGCAGCTCTACCAGTTGCGCCACCGTACTGCCATGAATAATAATAATAATGATAAATTAACTGCCACTAATATTAATATTATTAGCAATAATAATAATATAACTGCCACTAATAATAATAATAATAATAATAATAATATAACAGTCACTAATAATAATAATAATAATAATAATAATAATTGAACTGTTGATAATAATAAGGTGCTAGGTATTGTCACCATTGTTTCCTTACAATGATGACATTTGTTCTCTGCATTTAACCCATCACACCTGGGATACACCCATGGGGAGCAGTGGGCAGCTATTGAGCGCCCGGGGAGCAGTTACAGATTGGGTGTCTTGCTCAGAGACACCACGACATGTGGAGATGGCGGGGAGTCAAACCACAACTTTCTGGTCTTGTGTCAGCTGCCCTGCCTCTACAACATCTCGGCCCTATAAAACAGACTGCGTCGGCCGAGAATCGAACCCGGGTTAACTGCTTGGAAGGCAGCTATGCTAACCACTACACCAACAACGCAACGATTAGACTTCTTGATCAAGGACGCAACATGTGGGCATGGCAGAGAGATGAAACTGCAACTTTTCAGTCGGGTTCTACGTTTTGTCAGAAAATGTAAATTTTCTGGTCTAGATTGTCAGACAGCCAGGCCATGGTCAATAAAAATAAAAACCAAAACAAGCTGGCATTTATTCTGTGTTTGAAGAAGATTCTCTTTCTCAATTCAAATTATTTTATTTAACTGAGAAAGGGATCTGGATGTGGAGGTACTCAATTGCTCTTAGTCTGACCCCTTCTCTGGACTAATATTTGTCTTGGGGGACCCTAACCAGGACAAAAACCCAAGACTACATAGCCCACAGGAACATGGGGTACTCAAACTCCCCCACCACAATAAGGTGGTGATTGTGCGGAGGAGGTTTTTTTTTTTGGGGGGGGGGGGGGGGGGGACTGAAAACACCTGATGGAACCAGAATTTGAACCAGATGTCAGTGTAAATTGTCAAATAGTTTAAAGTGCTTATCTTTGGAATGACGTGTAACACTACAACGAAAAACATGTTTCAAAAGGTCTGTTCTATTTCGTATAGGCTTCGCCCTTTAAGAGCTGTCGTTGGTGGGTTTTATCCCTAAGGCGCTCAGCGCTGCACTGAAAACTTTAGTCCACGCCCACCTGCTGTGTGGGCCTCTCCCCCGGTCCGTATAAATTACGGTGAGACCAGGAATCGGCTCCCATTTTTTTTCAGCCAGCTAGCTAGCACTGTCAGAAGAAGGAAGAAGGAAACCTTTGCTAAGGCTGCCTGGGTCTCCACCATGCCAACCTCTTGCCGTCCCGGTGAGCTCTTCCTCCCCAAGGAGAAGCAGACGAGCAGCCACGTTTTAAGGTAAGCACCAAGGAGTACTTTTCCGTGGCGGGCCACTACCCGCTGGACAACGCCATTGCCTTTCTAACGTTTTTTCCTCGCGGTAATCAAATGATTTCCTCGAAAAAGGTGATTTTAGCAGCAGCCCTGCTGAATGTTTATTCCGTGGCGGGCCGCTACCCGCTGGATGATGCCACAGCCTTTCTAACGTGTTTGTCCTTGAGGTAACTGAATGTTTTCCTCAAAGGCGATGTTAGCAGCAGCCCCGCCAAATGTTTTTCCGTGGGGAGCCGCTACTCGCTGGACAACGCCACTGCCTTTTCTAACGTGTTTTTTTTCTCTCTCGAGGTAAATCGGATGATTTCCTCAAAAAAGGCGTTGTTAGCAGCAGCTCCGCTGAGTGTTCTTTTCTGTGGCAGGACGCTATGAGCGGGACAACGCCACCGCCTTCTCCGTGACGCAGAGTCACGCAGTGAACCGAATGTCTCCTCCGAGAAAGGCGATGCAGAGCTGCCCCTTCCCTCCTGGAGAGCGTAGTGACGGAAGACGAGTAGCCGAGCGAATGCTCAGCCACCTTGGATCTTCCCACATCGGCGACCACACAGCTCCCAGCTATCGGTGCCCTCCTCTCGGAGCTGCCCACAATAATCCTGGAGGATGTTAACACAAGGGACTTTCCATCCCTCGCCTCCCTCCACCTTGATCAGATGATCTGGTGGCAAGGTTGGCTCCGCCCGGGCTCATCGCCCTGACCCCATCTGGCCTCGCTGTCCAGTTGTGACTTCACACTGGAACGAGGCTGCAGCTGGGCTGGCAAGCTGAAGACAGCCGTCTTCACCTTCGCCTCCATCTCCAGAGTGGAGGGTTTTACTGATCGGTGTTTTACCCTCACCCCCCCCCCCCCCCCCCCCCGGAGCCAAGACTGGTGGGTGGCACTTGGGGGGGAAAACGCTTCCAGGATTGGCCAGCAACTTGTCCCTCCAGGGAAGCATGACCAGAGGGTGACATAGTCTCCAACTGAGCTCACCAGTGATCATCCCAGACGGCCGCAGCGAACAACAACGTTGCCCTGCTGGCCTACAGCATCTCGAAGAAGCTGGAAGAAGCAGACCTGCTGGAGGAGACAAAGAGCTCTCTCTATAAAGCTGCTGATGTCATCTTAAACATGTGCAACCTCTGCGATTTGCCTGTCCCGCATCGCCGCCTGGATGACCATGATCCAGAGGATCACTTGGCTCTGCCTCTCACCATCCGTGTCCAAGAGGCTGCAGAAAGACCTGCTGGAGGGCCCCATCACCCCAGAGGTGCTGTTCGGGGCCAACTTGAGGACCATCCTTGAGGAATTGCAGAGATCCGAGGAGGTCTCAGAGACTGCACACCATCTGGTGACGTCACAGTCCATCTGCCCCTCCGGCCGCTTGAGGGACCGCCTTGGCCAGCAACAGCACCAGAGGCGCTCCACAGCTGAGGCAGCGATTTCACGCCCCGCTCCTCCGCCAGCCCCCTCCACCAGGTAACAGATCCTTGAGGGGAAGGTATGTGTTTTTTTGATGATGTATGTTTTGATATAAAAAAGAAACACCTCTGAAAGTTTTTTCAGCTGATCGCTCAGCTGCCTCTCTTCACACATTCCCCACACAGAACGAGCCAGTAACCTCTAAACAGCGTTTTAAAAGGCACCGCAGTTCAGTAAATATCACAACACTGATCTGCCACATCAGCTAAAATGATGTTTTTTCAGCATACCGAGTCTGGTAAAATCCCTCGTCTCTCAGCCAGAGCCTATTTTAATTTCTGCTGTTTTCTGCCCACTCACAGTGCAACGGGAGTAAACATGTTTCTCCACAACAGCTGCAGCCTCCACCGAAACGGCGTCTCACTCAGAAGCGCTCACGCCTCCTTTGGTGCGCGTCGACTCACCTCAGCTCTATGTGAGACTGCAGACTGGGCCCAGCACAGAGGCACACATACAGCTTTTTTTCTGTCGGAGCCCCCATTGAGTTCCCCTGTAGAATCTCCAGAGCGAGTGATGGCAGTAAGGATTTTTTAGTATGGTTGACCTTCATGAGAAACATGACACAACACGAATGTGTGCCCGCCCTGCAAGCACTACTCAGAGTGGCAGCAAGTGTGTTCCCTGGACAGATGGACGGACCATCTGATCAGAAGGGGTTACACACTACAGTTCACAGCTCAACTCCCACCGTTTCAGAGGGATTATAGAGACGGTTCTGTCTTCTCCAGAACAGAGCTCATCTCTCAGTCAGAAGTTCAGGAATTTCTGACAAAAAAACGTGGTGTTTTCCAGAGCTCCCAACAGCTGCTGGAGAACTTCACTAGAACAACTGGTTTTCACCTCCATAGATCTGAAGAGCTCATATTTCACATTTCCATCATCCTGAAACACCCCCACGCACGTTCTCGAAATGCGTGGAGACGGCTCTGCAGTCGTTACACATGGCAGGAATGAGAAATCCTTTTATCTGGACGATCGACTCTTATTAGCTCGGTCCAATTAGAAAGCTGTCGCACAGACCAAAACACTAGTGCTACACTTGCTAACCTGGAGTTTCTATAAACTGGGAAAAACTTCTGTTTGTCCATCCCAGATGATTGTTTATCTGGAAGTGGAGCTAATTCAACTACAACGAGGGCCATTTATCACAGCTGAGAGCCGAAGCTCTGTCAGCTCAGTTCCGCTGTGTCAAACCCGGCTCCGCCGTGTTAAACCCTGCAGCATAGTGACAGTTCTGCCTGTCATGCGACTCCTGGGACCATGTCAGCGGCCCACATCGTGGTTCTGTTGGGCCTACTTCACATGAGACGCCTTGAGAGATGGTTCGCCCGCCTGCGCATAGATCCTGTACACCAGAAGAGGTGGATTATCTTTGTGCCCCCCTCCATAAGAAACGATCTGAATCACTGAGGAAACTGCCTCATTCTGTCAGAGGGAGTTCCCATCAGCAGGCCTACATCACACGTCTCAGTTTTCACAGATGCGTTCCTGTCAAGCTGGGAGGAATGTGTCTGTCCCAAGCAGTGGGATCACAGTGGCTGGACCACATGTCGCTTCACATAAATGTGCTAGAATGTTTTTTCATGGTCTGAAATGTGACTTAGCATTTTGCCCCTGCTGTGGGATCAGCAAATGTATTGCAACTGTTATGCATCGCGAAACAGCTGTTGTGTTGACCACACAGGAACCTGCTCTCCATCAGAGCAGTGTACATTCCCAGCGTTCCTGAACAGGTGAGAGGATATCATGTCGAGGGGCGGTCCCCGCCACAGAGTCTAGAGCCTCCATCCCAAGCTCTTTTTCTCGTTTTTTTGGAGCAGTTTTTGGCCGAGCAGCAGTGGATCTGTCCGCCACATGGGAGAACACCCAGTGCTAATTATGGTTCTCACTGAGCCCACGAGATGACCCACCGTTAGGAGTGGACGCCTTTGCTCACAGTCCGTGGCCAAAAAATGCTCCTTTATGCGTTCCCTCCATTCCTGCTGATATCAAGGACCCTGGACCGGGTCCGGGAGAAAGAACCATCAGTCATCCTCCTAGCTCCTGAACACATATGTGCTCCATGGTTCCTGAATCTGCAGCAACTGATATCGGGTCGGCTGTGGAAACTGTTGTGTGGGGGCACTCTCCTCCAGGCAGGAAGAGCTATCAGGAGTTACCCAGAAATAGGTCAGCATCTTTGGGTCTGTCCTCTGAACAGATCTGTTTAGAAAAGATGGGCCTCCTACAGCATGTGGTGCGTACGTTAAGGGCGCACGAGCTGCTTCCACCACAACGTTGTACACATCAAGTGGACAGCTTTTCTCAGCGTTGGTGCACGAAGAAAGGTGTAGAGGCCATCTCATGTCCACTAGGTGGCATGCTGTCCTTTCTGCAGCAGCGGATGGACAGGGATCTAGCTTTCAGCACAATTAAGACTTATGCTGCAGCTATTTCTCCCTGTCACGAGGTTTCGGTGACAGAACAGTTTTTAATCATCCGTTGATGACAGTGAGACCTAATCCTGCATGCTCTGATCAAAGCTCCTTCTGAGCATTTAGATCAGGTTTTACTTAAATTTATGTCATTTAAAACAGCCCTGCTCTTAGTTCTGACGTCATCAAAGAGAGTGAATAATTGTCTGCTCTCTCTATTGCTCCCTCATGTCTCAGAATTCAAGCTGACGGCAGTTCAGTTGTACTGCGTTTTAACCCTGCTCTGAAAAGCATCACAAGCTCACTCAGATGGAGAGTGATAACCTTGGATGGGTTTTTATTCTCTCCCTCATAATTCTAAGGAGGAAGCAACATCTCACCTCTGTGGGATCTTTCTGTCCTATGCGCACATTTTTTCATGTTACGTGGTGCACACGGCTGCACTGCGCCGTTTTCAGCGTATGTTCGTGCTTTACTGGGACAGCTCTTCAGAACGTCCTCTATCCACCCAGCGCCTCTCACACTGGTTGTGTGAGGCTATTTCTGAAGCTTACAGTTCATCTGGACTGGATCCTCCAGAGAATCTCGGCGCATTCCACCAGAGGGTTTTCATCCTCCATGGCTCTGCATGGAGGGATGACAGTGGAGGATATTTGTATGGTGGCTGCCTGGCCATTGTCATGTTCAATTATTCGTTTTTATCTACGTGATGTTTCTACTTTCTCCATGACCCATTCTGTTCTCAAGGTTCTGACAGAATGATTATTTGTTTCATGGAGCCTCACTTGTTTCATGGAGGCTCACTTTTGAGCTCACACCTGCCTGCATGCAGTCGCAGCGTAAGATATTTATTATCAGTCACAAGTTCATGACTGCTGATTTTATCGTTATTAATTGGTTCATCCTGTGGAGCTGTTAGTCTGCTCTGTTCATCGTTACACTGTTACAATTCGTATCCTCCGTTGTTCCTATTCACAGCAGCAGGTCTGCTATCTCAGCCTTTTTTCCTCACCAGAGATCTTTTTCTCCGGTGCGCTCCTGTGCATGGAGCACGCAATTACGCAGCGCGTAATTACGCACACAGAAGTCTGAGTGATGAAATGTTTTTTTGTGCAAGCAGGTGCTTCATGTTGTGTCTGAATGGACCCAGTGAGGCATAGACTACATCCTGCTTCGCCCTTAACCCACCAGCGACAGCTCTTAAAGGGCGAAGCCTATACGAAATGGAATGTTGGTTACGTACTGTAACCCCAGATTCTATGAGTATAAGCGTAGCCCTTTAAGTGCGGGGCCTCACTGGTTCCTAAATGGCTGAAGAAAAAAGCTATTTGGGAGCTGATTCCCGGTCTCACCGTAATTTATACGGACTGGGGGAGAGGCCCACACAACAGGTGGGTGTGGACTAAAGTTTTCAGTGCAGCGCTGAGCGCCTTAGTGATAAAACCCACCAGCGACAGCTCTTAAAGGGCTACGCCTATACTCATAGAATCTGGGGTTACAGTACGTAACCAACGTTTTAGATGGTCGTTGTTTTCTCTTCCCAGAGTCAGTCATCCTCGGGCCTATGAGCTGAACAGGTAAAAAGCCGAATGAACCATTTCTTTTTCTTGTTTTTCGGCTTCTTCTTTTGTAGCACATTCATTTTTGCCTCAAAGAGCAGAAGTTGGTCGTCCATGTTTCCAAGTTGGTCGTTCTGAACGATGGACTCTAGATCAGACTTGAATTTTGGTGGGGTTTTCAAATCTGCTTCCACAGCCTCAGCAAAAGACTCAATGATCAGAAGACCCTGATCAGTGTTGAGTTCCAGATGGTCCTCATGGTGAACCTCTGGAACCTCACTGACAGAGTCTTCTGCTGGGTCATCTTCTGGCATGTCTGAGACAGAGCGTGCTGTTTGGGAGGACGCTGTCTCTCTGCTGCAGTTCTTTGGTTGCAGCTTCAAGCTCTTGTTTAACATTGATCAATCATAATTTGTGATTGATCCAGTTTGACTCTTTGGTCAAACTCCTTGTCTTCCAGATCTTTCAGGTCACATTTTGCTCATTCCAATTCGCACTTGACCTGAAGGCTTGGTTGTATGATGTCCTTGAGGTCAAAGACCTCTTTCATACAATCGTCCTGTAGTCACTGTGTGAGAGGCGGGGGACACCCTGGACAGGTCTCCAGTCCATCACAGGGACACATAGTGTAAGAGTTGAACTTGCGGCAGCTCCAAGATGGCCGCCAATGATCCACAGCTGACGACCATCTACCTGACGAGCTCCTCTGCTACATGAGGCTGCAGTCAGGTTCTTCTCGTCACTGGAGCATTGATTCCTTTCCGGGTATTTGTGCTTCTAGCCAGTATATTGAGTATCTGAAGAAGAGAACTTACCTTGTTTTTTGTGCCTACAGTTTTCTGGTCGTCTTGGATCCAGCCCTTGGTTCTTCCTGTGCCTGAGCCTCATTTTGTTGCCTTTGCCCTCCAGCCACTTGCCTGCCTTGGGATTTTCCCCCACCAGCCTCACCCACAAGGAATTACCTGTAAGGAGAGACAATACTATTTATACCATCTATCAGAGCTGCCTCCTCTTGCCTCATCGACCTGACCTTGTCTTTCCCTTTTTCAGGAGTCCCAGGCCACCATTTGTATATACCTGTTAAATCATCATATAATAAACACTGTTCTTTGCCTATTTGAGACTTGTGTTGTTCTGGTTTCCGTTCCAACTGGGTTGTCTGAATCCTAACAGAAAATGCTCCAGCCAAACCATATCCAGAACGAGACCAGAAGCGAACAAGCCTCATCATCCGCTAATGCTGAGAACATGGACAATTTCGGAGAGGTTCTTAAGAAAATTATGGCCCAGCAACAGAGCACCCAGTCAAACTTACTGGAACTAGGATGCATGGTTCATTCTATTAAACAACAACTTGTTTCTCCTTCCCCCACAGCCGCAGCTTCGCCCCTACCAAGTCCTACTGGAATCAGTCCTGTAAGTCACTCCACAAACCAACAACTGTTTGTTAAACCTTCTGAACTTTTTTCTGGAGACCCTGATCAGTGCAGAGGTTTTCTTTTTCAAAGCAGACTCGCCTTTAAGGGGGCTCCCCAGTATTTTTCTTCAGACATTGCTAAGATCAACTTCTTCATTAATCAACTCAAGGGAAACGCTCTAAAATGGGCTACTTCATTTCTGCACCTCCATGAACTAGATACTGTGCCTTTTGACTCTCTACTCACTGAGTTTTGTAGGATTTTCGACCATCCGCTGCAGCAATCCAACGCCGAGAAGCGTCTGCTGGGATTACGGCAGGGCTGGCGACCAGCGTCCGAACACGCCCTCGACTTCTGCATCCTGGCGGCCCAAACAGGTTGGAACGACAGAGCCTTGCAAGGTACCTTTTTGAATTCTCTATCTGATTATGTGAAGGATCAGATCGCCGCTCATGATGAGCCGTCTAGTTTCGACACGCTAATTAACTTAGCGATCTCCCTCGACGAACGCTTCCGGGAACGCTTTAGGGAGCGGGACTACAACTCCCAGAACCCTTCCAGTTCCGCAGAATTGCTGAGTGGTCTTACAACTACAGTTCCACCCCAGAGAACTACAAGTCCCAGGAAGATGTTTCTTGCACACAGTTGGATCAGCCCGAACCAATGCAGATTGGTCGTACCCGTTTGACTCCTCAAGAGAAGCAGAGACATCGAAAATTGGGGTTGTGTATTTATTGTGGGAAGAACGGGCACTATGTAGCCTCCTGCCCGCTTCAGGGAAACTCCAACGTCCACCAGTAAAGAGGGAGATACGGGTGGGCACTGCGTCAATCTCCCCTCCTTTGAGACTTACCTTACCTACAGTAATTCAGATCAACCAGAATCGTTTCTCAGTCGCGGCCTTAATAGATTCAGGCGCCGAACAAAATTTAATTAGTCAAGATTTGGTTAAGGAGTTCTCCCTTCCAGTCAAAGGGATTGAGCCAATCTCTATAGCCGGGGTAACAGGGGAATTTTTGGCCCAGGTCCATTTTAAGACAGCAGATCTTCATTTAATAACTTTGGGAAACCATCATGAGAACACTAGCTTTTTTGTATTTGAGTCGCCCAACACTCAATTAATCCTTGGGTACCCCTGGCTTAAGAACCATAATCCTCACATTAATTGGGAGCTTGGAAGGGTGGAGAGATGGAGCGACAAGTGTTTAAAGTGCTGTCTTCGCTCAGGGGTCTCAAACATGTCCAAGCCCAAACCAGAGTCCAGTGAGACTGACCTGTCCGGTGTTCCATCTGAGTACCATGATTTAGCCCCTGTATTCAACAAACAGAGGGCCCTATCACTACCTCCACACCGCCATTACGACTGCCCCATCGACCTCCTTCTGGGAGCCTCTCTGCCTTCTAGCCGCCTTTATAATATCTCCGGTCCTGAGAGGGAGGCTATGAGGTGTTACATTGAGGAATCCCTCGACTCAGGGATTATTCGCCCATCAACTTCACCTCTAGGTGCAGGATTCTTTTTCGTCACCAAGAAGGACAAGTCTCTGCGTCTCTGCGTCCCTGCTTCGACTACCGTGAACTCAACAATATCACCATTAAAAACAAATACCCCCTTCCACTAATCAATTCCATCCAAGAGCAGTTACAACCAGCCACCATCTTCACTAAACTGGACTTACGCAATGCGTATAACTTGGTTCGCATTAGACAAGGCGATGAGTGGAAGACTGCCTTCAGAACCCTGTTGGGTCACTTTGAGTATCTGGTGATGCCTTTTGGGCTCACTAACGCTCCTGCAGTATTCCAGGCTTTGGTTAACGACGTGTTAAGGGATTTTATTGGGGACTTTGTTTTCGTCTACCTCAACGACATCCTCATTTATTCAAGAGACAAGGACGAACACATTAACCATGTTAGAGCAGTTCTGCAAAGACTCTATGAGAACCAACTTTTTGTGAAGGGTGAGAAGTGTGATTTTCATGCCTCATCTGTGTCCTTTTTGGGGTTCATCTTCGGGGAGGGCTTTTTCAGAACTGACCCCGAGAAGACTAAGGCAGTGGTGGAGTGGCCAGTCCCGGAGACAAGGAGACAACTGCAATGATTCCTGGGGTTTGCAATTTTTTATAGACGTTTCATCAAGAACTACAGCCGCATCGCCGCACCCCTATCTCAGCTTACCTCCACTACCAGAGCATTTAAATGGACTCCAGAGGCCGACGCTGCTTTTGGTAAGCTGAAAGAATTATTCTCATCCACACCCATCCTCTGTCACCCAGACCCCACACGGCAGTTTATCCTTGAGGTGGATGCGTCCGATACTGGAGTTGGCGCTGTCCTATCCCAGAGGTCGCTCCTGGATGGCAAGGTACACCCTTGTGCATTTTTTTCTCGCCGTTTGTCCCAAGCAGAGAGAAATTACGATGTGGGCAATAGAGAATTATTGGCCATTAAAGTAGCCTTGGAGGAATGGCGCCATTGGCTTGAGGGCACAGAGACTCCCTTCCTGATTTGGACAGATCATAAGAATCTTACATATTTGAGGGAAGCTAAACGGTTAAACCCCAGACAGGTACGCTGGTCCTTATTTTTTAACCGTTTTAACTTCACGCTGACTTTCCGACCTGGTACTAAGAACATCAAACCTGACACTCTCTCCCGCCAGTTTTCTCCTCCAGACACTCCAGAGCCTGCTGAGGGCATCATTTCCCCAGTCTGCATTGTCGGAGACCTTACATGGCCTATTATGAGAGAGGTTCGTGAAGCCCACCTGACTGAACCTGATCCTGGCACTGGTCCCCCTGGCACTTTGTTCGTCCCCTCACATATGAGGTCTAAGGTACTCAACTGGCTCCACACCAATAGACTCTCGTGTCACCCCGGTACAGCACGTATGCTGTCTCTTATGTAGTGAACTAAGCCTCAGGTCAAATCCTGACCTTGAGGGCCTTCCTGGGACAAGAACTGTTATTTCATTGATTTGAGTCCAGAAACACAAAATCAAGTCCATCCAGAGACTTTCTAAGTGTCCTGCACTGATCAATTGAAAGAACACTCTCTTTTTATTATCATTACTATTTTACAAATGTCTTGATAATCAAAGTGCATTTAGTTCAAACCATTTTTAAATGTTGAAGTGAACTACTCATTTTAAATCAACTGTGAAACAGTATTAATGATTTTTTTAATCCTCATTCAAAGTAGAAATCAAGTTAGAATGCTACGGTTACAAGAGTAATTATGCATTTTCTGATTTTCTGTCTGAAATGAGCAAGTGTAAGTTGGTCAAAGGTCAAGTTTCGGTCAACTACAAGTTTACTGGAAAGAAATGTCATGTTTAACTTTTTCAGACAGATATGAGAGAATTGACTCCACGAAGTCTCGGGTTCTTCAAAACATCTTCTGTCTGTTCTTAAACAATCTAATCTTTTTTCCCTTGACTTTTAATAACCTCTTACATCACTAAAACACACCCCTGTTTGGCGTATCGACCAATCAGGAAGCTCTCAGAGGAACCGGAAGTGACCTCTTTAAAAGGTTCAACACTTCCTAGTTCCAGTAGAGTGCAGTAGAGTGCGAGAGAGTGCGGTGGGAGAGCAGTTCAGTTCGGAGAGCAGAACCGAACAGAAAAAGTGCTGGAGTGAACAGGAGGTTCCAGACATGATCCGCAGTTCTTCCGAGTCTTGTGGGAATTATGGAATCTTCCACATCTGAGTAGAACCTCTGACGGACTTACTCCTCATGTGAGTCTACCAGTGGGGTGAACGTGTGTCGGACGGAATACCGTCACTACTTCGGACGATTCACAGCTGTTCCTACGGAGACGCTGAAAGGGTGCGTTAAATGGAACTCCGTACCAGTGGAGACACCTTCTACAGGTAAAGAGTCGATTTACACTACCTAAGTGTACCGAGGAGGAAGCTGAGATCTAATGGAGCGTGCCGTTCTGATACCGACACATGTACACTCATCCATCTTCTCTCTCTCTCTTTAAACTCTCTCAATTTCCCATCTTTAAAACTCTTCTATCTTGCCAGTAATTAATCCAGATATTTTCAGAAATGTCTGTTGTAAAGCTGCAAGGATACCATGTTTATGGTTTCCTAGTTGTGAAGCTAATTAATTAAGCTGTTGTTGAAATCAATTTGCCAAATTAATGTAAATGTGTGATGTTAAACTTTGATTCTGTTAATAAATGACCGCATTCATTTGATGGGTCAAAGAAAATTAACGTCTCACGTCACATTTAATTTCAATGCACAATAGAACTCAGTCCAGAAAAATGAAAGAATCCGTTTAATTTATGGATAATAAACACTGTTCTTTGCCTATTTGAGACGTGTGTCGTTCTGGTTTCCGTTCCAACTGGGTTGTCTGAATCCAAACACATAGAGACAAATGAGACAAACAACCATTCACTCTCTCACTCACCTAGAGACAATTTAGAGTTACAATCGTTGGTTACATACTGTAACCCCAAATTCTATGAGTATAGGCTTAACCCTTTAAGGCCCTCGCTAGTGGGTTTATCCCGTCATGCAAAGCATCGCAATGAAAAGTTTAGTCCACGCCCACCTGCTGTGTGGGTCCCACCCGGTCCGTATAAATTACGTTAAAAGCAGGTAATCGGCTCCCAAATAGCTTTTTTTTCAGCCATTAAGGAGCCAGTGAGGCCCGGCGCTTAAAGGGCTACGCCTATACTCATAGAATCTGGGGTTACAGTACGTAACCAACGTTCTATTTCGTTTAGGCTTCGCCCTTTAAGAGCTGTCGCTAGTGGGTTAAGGGCAAAGCAGATGTGGTCCTCGCCTCACTGGGTCCATTCCAACACCATATGAAGTGCCTGATTGCCCAAAAAATGACTTGTCACTCAGCTCTCCATGTGCGTAATTGTGCGTTGCATAATTATGCGTAACATGCACAGACGGGTGCTGCGTAGTTATGCATTCTGAGTGCATGAACACCCCGGAAAAGTTTTCAACGGGGAAAAGGAAGAGGCTGAAAAAGGCCGGGAACCAAGCAGATCCACGGTTATTCAATATGAACAGATTAATAATAACAAGTGAACTGATTATTAATCACATGAACTGATTGATAACAATAGTCATGAACTGATTAGTGACAATAGAACAAGAACAACAGTCACAAGTTGTGGCTGATAACAACTTCTCACACTGTAAATGCATGCAGTCAGATGTGAGATTAAACGAGATTCCATGAAACAACAATATTCATTCTGTTAAGGCACTAAGGACAGAATGCGTCATGGAACGAGCCGACACATCATGTAAATAAAAGTAAATAAATGAACAGGGTGTTGACCACGCGGCCGCAGTGCAAATATCCTGCATTGTCATACCATTATGCAAAGCAGTCGAAGATGCAATATCCCTGGTCGAGTGCACCCTAAGGTTATCAGGAGGCTCTAAATCTGATGCGCTGTAGGCTTCAGAAATGGCCTCACACAACCAGTGTGACAGGCGCTGGGTGGATAACGTGCGACCTACAGATGCATCTCTATAATGTACAAACAAATGTTGAGTCTGACGCAGTGCGGCCGTGTGTGCTATGTAGCACGTCAACGCACGCACAGGACAGAGAAGATGGAAAGATGCTTCTTCTTCTGATTTGTGGGGGGGGGAGAAAATCCCTCCAATGATATCACTCTTGATTTAAAAGATCTCGAGATGTTTTTAGGCATAAACGCTGGATTAGGTCTCAGATCAGCTGAGCTGCCATCAGCCTGAATTCTGACACATGACGGAGCGATAGAGAGGGCAGATAAATCACTCACCCTCTTAGCGGATGTTAAAGCCAACAGCAGGGCTGTTTTAAGAGACAAAAAATTAATTGGAACCTGATCCAGAGGCTAAATTGGAGCTTTGATCAGGGCCTGCAGAACCAGCATTAAATCCCACTGTGGAGCAAGTGGGCGTGAAACAGGCCTGCGTCTCTGTACACCTTTTAAAAAATGCTTCATCAGTGAATGATTAAAAGCTGTTCTGTCCCCGAAAACCTTCGTGACAGGAAAAGATGGCTGCAGCATATGTTTTAATCGTGCTGAATGTCAGATTTCTGTCCATCAGCTGCTGCAGAAAGGACAGCACGCCGCCTAGTGGACATGAAGTGGCCTCTACACCTTTCTCTGTACACCAGCGCTGAAAAACTGTCCACTTTGATGTGTACAGCACTGTGGTGATACAACACGTGAATCCTGAATCGTGTGCACTACATCTTGGGAGAGACCCATCCTCTCCAAACGGATCTGCTCAGCGGCCAGACCCACAGGTACTGGCCCATTTCTGGGTAACTCCTGATCGCTCCTCCCGCCTGGAGGAGAGCATCCTCCCTCCACGTCAGTTTCCACAGGCGCCCCAATAACAGGCATCATAGAATTGGGAACCATGGGGCGTTCACGTGCTCGGGAGCCACCAGGAGAGCTGTCAATCCCTCCTCCTGAACTCGGTTCAGAAACCGTAATATCAGAGGAGGTGGGGGGAACGCGTAAAGAAGTGTTTTGGGCCACGGGCTGTGAGCAAACGCGTCCACCCCCAGCGGTGGTTGTCTCGCGGGCTCAGTGAAAACCATAGTCGACACTGAGCATTTTCTCGTGTCGCAAACAGGTCCACAGCCGCTTGCCAAATTTCTGCCACGTCTGGGCCATCAGATTGAGGTGGAGGGTACAGTCCCCGTGACGCGGACCACCCCTGGACATCACATCTGCCCCTTGTTCAAAACACCGGGTATATACACTGCTCTGATGGAGAGCAGATTTTGGTGTGCCCAACACAGTCGTTTTTTTGCAATGTGTAACATTTGGGCTGAGCGCACACCCCCCTGCCGGTTTATGTACGCAGCAGTAACCTTGTTGTCTGTGTGAATCAAAACGTGTTGATTCTGCAGCATAGGAGCAAAGTGTTGAATCACATTCAAAACCGTGCAACATTCCAGAACATTTATATGAGCTGTTGTGAGAAAGGCCACAGCGCCTCTACAGCTCGAGATAGGCATGCCCCCACCAACCTGACAACTGTCTGTGAAGACTGACACGTGTGACGTGGGTCTGCTGACGGGGACTCCCTCTGACAGAACCAGGGGGTTTCCCAGTGTCGGAGATCTGTTCTCACGGAGGGAGGAGTAGTGATCATCCGTCTCTTTTGCTTTACCAGATCCATGCGCAGAAGAGCAAAACCATCTCTGGAGGCGTCTCATGTGTAATAAAATCAGCGGGCCACTGTGTGAGCTGACTACATCGTTCCTAACAGCTTCATGATGGAAATAGCTGTTATTACTCTGCCTGGTCTTACGTGGAGGAGCTGGACTCTTAGAGTGTCGATTCTCGTCTGTGATAAACAAATAAACGAGCCCTCATGGTGGTCGAGTTTAGCCCCACTCCCAGATAAACAATCGTCTGGGCCGGGAGAATCAAGCTTTTTTCCTATTTATGGCGAAGCCCAGAATTAGCAGGTGTGACATCAACACCTGAGCCTGTGCCCCTGTTTCCCGTTGTCAACATGTGAAACAGTCTGCCCACGATCGCCTTGTTGAAAACTGACAGGTCCAAAATCGGTCTCGTTCCTCCGGTCCGTTTTGGAACCAGGAAGTAACGTGAGTAAAAAACTAGGGATGCACCGATCCACTTTTTTTTTCTTCCGATCCGATCCCGATACCTAACTCTGAGTATCGGCCGATAGCGATCCAGTTCCGATATCATGATCATCATTGATTTTATATGAGGCTGTAATAATCTCCTCTCAAGTACACTGTGTACAAATATATGCATGCATGTCCAAAAAGGCAACTTGAGGTAAGTTTTATTAATGTTGGATAAGTTTTAAAGTTAGAATTAAATTCTGCTAACACAAAACATGTTTCTTTTTATTCCTAGCTTTAAAGTGGATATTAAAGTGATTAATTTAAGTGATTGTTTAAAAGTATTTTATATTTTATAAGGGGCAGATATAAGAATTTTTTTTCTTCTTTCTGCACTCTTTTCATTCAATGTTTTCTTTTTGATGATTTTTTATAAAAATTTTGTTTCATTTAAATGAATGAATAAATGAATTAAATTAAATAAAATGTTAAATGGCTTTAAACATCTGCTAAGTTCATGGCATAAACCAACAGACATGTTCCTGTTTTTAGTGTTTTACATCACTTTATAATGTAGCTGTTTATGTTTTTAATATATATTATTTTCAAATCATATGTTTTTTATGATTGTCTACTGTTGTACTGTAGTGAACTAGGCCTAAGGTCAAATCTTGACCTTAAGGACCATATGGAACAGAAACTGTCATTTCATTGATTTGAATCCAGAAATACAGGTTGACCCATCCTGAGACTTTCTTTCTTGAATTAATCAAGTAAAAGAAGACTACTTTCTATTATCATTACCATTTTACAAATGTTTTGATAATCAAATTGTGTTAGTTCAAACAATGTTTAAATGTTGAAGTGAACTACTCATTTTTAAATCAACTGTGAAACAGTAATAACGATTTTTAATCCTCATTCAAAGAAGAAATCAGGTTAATGATGCATTGTCTGATTTTCTGTCTTCAATGAGCAAGTGTGTAAGTTGGTCAAAGTTCAAGTTTCGGTCAACTGCAAGTTTACTGAAAAAGAAATGTCATGTTTAACTTTTACAGCAAGATACTAGAGAATTGACTCCACGGAGTCTGAGTTCTTCATAACAATCTTCTGTCTGTTCTTAAACAATCTTAATCTTTTTCCTTGACTTTTCATAACACCTTACATCACAAAACACACCTCTGTTTTGGTCCATCGACCAATCAGAAACTCCCAAATGAACCGGAAATAGAGCCCTTTAAATGTTGGTACTTTCTAGTTCAACCTAGAGAAGTTGGAGTCGGGTGGAGAGTTTTTGCAGCTCCAGTCGTTTGGGAGAACAGAAGTCCAGCCATGATTCAAAGCTCTTCCGAGTCTTTTGGGATTATGACATCTTCCACCTCTGAGTGGAACTTCTGAAGGACTCCACTCATGTGAGTCCACCGTGAGCTGAACTGTTGTTGACGAAGTCCCGCCACCACTCCGGACGGTTCTCTGCCATCCTACGGAGACGCTGGACCGGTAGCGTAACCGGAGCTCCGCTTTCACTGATTCATCGTCAGAGAGGTAATGAGTCGAGTTGACTACCGAGCGTACCGAGGAAAGCTGGGTCGAATGGAGGGTGTCGTTCTGTCCAACACTTTTCACTCACACACACACCATCTCCCTCCCTCTAAACTTCAATCTTTAAACTCTTCTATCTGCTAAGAAATTAATCCAGATATTTTTAGAAATGTCTGAAGCAAAGTTTTTCAACCACCGCCGTGTGGTTAATGTCTGTTGTACTGCTGGAAGGGAGAAAACAATCGCCGTATTGTTTACTTCCTGTAAAACTGATTAATAAGCTGTCGTTATTTTCAATTCTTGCCAATTAATGTAAATGTGTGATGTGTTAAACTTGATTCTGTTAATAAATGACCCACTGTCGTTGGTGAGTCAAAGATAATTAACGTTTCCGTCCACATTTTATTAAATTCAGATGCACGTCATTATACAGTCCAGAAAAATGAAAGAATCCGTTTAATTTATGAATATATATCAGCATATGTTCATACTACAGTACTGATAAATATCTCCTGGAGGGTAAACTATATCTTTACTGCAAGTATCAAGCTGAGAAATCCTTCGTTTTCTACAACTGATAGTGGTTGGTCATAAATTATGATGAAGTTTAGCAACTTCTCTGTAAACATTTGAGCTCCATGGTTTCAGTGACGTCTTCTTCTTGTTCAATCCGAAGCAAGCAGCCTGATATACGGCAGCCACGCTCAGTCTGTCCCTCCTCAGAGACGGGCAGACTGAGCGGGGCAGATTGGACGCAGCTGGCAGGGGTCAAGTCGCCTCTTCGGTTTGACCAAAGAGTAGTGCCCCGCTGAAGCCACGGAGCTCAAATGTCCATCGTAAAGCTAACTTTAACGTGGTTTAATGTGGCACTATGGCTCTGCAGACATTGCACGTTGCTGTCTTGTTTTGTGGTGTTTCTAGTGTAAAGTACTTCCACACAGTGGACATGTTTAAATGAAAAGTTTGTTAGCTGTTAGCCACAGTGCTGCTAACTCAGCCCTCACGTTGTAGCTGGCTGCAAACTATGAACTGGATTTCCTGAATGTGAGGCGGGTCTTATTACTCTGGGCTCATGAGACATGCCGCCGTTCAGGAAATCCAATCCATAGTTTGAAGCCAACATGCATCATGGATCGGAAATATCGGCAGGTGGATCGGAAAAATCCGATACGTAAATTATGCTGGTATTGGAGGCCGATACCGATACTGGATCGGATCAGCCCCATCCATATAAAAAACCTGTGTTTTCCTCTCTGTCGGGAACCATGGAAATTATCTCTTTTACCAGAAGTTCCTGGACTTCTGCATTTAGGGATGAGACCTGGTCTGGTGATGACAGGACCGTCTCTAAAACTCCTCCGAACGGAGGGGTAGGGCTGCAAGTTGCATCATGTAACCCCTGCTATCAGCTTGGCCATCCATCTGTCTGGCGAGCATGCTCGCAGCCACTCTGCGTAACGTTCGTGGAGTGGGCGCGCGTTTAGGTGGTACATCGCATTTTTAAGGACGTCAGCCAGTCTACCACCTCGACCGTCGTCATGCGCCGCAGAAGTGTGTTCTGCGTGACCCAAGGTGAGGCTTCCTTGAAAGGGCTCTGAGCGCACCTCTGTGCCACGCTCGGGCTGCGGGTTCACATTCATGTCTATGTGGACCGGCGTGTGTTGAGGAGAGGCGTGTGAAAACTGTTGGCGCCGCGGAAGCGCGTGTTTGACACCACTGCGGTGAGACGTGTGCCGCTCCTGCTGAGAGTGAGGTTCTTCACTGGGCTCGATCTGCAGTCTCACATTTATGCTGACGTGAGCGGGCGAGTGCTGAGAAGTGGTGCGCGCGCCTTCATCAACGCCGCGTTGTTTGAATGAAGGCTGTATGTGCCGCGGAAGCACGCGTTTGCCTTGGTGAGGCACATGCCACTCCTGCTGAGAGCGAGGTTTCTCACTGGGCCCGTTCTGCGGTCTCACATTTATGCTGATGCGAGCCGGTGAGCACTGGTGAGCGGTGTGCGCGCCTTCATCAATGCAGCGCTGTTTGAGTGAAGGCTGCTCACGTCGCAGGAGTGCGTTTGACACCGTAACGATGAGAAGTGTGCAGCTCGGGCTGAAAACGAGTTATTCCACTGAACTCGTTCTGCAGACCACATTCGCTTTCGACTGTTGTGTCAAGCGAGCGTCTCGTCTTTATTTTGGAGCAGCGGTTATTCTGAAAAACCTTTTTTAAAGGCCACCGGCTTGTTTTGTGTGGAGGATGTGTGAAGGAGCCGCTGTGAGGTCATCCGAGCTGACAGACTGGCTAAAAACGGACACTTTCATCATTAAATGATGTTTTATTCCAAAAACTCGTGTCATCTTTACACACATCCTCCGCAAACTGTCATTTTGAATCTTCTCCCCGTGAGCTCTGAGGTTTGTTGTCCTAGGGCGCCGCCAGTTGGCGATCTCAGGGAAACGCTGAACCTCCGGTTGCCGGGATGAGAAAGGCTGATGTCTGACAGGCGGGGCTGGCGTAGCGGAGCAGGGAGACGCTGCTGCAGCCGTGGAACGCGTTGTCGTTGTCTTGAAAATGGTCCCGAACAGTGCGTCCGTCGATGATGGGGGACCTCCAACCAAAAAACCTTCTGTAGCTCCTCCGAGAGGGAGGTGGAGTGACGAGCCAGGTGGACCTCTGGGAAACCTCGTCCTCCGGGCTGCGATGCGAGACCGGCAGACAGCAGAAGAGGCACACAGGTTGAGGATAACGTCAGCTGCCTTGCAGAGGGAGCGCTACGTCTCCTCCAGCTTCTTGAACGCTGTACGCCAGCAGCGTAACATATTGTTTGCTGCGGCCGCCTGGAACGCACACTGGTGAGCTCGGTTGGGGAGCGACGTCACCGTCTGGTCATGCTTACCCGGAGGCGCAGGACGCTGGTCCAACCTGGACATCTTTGCTCCGAAAGCCTCTGTCAGGCTCGGCTCCAGGGGAGCACCAAGGGAATTTCCGCTCAGTGAAACCCCTCCACTCTGGTGATGGGCGCGAATGTGGAAACCGGCGCCCTAAATCTACCAGGACTGGCCACAGCCTCGTTCTAATAGGACGTCACTGCTGGGAAATAAGGCCAGATGGGATCAGGACGGTGAGATGGGGTGGAGCCCAGAAACCTTCCCGCTAGATCATCCGATCTGTGCGGGGAAGGAGAGGGATGGAAAAAGTCCCTTCATGTCAGCCGCCTCCTGGATTATGCCGGGCAGCTCCAGAGGATGGCACCGACGGCTGGGAGCGGTGTGGTCGCCGATGCGAAAAAAGGTCCGTGGAAGGGTGAACATTCGCTCAGCCCCCTCGTTCAGACACTATTCTCTCCAGGAGGGAGTGAGCAGGGGGCTGCTGCTGACGTCGCCTGTCCCGGAGGGACCATCCGATTCGCTCCGAGAGTCGGCGATAAAAGGAAAATTACAAGATGGCATCGTCCAGCGTGTAGCGACCCGCCACTGAGAAATACTCCTCGGCGCTTACCTTGAAACAAGACTGCTCATCTGCTTCTCCTCGGGGAGGAGAACTCACTGGGACGGCAGGAGGTTGACATGGCGGGGCCACAGGCAGTCTTAACAAAGGTTGGTCAAGCTAGACAACTTCCCTTCTTCGGTCTTCTGATAGTGCTATTAGCTTACTGAAGAGAAATGGGAGCCAATTACCCGCTCTTAATGTAATTTATACGGACTGGGTGGGGCCCACACAACAGGTGGGCGTGAACTAAATTTTTCAGTGCAATGCTTCGCATGACGGGATAAACCCACTAGTGACAGCCTTAAAGGGTGAAGCCTATACGAAATAGAACATGTCTGTGAACATAACTGGGTCTGAATTAGAGGATGACATTTTTTTCGGGAGTACTGCGGGTCATGTGATTCCGGACGGATTTCGGCGGGACCGGAGTCAACCTCATTATAACTCACGTGACCGGGACGTGACCGGACTGAAAGCTAACGGGAGCAGACAGGAGCGGGAACCGACCAAAAATGAAAATGAAACAAACAAACAAAAAAACACGGGCACAGCTATTTTGTAGTTTTCTTTCAGTAAGCCTTCACTTGAACACAAGTCAAAAGGACTACATTTCCCACAAGTCAACTGTTCGAGCCGTAGCTTTTCACCGAGTGGGTGGGAGGAGCAGCGAAGCGGTACCGAGTAACTGAAAATAGTTTGCAACGCAATGTAAGAAGTAACTGTCTGTCTATTAAACTCACAGAACAGGCAGGAAAGTGTCAAATAACCCTGAACTTCATAAGAGTTGTGTTGGTGCTGTACTGCTTTAAATGTCTTAGCTGCAGTGAGGAGCTGCTTTGTTTACTGTCAGTAAATAAACTCAAACAGCACATTTTTCTCCACCTTGTCCCTTTTAATTTAAAAATTCTGCTCTGCTTTGTTATGTGGGTTTTTAGGTTAAAATCGTCATTGTTACTGTTTGTAATGTAAAAAACCCCGAACTCTTCCTGGTTAAAGTGCACGCATTCTCCGGTAAAAATATCCCAGTTTTTATTTGAAAGTTGCACATATATTATAACAACTGTTATTGTAGGGGGGACATATTGGTGCGAGGTCTGTGGGTCCTCCCCCATAACTTTTTTTAATAAAGTAGCTGCTATTTCCTGCATTCTGGTGTATTTTAACAGGTTTTAAAACATCTATGTTTACCTACATAAGTAAATCCTTTATTCAATAACTGTTTTATAAAACATGGCACAAGAAGTAGCACTAAGCTTTTTGTTTGTCTTTAATTTAATTATATTTTTCTACCTAACACAGGAAGCTGTTAGCTCTGGAAGCAAACTGTTAAACAGCTTTGGACACAAAGACCCTTGTCATACACTTCAAAAGAACAGGTGAGATACATCAAATCTTGTAATCTCTGCCTGGTGAGGCTGATTAAATAATTATTATGATAAGTGAAATAAATAAAGAAAAATTAAGCTACTGTAATTTATAATTGCAAATGTCACATTTTCTTGACTTAAAAATCGTTGTTTTTTTTTTTTACGTTTTTTTGAATGTCCAGAGGACCAGATTGAACTTTTTTAGATTATTCTACCTGGATTATTGAGCATGCATCAGGATATTTTCTTGACTTAATTTCAATTGTAAATCTCTTGTTTTTGATAAAATATTTTTTTTCCAAAAGAAAGGCCAACAAATTGTAATTTGTAGTCACTGTAACCCTATTTTGACTCGTGCACGTGTTCTTTCACTTTTAGGTTCCACAAGGCTCTGGACTGGTCCAGCTGTGGAGAGATGAGGTGGAACACCAGACCTGCAATGGTCCAGTCTGTAAATGATGCTCTGAAGTCTGGGAAGATGCACGACATCATGCTTCACCCAAATGAGCTCGTTACCTCGACCACATAGACTGAACTTCTTGAAGACGTCGTCCAATGTATAATAACGCCTTTAAACATTTCTATTTGTTCTCTGCTTGGTACATTATTTTTCTTTTTTTGTCTGTTTGTTTATTTAAACAATTTAAAACATGACAGTAATGTCACTGTTTAAAGGAAACAATTGCTCAATAAATTAGTAAAATGCAACTTGTTATGTTTGGGTTCTTTCATCTAAGGTAGACATGGTGTGACCCATGTACTGGTTTAGATTTTTTGTTTTTACTGTAACTGACCTTCAAAAGAGCCAGAAACAGGGACTCAGCAGCTGATCCTCCGTAGAAAAATTATATGGACTACAGGCCATGTATTATTTGTTTTATGATATTTAGTGAAGGTTTTTGTTTGGATTAAGGAAATAAATGTCTCTATTTCACCACAAATGAACTGTTCCTGTTGCCATATCTTTTGAAATAAAACTGCACAACACAAAGTAATTTAAACAGGAATGGGTAGAAGATCAAATTAAATTAAATGTATTTCCTAAAAACTAAATGAAAAACAGGAGCAGGAGTCATGTTACCAGGAGTGGGACAGGACAGGACAATTTATTTTACTCTGGACCAGGATTGGGATAGGACAGGATTTTTTTCTGTGGGACCAGGACAGGACAGGAGTGAAAATCCACTCCTGTGTCATCCTCTAGTCTGAATCCTCCACTGCTCCTCTGTGTTTTGGGGTTCCACAGGGCTCTATTTTAGGTCCTCTGCTTTTCTCCCTTTACCTGCTTCCATTGGGATCAATCCTTAGAAAGCATGGGATCTTTTTTTATTGTTACGCTGATGATAGTGTAGTGGACTAGGCCCATGTCAAAAACTAAGCCTAAGGTCAAAAATCTTGACCTTAAGAACCTTGTGGGACAGGAACTGTCATTTCATTGATTTGAATCCAGAAATACAGGTTCACCCATCCTGAGACTTTCTCTCTTGAAGATTCAAGTGAAAAGAACACTCTCTGTTTTATTATCATTACTACTTTACAAATGTTGATAATCAAAGTGTCTTAGTTCAAACCATTTTAGATGTTGCAGTGCACTAATCAATTTTATTAACTGAGTAATGATTTTTATTCTCATGTCAAAGCTGTTACAGAATAATTATGCATTTTCTGATTTCTGCCTTTGAGTGAGCAAGTGTGCGTTTCCAAGGTTGGAGTCAAACGAAAAACAAGTTGTTGAACGAACTGTCATGTTTTTAGAATCCTCTCAGACGTAAATAGAGAAGTTTTGGCACCTGTTTCTGAAACGCGCCAAAAC
The DNA here is from genome assembly GCF_014905685.2 of Nematolebias whitei. NCBI lineage: Eukaryota > Metazoa > Chordata > Actinopteri > Cyprinodontiformes > Rivulidae > Nematolebias > Nematolebias whitei. The sequence goes on along the minus strand of NC_056501.1, from coordinate 50,862,688 downwards.
AAAACTCTCTCTGTCTGTGAGAACATTTCTGATCTGTTTCATAACAATTCTCGCTGTCTCTAACCTCTTACGTCACAAAACACACCCCGTCTGGTCGTTTCTGACCAATGAACAAATCCCAAAAGTGAACCGGGAAAGAGTCTTTAAAATGTCAGTACTTCCTGGTCGGGTCAGTTCTGATGGAGTGCTGTTGGAGTTCTGATGGAGTGCTGTTGGAGTTCTGATGGAGTGCTGTTGGAGTTCTGCTGGATACACAGTCCAACCAGTTCTGTTCATGTCTCTGCTCGGATGCTGTTTCTGCACAGTTCTGTTCTGAGAGTTCAGTTCTGTTGAAGCTCTGGAGAAGTTCTGTTCTGTTCAGTTCTGCTCAGTTCTGTGAGAGACGGGATGATCCTGACATGACAACAAGCTCTTCCGAGTTCCATGGGATTATAACACTTTCACTAGCCATTACTTCGGACGAGTAACAGCCAACCTACTGAGACGCTGAAAGGGTGCGTTAAACGGAATCTCACCTGAGACATCTCCAGGTAAAGGAGCCGATTTCATCACCTAAGTGTACTGTAAGGAAAAGCTGAAGAAAGCCGGAGAGTGTCGATTCTGGTGAACATTTCTCCCCTCACACACCATCTTACTCCCTCTAAACTTCTTTCCATCTTTAAACTTTTCTATCAAGTAGAAATTCTTCCAGATATTTTAGAAATGTCTGTGTAAAATGCTCACCCACATTCATGTGGGTAAAAGATCATAGTTGTACAGTTTTCATAAATGTCTGTGGTGAAGCAACGGAAAAATCATGGCCGTATGATTTTTCTTGATTGATTGCTTATGTTGTTATTTTCATAATTTGCCAAATTAATGTAAATGTTTGATGTTCAAGTTTGATTCTGTAAATAAATGACCGCATTCATTTTGATGGGTCAAACATAAATGACGTCTCACGTTTGCATTTCCTTAAATTCAATGCACGTTTTATTCAGTCCAGAAAAATGAGGAATCCGTGTTAAATGATGAATATATCTGAGCATCTGTTCATCTACAATAGTCAGATCTATATGCCACTAAAAAAGAAAGATGCCCCCCGTCAATCAGGCCACTTCTGTTGCGTCTTGAAGACATCAAAGCCTGGATGTTTTTAAGCTTCTTAAATTTCAATGACAAGAAAACAGAAGTGATGGTCTTTGGTCCTAGTGGCTCTTGTAAACCTTGCCCTGTTGATCTGGGCCCTCTGGCACCACATGTAAAGAAAACTGTTTCTAACTTGGGTTTTAAAATGGACAGTGATTTTAAATTAGATTCCCAGTTTGGAGCGGTGGTCAAGACCAGTTTTTATTACCTCAGACAGCTGGCTAAGGTAAAGTCCATCCTCACAAAACAGCAGCTGGAAACAGTAATCCATGCCTTCGTCACCTCTCACCTGGATTACTGTAACGCTCTTTATCTTGGAGTCAGACAGTTCTCCCTCAGACGTCTCCAGTTGGTCCAGAACGCTGCTGCTCGGCTTCTAACTGGAGTTCAAAAGAGGGAGCACACCACCCCCACTCTGGCTTCACTCCACTGGCTGCCTGTTCATTTTACAGTTCATTTAAGATTCTTTTATATGTTTTTAAAAGTTTAAATGGTCTTGCTCCATCCTACCTCTCTGAGCTGCTTCATCCATACTCTCCTGCTCGGTGCCTCAGATCAGCTGATCAGCTGCTCCTGGAGGTGCCGAGGTCCAAACGGAGTCTCAGAGGAGACAGAGCTTTTTCTGTTGCTGCTCCAAGACTGTGGAACGATCTCCCTCTTCCCATCAGATGAGCCCCTTCACTGTCCAGTTCTATTTCGTATAGGCTTCGCCCTTTAAGGCTTTCGCTTAGTGGGTTTATCCCGTTATGCGTAGCATTTGCACTGAAAAATTTAGTCCACGCCCACCTGCTGTGTGGGCCCCACCCGGTCCGTATAAATTACGTTAAGAGCGGGAAATCAGCTCCCATTTTTTCTTCAGCGAGCTAAATAGCACTGTCAGAAGAACAAAGAAGGAAAATTGTGTAGATGACCAATCTTTGTTAAGGATGCTTGGCCCGGCAGTCGACCTCCGGTCGTCCGGTGAGTTCTCCTCCCCGAGGAGAAGCCGACGAGCAGTCTTATTTCAAGGTAAGTGCCGAGGAATATTTCTCAGTGACAGGTCACTACACGCTGGACAACGCCATCTTGTATTTTTCCTCTTATCGCCGACCCTCAGAGCGAATCGGATGGTTCCTCCGGGACAGGCGCGCTCAGCTGCAGCCCCCGCTGCTCATTCCCTCCTGGGGAGCGTAGTGTCGGTGGAGAGGGGCTGAGTGAATGCTCACCCCATCCCACCTCGTTTCGCATCGACGATCACACCGCTCCCGGCCGACAGCGCCCTCAGGGGTTGCCTGGCGTAACCCAGGAGGCGGCTGACATGAAAGGACCCCTTTTTTACGTCCTACGCCTTTCCCGCAAGTGCGGATGATCCGGCGGGAAGGTTGTTTACTGGGCTCCATTCCGGCTCACCGTCTTGATCCATATGGCCTCGTGTTCCCAACAGGACGTCCTACGGGCAAGGCCACAGACGGGTTTTTTCCTGGTAGATTGGGGGAGCCGGTCTCCACAGTCTGCACCCATCTCCAGAGCAGGGGTTCACTGAGCGGAAAGTCCCTCCGTGCCCCCTGGAGCCGAGCCTGATGGAGGCTTCATTGGAGTAAGATGTCGAGGTGGACCAGCATCCCGTGCCTCCGGTTAGCATAACCTAGACGGTGACACCGCTCTCCAACTGAGCTCACCAGCATGTGTTCCACACGGCCGAAGCGAACAACACGTTATGCTGTTGGCGTACACGTTCAGGGGCGGGAAGAGATGTGCCCCTCTGTCATTCGGCTCGCTCCGCTCTCGTAGCGGTTGCTTGCTAACGACGCTGCCAGCCCCTGCAGTATGCTCCGTCTACAGGGCAGCTGACGTCATCCTCAACCGGTGCACCTCTTGCTGTCTGCCGCCCCGCATCGCAGCCGGAGTACGAGGTCCCAGAGGTTCTCCTGGCTCGTCACTCCACCTTCCTCTCAGGAGAGCTGCAGGAGTTTTGTTGGTGATCCTCTTTTCATCAGCAAGAGATCATTTCAAGATGCTCCACGGCTGCTCAACGCCTCCCCAGCTCTGCTACGCCAGCCCCTCCCGTCAGATGTCCCCGGCAGCCGGAAGTTCATTTGTTTTCCCGGACTTCGCCAACAGGGGGCCCTCCAGGACAACAAACAAAGCTCAACGGAAGGTAACCAGGTGTCGGGTTGCTGGAGGTGTGTTGATGACACTGTGAAATAACATCATTTTATGATGAAGTGTCCCTTAGCCAGGCTGTCAGCATGGTTTATCTGACAAGCGGCCCCATCACACACACTCATCACGAATGAGCCTTTTTTAAGGTTGTTTTCATTCACTGTCAGCGGTGCCAATGCGCGCCCCCGCGGCATGAAAGCGCGCACGCAGCTCTCAGCGCCCGCCGTTCACGTCAACGTTAACGTGAGACCACGGTACGAGCTCAGCAACGTATCTCGCTCTCGGCAGAAGCGACACACGTTTTTTCATTGTAGTGGTGTCAAACGCACGCTCCCGCGGCGTTAGCAGTTTCACAAGCTTCACAGCGGCTCTGCTCCTTCATCCTCAAAGAAGGTTTTCTGAATTAATACTGCAGCTTGTGGAATCATTCTGAAGTTCACGTGACTTGCAGCTAAGAATGAACGTGTTTCTGCAGACCGAGCCAATGGTAGCCTCGCTTCACTGATGCTGCGCGCTGCTTCCTGACCGCACCGGTGCCAACGCGCACTCCCGCAGCGTCAGCAGCTCCACAAGCCTCACAGCGGCTTGGCTCATACATCCTCGAAGAAGGTCTTTTTCTGAATTAACATTGCAGATTGTGGAATCACTCAAAAGCTCACGTGATTCACAGCAAACAATGAACGTGTTTCTGCAGACCGAGCCAGTGGTAACCCCGCTCCACCGATGGCGCGCGGTGCCTCCTTACCGCACCAGTGCCAACGCGCGCCCCCGCGGCAATCCTGGCTTAAAGCGTCGCATGAGGACGCACACACACGATCCTTCAGGGCACGTCGGCTCATATGTGCACCCGCTTCCCGAGCGTTACACGGAGCAGCTGCATACAATGTGAACACAACACATGAGCTGTTTTCCCGCAGCAACACACAATGTCTTGCATGCTCGGGGACGCGTGCCCGCTTTATAGCTTATAAACGGGTGGCAATGAACGGGCGCTTCCAGATGGATGGGCGAACCGTTTTCATCCGGGATTCACGCTGCAGTTCAGCTCAAACCCCGGTGTGGAGGAACTCTGTGACGTTTTTTCTGTCATTTATGAACAGATCTTGTCCCCTCTAGCAGAAGCTCAGGAAATTCTGTTTTTAAATGTAATTTCTAGAGTCTCGGATGGAGAGGAAACGCAAGGTCTCTCTTATCACTTCCTGGTCCCAATGAACTGGAAAGATGAGTTTTATTCTAGATTGTCAATTTCTGAGCTGTGAGAAACAACACTCTATTATGCGCCTGAGCTGCTTTAATTCTGCGTTATCTGGACACCTGCTGCTGCTGAGCAGCTTGTACAGACAGGTGGCAGCAGTGCAACTCACGTGAACCGGTTGAGTGATATCAGCTGTTTTCCGTGAGCAGTCCTACGTCACACACATTTAACAAGCTGTGGAGCCGCTGTGGCTCTCCACACAGCAGCTTTTTAAATGTTTTTGGAGTGTCGCACGGGATCTTTGAATGTGACTCAACACTGACCTTGAGCTGCAGAATCATCAGGGTTTTGATTCTCAGACAGCAAGTGACTGTTGCATACATACTGGCAGGAGATGTATGCATTTTTTCAACCCATATGCCACATTGTGAGACAGATGCTGTGTGGGGCACACCCAATCTGCTCTCCATTGGAGTGGGTACATCTCATGTATTCCACCCAGAGCTATGGCTCAGACACGGTAGAAATCCTGCCAGCGTCTGCGGACGTGTAGCAACACGAGAGAATGCTCAATGTCAATTATAATTATCGTGGAGCCATGGGACGATCCACCGCTGGGTGGACGTGCCTGCTCACAGCCTGTGGTCGTAATGCCTTTTCACCTTCTTCTCTCCCTCTGGTATCACGGTTTTCTGAACCGAGCTCAGGAGGAGGGACTGGCAGCCCCTCTGCCCCAAGTGCATGAACGCATCATGGCTCCCAGGCCTACGACATTTGTTATCAGGGCGCTCGTGGAACCTGCCATGGAGGGAGGACGCTTCCCTCCAGGCGGGAGGAACGATCAGGAATTAATCAGAATAGGCCAGCACCTGTGGTTTGGCCGCTGTGCGGATCTTTTGAGAGGATGGATCTCTCTCAAGATGTAATGCGTACGATTCAGGAGTCACGTGCTGCAACCACCACAGCGCTGTTCACATCAAGTGGTCAGTTTTTAAACGCTGCTGTACAGAAAGGCGTAGAGGCCACTTCATGTCCACTGGACGACATGTTGTTTTTTCTGCAGCAGCCGAGGGACAGAAATCTGGTGTCCAGCACGACTATCGTATGCTGCAACCGTGTTTTCTTCTTGTCTCAAAGTTGTCGTAGACAGAACAACCTTTAATCATCCTCTGACGGAGCATTTTGTCTCAGATTGATATAGCAGCTGTGGGCCTGTTTGTGACACGGGAAACGCTCAGTGTCAATTATGCGCTTCTCTGAGCCCACGAGACGAACCACCGCTGGGGGGTGGATGCGTTTGTCCACAGTCCATGGCCCAAAATGCTTCTGTACGCGTTTTTCTCCACCTCCTCTGATCTTACGGTTCTTGAACCGAACTCAGGAGGAAGGATTGACAGCTCTCCTGGTGGCCCAGAGCGCGTGGGTGCACCATGGTTCCCAGCCCTGTAACACCTGCTGTCGGGGTGCCCGTGGAAACTGCCGTAGAGGGAGGACGCTCTCCTCCAGGCAGGAGGAGCGACCAGGAGTTACCCAGAAATAGGCCAGCACCTGTGGGTCTGGCCGTTGAACGAATCCACTTAGAGAGGATGGGTTGCCCACAGGATGTAATGCGCACAATTCAGGTTTCTCGTGGTGCATCTACCACAGCGATGTACACATCAAAGCGGACAGCTTTTCAGTGCTGGTGTACAGAGAATGGTGTAGAGGCCACCTCATGTTCATTAGGTGGCATGCTGTTCTTTCTGCAGCAGCTGATGGACAGAAATTTGCATCCAGCACGTTTAAAACGTACGCTGCAGCCATCTCTTCCTGACATGAAGGTTTCTGAGACAGAACAGGTTTTATCATCTGCTGATGAAGCGTTTTCTAAAAAGTGTACAGAGACGCAGGCCTGTCTCACACCCACTTGTTTCCAGTGGGATTTAATACTGGTCCTGCAGGTCCTGATCAAAGTTTCATTTGAGTCTTTGGATCAGCTTCCAATTAAATTCTTGTCTCTTTAAACAGCCCTGCTGCTGGCTTTAACATCCGCTAAGAGAGTGAGTGTTTTTATCTGCCCTCTCTGTCGCTCCGTCATGTCTCAGAAATTAGGCTGACGGCAGATCAGCTAATTTTAGATCAACCCAGCTTTTATGCCTAATACATCACGAGCTCTTTTAATCAAGAGCGATATTGTTGGAGGGGTCGTCCCCCCCCCCCTTCACACAGATCAGAAGAAGTAACGTCTTTTTATCTCCTCTGTCCTGTGCGGGCGTTGACGTGTTACATAGCGTGCACAGCTGCAATGCGTCAACATTTGTTTGTGCATTATAGAGATGCATCTGCAGGTCACCCGTTATCCACCCAGCGCTTGTTACACTGGCTGTGTGAGGCTATTTCTGAAGCCTACAGAGCATCAGATTTAGAGTCTCCTGTCAACCTCAGAGCACACTCTATCATGGGTATCGCATCTTCGACTGCTTTGCATAATGGTATGTCAATGCAGGACATTTTGCACTGTGGCCGCGTGGTCAACGCCCTGCTCATTTATTCACCTTTATTTAGGTGATGTGATGGCCCGTTCCATGACACATTCTGTCCTTAGTGTTTACAGAATGAATATTATTGTTTTCATGGAACTCCGTTTTATTCACATCTGTCTGCATGCATTACAGTGTGAGATGTTGTTATCAATCTCAAGTTGTGACTGTTATTTGGTTCTATTGTCTTTAATCAGTTCACGACTATTGTTACCAATCAGTTCATTTGATTAACAATCAGCTCTCCTGTTATTACTAATCTGTTCATACGGTTCAGCCGTAAACCGGTTGGTTCATGGCTCTTTTCAGCGCTTTTCCGTCCCCGTTGAAGTTTCTGGGGCGTTCATGCATTCAGAATGCATAGTTACACAACATGCGTCTGTGCATGGCACACATAATTACGCAATGCGTAATTACGCACATGGGAGCTGAGTGATTAGACTTTTTTGGGCAAGCTTCTGCTTCATACGGTGTTCGAATGGACCCAGTGAGGCGAAGACCACATCTGCTTCGCCCTTAACCCACTAAGCGAAAGCCTTAAAGGGCGAAGCTTATACGAAATAGAACGTTGGTTACGTACTGTAACCCCAGATTCTATGAGTATAAGCGTAGCCCTTTAAGCGTTGGGCCTCACTGGCTCCTAAATGGCTGAAGAAAAATCTATTTTGGGAGCCGATTTCCCGCTCTTAACGCAATTTATACGGACAGGGTGGGGCCCACACAGCAGGTGGGCGTGGACTAAATTTTTCAGTGCAAATGCAACGCATAACGGGATAAACCCACTAAGCGAAAGCCTTAAAGGGCTACGCCTACTCATAGAATCTGGGGTTACAGTACGTAACCAACGTTTTAAAACTCTTTTAAAAACACATTTTTACTCCCTGGATTTTAGCACACACTGAATTTTGCTCTGCACCGTGTTTTATTATTTTTTATTGATCTTAATGTTTTAACAACTGTTTTTATGTGTTTAAATGTTCTTGATTTTATATGTACAGCACTTTGTGGCAGATGTGGTTGTTTTAAAGGGCTTTATAATTAAAGTATTATTATTATTATTAAATCCAAAAAAGTTCAATCTGGTCCTCTGGACATTCAAAAAAAAACAAAAGCAAAACAAAGCAAAAAAAATTCTAGAAACGTTTCGTCTCTCATCCAAGAGACTTCCTCAGTCTGAGGTGCTGTTTTCAGCTCAGTCTCTTAAATAGCACCTTCTTAGAGTGGATCAACCAGTTTGCTGCTGACAACCAAAACCAGCTGATCACATGCTCAAGAACGACCATCAGCCTAACAATGGGTCATTAGCACAATGATGGCTGTTTACTACTCACAGAGGGCTGAGTGATACTAGCAATCACAGCATTGTAAGAGGGGGACAGTTGAACCCGGAGGCCTCCACCCCTGTTTAATGATGGACGATTTCTTTTCACAAAGGTGTCCTCCTTTACACCTCTCTCAAACCATCGTTCCTCTCTGTCCAGGATGTGAACATCTTCATCCCTGAAAGAGTGACCGCTGACCTGGAGATGGGTGTAGACCGCAGAGTCCTGGCCTGATGATGTTGATCTTCTGTGCTGGGCCATCCTTTTGGCCAGTGGCTGTTTAGTTTCCCCGATGTAAGACTGATCACCCTCCTGACACTGAACAGCATACACAACATTACTCTGTTTGTGCCGGGGGACTGGATCTTTGGGATGAACCAGTCTTTGTCGTAATGTATGTTGGGGTTTAAAAGCCACTGGGACGTTATGTTTAGAAAATAAACGTCTCAGTTTCTCTGATACTCCCTCAACATATGGAATGACCACTGGTCTGGGTCTGGGTTCCTCCTTTTCACCTG
>NC_056501.1:50837708-50843864 GCF_014905685.2 Nematolebias whitei | reverse complement strand
GACCATTACATCCTGTTCAAACTGGGACCGGACCATTACATCCTGTTTCAAACTGGGACCGGACCATTACATCCTGTTTCAAACTGGGACCGTCTTTACATTTGATTTTTTTTTTTTTTCATGATTTGTAATTTTGAGCAGGTTCTCCAACTTTTTAGAACTTGAACCGTTCAGTATTTTTGCACAGAACCAAAATGATGCTACTGGTTTGATGTCAACCCTGGACTGAGCTGGTCTCATGTCTGACGTGGACTGCTTTTTATTTATTAAATTATTTACACTGTCGTGTGTGTGCGTGCGCTGCTTAGCTCAGTAAACCAGGAGTCTGCCAGAACCTTTACTGGTCTTCTCCTAACTGGTGCATACAGAAGACTGCAAACTGTCATGAAAAGTAGTTCTTGGTCTGATTTTAGAATAAATGCTAAAAATCATGAACAGACTGCCTTAAACACAAAAGGACAATTGAGCTCCTGAAACTGGTAGAACTTTACTTCTCTAGCTAAAAGTAAAATGATCGACTGAGCCAGTAAGAAGTGGGTTAATCAAAGAAATCTCTATGGGGAAAAATTAAAGGACAAGAATCAGAATAAACTTTGACATTCTAACGAGAATATGTATGTACAGTCGTCCGAAAGATGGAGTGCACGAAACTGCGGCTATAAATTAATGCGGCCCTCTTATTCTTATTCAGAATAATATTTTGCTTAGATGAGAAAAAGAAACCATGAGAGATGGTATAAAAAGATCTCTCACTCCGTGTCCTAGACGGCACAATTTGAGGCATCTAAAAAACCTACCACAGCAAAGCAACATAAACAGACATTATACATGAACATAAACAGAACAGACATTATACATGAACATAAACAGAACAGACATTATACATGAACATATAGGCGGTGAAAACTAAATTTAAGGAAAAGTTGTAGCATAGTCCAGAGCCCCCCCTCAGCCATTGTCCAGATAAGAGGCGACGTTCATCTTCAGCTCAGTTGAGGTTCTGTTACATGTCCACGGCCTTGGGGAAGGGAGGGGTGAGGAAACAGTCAAAGCATCTTTGTTGTTTTAAAACATTCCAGGAGGAGTTGAGAGAAGTCCGGCATCAAGGCCACAGTTTGGGTCAGGCAGAACTCGTGAATTGTTGTTTCTGCCTTTAAAGTCTTGCTGTACATATTCTCTGATGGAAACTACAAAACAGACAAATTGATCCTTTACTCCAAAAGTCTAGCTCACAGCTTCTCCAGATTATTCCATCATTCATGAGTGCTGCCAGGAAGATCACAGTCCTGATAACAGCTGCTCCAGCTCCCTGCAGCAGCTTCCCACATTCAGTCTGAGCACTGTCGAGCTTCAACACCTCCACACGAATTTATAGACAATCCAGGTTTCACCAACCAAACAGCAAAATAACCAGTTGTCATGAATCCAATTTGTTTCCATCAAGGTAAGAGGGTCCTCCTTACCCTGTCTCCTGTCGGGAGAAGTTGATCAATTTTGTTGAGACCAGATGATCCTTCCAATTAAGAGGTATGCAGAAAAAAGAGGCTTTTTAAGGGTTCACAGGACAAACACAGGATATAATGATGCGCCGTGTTCAATTTCAACAAGTCCAGTGGGTTCAGAGCTGGTGATCCAGTCAGAAAAAGGAAAGGTTACAACTTGAGTAAACAGATCTTTTAGATCAAATGTTTTATTAAATGTACACCAAAGACATACACCAGCTACCCTAAGCACAGGATCCTCCTCAGGTACAAAACTAGGTACTCCCAGCTAACACACACATTTACAGAACACACACACATTTACAGAACACACACACATTTACAGAACACACACACATTTACAGAACACACACACACACATTTACAGAACACACACGACAGAAGAGATTTGTTAAGCGCTGAGAAAAACTCCAACTTCTGGGATAAAGCAGTTCCACACTTCAAAGTGATAGCTCAGATCTTTTGAAGAGGGATTCTGTGGAAAGGTTACAAATAATAAACATCTTACCTGTTGTAGATAACTCTCTGAATGACCTGATTGGAGAATTTGACTTTTCACCCAGTTTACATACTGGACAAAGTGGATCACTGCTTACTTTAAAAAAAGTCTTAGTTTCAGAACAGTTCTTACGTTACGTTTAAAACTTTTGCATTACCCCAAAATGTCCCCCGGGCGCTTTCAATAGCTGCCCACTGCACCACCTGGTGGTGGATGGGTTAAATGCAGAGACTAATTTCGCCATTGTATGGAAACATACAGTGCTGACATTGTGATGACATTATTATTATTATTATTATTATTTACAGAAGATTCTGCGCAGATTAGCAAGCGGACACTCGCAGCAGCAATGTCAGAATGATCATGTTATGTGAACCTGACAATGACGTAAAGGTTTATAAAATAACAGTTGCATAAATTGCTCTGAAAATCGGTGGATGTTGTTTAAAGACGGCAGTGATCCACATGGCTACTTCAGATTAGAGGTTGGCTCGTCAGTCCAGTTCAAGAAGGTCACGTCCAATGTTCCCTCTAATTTTTCATGTGGGCAAAAACACAAGATCCCTGAGCGCTGGAGGACCACTGTGGTCACACACCAGTATCACACCTGTTCAAAACCTGGGATCATAGCAAGTTACATGGTTTATTAAAAGAATCAAATTACAGCAGCAATGTCCATTAGTTCACTTTAATACAAGTGATTTGAACCACTTCAAATGAAAAACACGATAATCTTGTTGTTCATGAGGTGTGTAGTATGTTATATGTGAGGGTCCTGCTCTGAAACATGGTTAGCAACACTGTGGCCATCGGTGTCAAAATCATATTTGTAATGTGTGTGTGTGTGTGGATGGGGGGGTCCTCTCCCCCAGAAAATTTTGAATAAAATAGATGCCATTTCCTGTATTCTGGTGTATTTTAATGGTTGTAAAACATCTATTTTTACCTGCACAATAACACTTGATTCATTAACTATTACAGTTATTGTCACAACAAGCAGCCTGACCAACAGCTCTCCTTGTGTGAACAGAGCACACATCACTTCTTTCACACATCCGAGTCACAGTCTAAGAAACACAGAGTAACCTAAGTTAAGTTTTAGGGGAAAATCACTAGCCAATATTAAACAATAATAATAATCACTCCTCCTTACTAATGGCCTAGCATAAAGCAACATGATCATCATCCATCATGTTTATTAGTAGCTTAAAATGCATGTCCAAACCACTGTCCCTCCTCTGGACATGTCCAAACCACAGTCCCTCCTCTGGACATGTCCAAACCATCTCAGTGTGTCCTCTCTAACTTTATCTCCCAGTTGTTCAACCTGTGCTGTACCTCTGATGATCTCATTCCTGATCTTCTCCATCCTTGTCTCTCCTCAGAAGAACCTCAACATCTTCATTTCTGCTACTTCCAGTTCTGTCTCCTGTCTTTTTGTCCATGTCTCTGTCTCCAGACCAAGCAGCCTCTTCCCTCACCCCCGCCCCTAAAACTGTCGGTACAAGTGGCGCGGCTGAGATGCGTGTCTCTCTCCCAGCCCTGCTCTAAAGCTGTGAAACTGTCGGTGCAAACAGCGCGTGGCTGTCTCTGTCCCACCCCCACCCCTAAGACTGTCGGTATGAACGGCACGCTGCGCAGCTCATATAGGGGAAATACTGCTTTTCCTTTGACCATCCAGATATAATACATCAAGCACTGTTTGCCAACACTTATGATAAAAACGGCTACAAGTTGTGGGATTAGCTTACTTACCGCCTTGTTTGACGCCATACGACCGTAAACTTCTGTGATAAATCCACAACGCCAAATATTATTCCTCGATACGCGATGAAACATGCAGAATAAAGCTTGGAAAAACACTACAAGTAGCTTCTTCAAGCTTAGTTTGCAGTCAGCGCTGAAACTCCAGAAGAAGCTGATTGGCTGGAATAAAAAAAATCACGCGACAGGTCTGTTTTGACCCGGGGGGGGGGGGGGTGTTCCTCCTCAGCTCTGCACGCATCTTTCAGCTGCTGCACACAGACTGTACAGACTGCTGCGCTCGGGCTGAGGTTATTATAAAGCGGGAGATAACCTTGTGACCAGTCCACAACTGCGCAGCACAGATTGTCTTGTGCGCAGAGAATGTGTGAGCAGTGCGCGATTGCGCAGGCGCACAGCTTAGAGGGAACACAGGTCACGCCCAAAGTGCACTTAAAACAACTAAAAGGTATTTCTAATTTTTTACAATGAAACTCAGTTATTTGGCAGAATCATTGATAATCCTGTTAGAATTGAGCCCAAGCTGTGGTGGATGTGCTACAGCTGGCTGCTGCTGCTATTTGTGTTTGCAAATAACTAGAGAATTCTAAATAATCCTAGAGTCGGCCCAAACCTTATAGAGCAATGTAAGGATGAAGAGAGCGAAGTGTTCATTTGTTCTCGACTCTGATCGGACTAGCCATCAGCTCCTCTTTTAGCCAGAATTAAACTATTCTTCAAACTGAAGCCATGCAAAGAGCCATCTACAACAGGTAAGATATTAACAGGTCAGAACTTTCACAGAATATTTAAGCTACACATTCAAAGGCTGGCTTGTTGTTTTTTTCTTGTGTTGTCTAAAATATGAATTAAATCTGAAGTTGAACTCTATAATCCCAGCCTCTTTTCAATCATGCTTTAGAAAAAAAGCAGAAATGTTCAGATTATTATTTAATAACCTAAAGCATGCACCAGAATGAGCTCACAGGCTGAAGCGACCTGAGCCCCAACTAAAGAAAAGAACACCTTCAGAACGTCCTCCGTCAGAGATCTCTCTGCGCCTGAACAGTTCCTGGTTCTGTGTGGTGTCGTCCCAACATGCAGGAGGAACCCGACAGCTTCTGAACTCAGAACATGGAGTTTGTTTTCAGCCGATGCTGATCGGGCACAACGTGGTGCAGGAGCCGCTCAACAGACAGACGAGTACTAAAGTATAAAAGGTTCGACGTGAACAAATCCAGCCAGCAGAACTCATCCGGACTGGAACAGTTTGCTGGTGATTTTAAAAAATATATAAAGTTCTTGTTTATTCTCAGCAGAATGATGATGATGATGTACCCTGGAGAACCTCTTGGTCCAGGTGTGATCTGACGGACAGAACACATCCAGAGCGAGCACCGTCTGCACCTTCATGAGCATCGTCTCCTCTAAGACATCAGTCTACTTCTTCATTTTGAGGTCGGCCTCCATCGCACTCCGGCGGCCCCGGGTTCCTCCGTCCTGCAGAGGAGACACAGTCGAGGACAAACAGGGAAACACACTCATCATAAAGGTCAAAGGTCAGTTGGACAGAATGCAGAGGACTTATGTGACACAGTCCACAGGACAGGCCACAGTCCACCTCGGAGGGCTTCCTCCTTGAATGAAAGGCTAAACAAAAAATAACGATGAGCAAAAACAAAATCAAAGAAGGAAATAAATGTGGACATGCAGAGACGTGAACAATAAAGCAGACATTCAGAAGAAAAGCCAAGAAACGATAAAGAACCTCTGAAGTTTGACAGCGAGGTTCTTTACAAGTTGAAGAGAAGCAAAAGGACGACACGGGACCAGAAAGAAAGCAGAGCACAACGCTGTGGAGACATCAACTGAAAGATGGACACCACAACAGATCAGAGGTGCAGACGGTGAGCGGCATCATGAGTGACAGGGATGTTCGCGCTGACACGGGCCCGGTTCTGATGGAGGCTGAGGCAGAACCTGAATACTTACAAAAAGAGAGAGAAGGAAAGCAGGAGAGGCCATTGGGACACTGTCCTGCAGGAGGACAAACATCGCAGGGAGAGACAAAGCAAAGAGACAAACAGCAGTGAGAAGAACGTTTTCCATGAGTCACAGTCAAACAGCAGACAGACAGACAGAGAGACAGACAGAGAAGTAGAGAGACAGACAGACAGACAGACATGCAGAGACAGACAGAGAGACACACAGACAGACAGACAGAGAGACAGACAGACATGCAGAGACACACAGACAGAGAGACAGACAGACAGACATGCAGAGACACACAGATAGACAGACATGCAGAGACACACAGATAGACAGACAGACAGAGAGACAGACAGAGACAGACAGGCAGACAGATATGCAGAGACAGACAGACAGAAAGACAGACAGATGGACATGCAGAGA
>NC_056501.1:50830122-50837698 GCF_014905685.2 Nematolebias whitei | reverse complement strand
CACAGATAGACAGACAGACAGAGAGACACACAGAGACAGACAGGCAGGCAGACATGCAGAGACAGACAGAGAGACAGACATAGACAGACATAGACAGACATGCAGAGACAGACAGAGAGACAGACATAGACAGATAGATAAAGACACACTTTAGTTTCAAAGTGCAGAAAAGCACAAACATTATATCAAGAGGAAGCACTGTCTGCTGATAGAAACATTCATTTTCAGCTTTGACCAACTCAAAAAATGATCTGCTGATCTGACACTAAAATCTGTTTTTATTTTTGGTCTGTGAACGCCTCACAGCTAAAGGCTCCGTTCACACTGAATAATTCTTTCATTACACACTCCACAACCTGTTACCCATTATGATCCTACACATTTTCATTTGGAAATCTTTTCAGTCTTATTACTTCAAATGGTTTCAAAAAGATGGTTAATTTACTGTAATTTATCATATATCATATTTGTACAGCTGTAAGTTTTTATTTGTGCTGTGGAATTATGTTTTTCCTCAGTTTCAATTTAAATGTTTATTTGTCTCCGTGGATCTTACGGGCTAATTACAACAAAGATGTTTTATCTACTCTAAAGTTAATGGTCAATAATCCAGGTATAAATCCAGCAATGTTCAGTCAGCTCATCTGGATGTTTCTTTTGTTGCCGAGATGTTTCATCCTTCATCCAAAGGACTTTTTCAGTCTGAGGAGCCACCAAACCAATTGAATCCCACAAAGAGCTCACTCTCAGAGTGAAAAACAACAGTTTGCTGGTGCTAAGTGGACCTCCTGTGGCCATCTTAGCCTGTTTTATGGCCTGTTGGCCCGTTTGATCTCCACTTTTGAGAAAAAGATCACACATCAATTTTTAGCACAAACAAAATACATTTTGGTCAGAATTTTACAAACCTTTACCGCTTTAACATGTAAATCTGACTAAATTATTATTTTTTCATCATTGTCCACCATTAAAGGTGGCCAATTATGTCAATGTCCGTGTTCATTTGTCAGTAAAATATCTCACGAACTAGTGGACAGATTGCAATAAAATACTAACTGACTTTAGTGAACACAAAGTTGGCTCAACTTAAAAAGGTTCAGATTTTGAGATCATATTTGTTGTGGCAGTAGCTGAGAGTCATCCCCAACACACACTTCACGCACTGACAAATTGTGAGAGGTTTGTTTTGGCATGTCTTTGTCATTTGTTGCACGTAGGTCATTTAAAAGCAACATAGAAAGTGGTGGGTAATACACATTCCTTCCAGGAATGCTAAGTTTAACATTTTACTTTTAGAAATCACAGCTGGTAAATGAGCCTGGAAACACTTACATTCTACATAACGTTTACTTCTTTCCATACTTAACCAGAACCTGAAATACTAAAATCCGTGTGAATACTTTTTCTAATGTTTCAAGACTGTAGGAACTTGGCTGATAGCTTGGAAAGCCTCCTTCAGTGGAGGCCAGTCGTGATGTGGCTGCGCTCTTAGACCTCACTCACTCACTTCTTCCTGCTGTTTTCTGCGTCCTTAAGTAGCACTCCACACGCACGACTCTTTCAACCTCATCAGGTTGTAGCTACCCGTTTACAGATTGGCACAAATCTCCCACCGCAGGTCTGATGTCTGTGCTTTAGCTGCTTGTCACAATCACATTTACTGGTAGTTGTAGCCCTGGTATGAGGCCAGCATGACCCATCCCATTTCAAATTCTTGATGATCAAGCCACAACAGTTCGTGTGTGCCCCTCGTCATGGATAGCTCCTAGCTCCACCTAGGACTTCAACATCCTGCCACCATATTAAAGCACCCAGACCTCACTACAGAGGTTTAGTGCTCGAAACTAGAGCCTAATCGATATATCGGTAGGGCCGATATAGGCGTTTGGAGACATATCAGTATCGCTGATAATTGTCCCATTATGCACAGATATAAACAGCTGTGTACTTTTTTAATTGCAAAATACATAATTGTACAATGTATCCAGCAGAGAGTGCATGCAGACTACTTTCGTCATGGACGTTCACTTATGTTTCACTTTCAGCACAGCCGAAGCAGCGAGCAATACTGTGTAGAACAGTTTGCTGAACAGAGCATGGTAAGTTTATTTGAACCAGTATTTCCCCTACTATTATACAAGGAGGGCTCCCTGCCCTGTCAACAGAACTGTGTCCTGCCTACTGGACTGTCCCCCACCACCCCCATCGACAACTGATTCTTTGTTTAATTTATATTTTTGTAACACAATTGATAACTTTATGGTTTATAAAGAGGATAGAAAATGTGAACGCATGTTAGGAAGACTGTTTCAAGACTTCCAAGTGTTAAAACAGGTTTAAAAGTAATTGTTAACTTAGATTCTTGGAAGTGTATATAGCTACAAAATTTAAGCCAATATATCGGTTATCAGTATTGGGCTCCCACTCCCAATAACAGTATCGGCGATAGACAAAATTTCCATATCAGTTGGGGCCCTACTCGAAACTGTTGTAGACCTATCAGTCCATCATGTGTAATGTGCAGAAAATACTACACATCCTAGAACTCAGCAACATCCTACAAAGACCGTCATCAAACTGGAAAAAGGAAATGGCCCAGAAAACTACAACCAATACATTAATCATACACAACACAAAACAGGTACATACAAAAGTTTCCATCATACCTTCAAGGAAAACTTACTCAGCTCTCCAAGTCCCACACCTTTAAACTCCTAAACAGTTTTGATGGTATCAGACTGAAACCGGTCAAGTTCAGCATGTAGAAACTTTTTAGGATTTAAATATATTCTGTAAAAATTAGGTAATATACAGGTGCTGATCATAAAATAAGAATATCATGAAAAAGTTGATTTATTTCAGTAATTCCATTCAAAAAGTGAAACTTGTAAATTATATTCATTCATTAAACACAGACTGATATATTTCAAATGTTTATTTCTTTTAATGTTGATGATTATAACTGACAACTAATGAAAACCACAAATTCAGTATCTCAGAAAATTAGAATATTGTGAAAAGCTTCAACATTGAAGACACCTGGTGCCACACTCTAATCTGCTAATTAACTCAAAACACCTGCAAAGGCCTTTAAATGGTCTCAGTCTAGTTCTGTAGCTACACAATCAAGGGGAAGACTGCTGACTTGATAGTTGTCCAAAAGACGACCATGGACACCTTGCACAAGGAGGGCAAGACACAAAAGGTCATTGCTAAAGAGGCTGGCTGTTCATAGAGTTCTGTGTCCAAGCACATTAATAGAGAGGTGAAGGGAAGGAAACGATGTGGTAGGAAAAAAGTGTACAAGCAACAGAGATAACTGCACCCTGGAGAGGATGGTGAAACAAAACCCATTCCCATCCCAAAATGTGGGGGAGATTCACAAAGACTGGACTGCAGCTGGAGTCGGTGCTTCAAGAACCACCACACACAGACGTATGCAAGACATTGGTTTCAGCTGTTGCATTCCATGTGTCAAGCCACTCTTGAACAAGAGACAGTGTCAGAAGCATCTCTCCTGGGAATGCTGCTGAGTGGTCCAAAGTTATGTTCTCTGATGAAAGTAATTTTGCATTTTCTTTGGAAATCAAGGTCCCAGAGTCTGGAGGAAGAGAGGAGAGGCACAGAATCCACGTTGCTTGAGGTCCAGTGTCAAGTTTCCACAGTCAGTGATGGTTTGGGGCCATATCTTGGTCCACTGTGTTTTCTGAGGTCTACAATCAACGCAGACGTCTACCAGGAAGTTTTAGAGACTTCATGTTTCCTGCTGATGACCAGCTTTATGGAGATGCAGATTTCTTTTTTCCAACATGACTTGGCACCTGCACACAGTGCCAAAGCCACCAGTACCTGGTTTAAGGACCATGGTATCCCTGTTCTCAACTGGCCAGAAAACTCGTCTGACCTTAACCCCATAGAAAATGTATGGAATATTGTGAAGAGGAAGATGTGATACACCAGAGCCAACAATTCAGAAGAGCTGAAGGCCACGATCAGAGCAACCTGAGCAGAGACACAGACTGATCCACTCCATGCCACACCACATTGATGCAGTAACCCAGGCAAAAGTAGCAACAACTAAGTATTGATGCTGCACATGCTCATACTTTATGTTCATACTTTTCATGTTCATACTTTTCAGTTGGCCAACATTTCTAAAAATCTTTTTTTTTATTGGTCTTAAGTAAAATAATTTTCTGAGATACTGAATTTGGGGTTTTCAGTTATAATCATCAACATTAAAAAAAATAAACATTTGAAATATATCAGTCTGTGTGTAATGAATGAATAGAATATACAAGTTTCACTTTTTGAATGGAATTACTGAAATAAATAAACATTTTCATGATATTCAAATTTTATGACCAGCACTTGTATTTGTATATACAAAACATGCATGTTAGTCTGCCTTCAGGTCCAGGCTTCCCTTGCAAAAGAGATCTGTGATCTCAATGGGATTTGCCTGGTTAAATAAAGGTTAATAATAATATGCACACAGTGGTGCATGAAAGTTTGTGAATCCTTTAGAATTTTCAATATTTCGGCATAAATCTGACCTAAAACATCATCAGATTTTACACAAGTCCTAAAAGTAGATAACGAATGAGACAAAAATATTATACAAACTGGATTCCAAAAAAGTTGGGACACTTAACAAATTGTGAATAAAAACTGAATGCAATGATGTGGAGATGGCAAATGTCAATATTTTATTTGTAATATAACACAGATGACGGATCAAAAGTTTAATCTGAGTAAATGTAACATTTTAAATAAAAAATATGTTGATTCAAAATTTCAGTGTCAACAAATCCCAAAAAAGTTGGGACAAGTAGAAATAAGTGGCTGGAAAAAGGAAATTGAGCATATAACGAACAGCTGGAAGACCAATTAACACTAATTAGGTCAACTGACAACATGACTGGGTATAAAAAGAGCTTCTCAGAGTGTCAGTGTCTCTCAGAAGCCAAGATGGTAAGAGGATCACCAGTTCCACCATTGTTGCGCAGAAAGATAGTGCAGCAATACCAGAATGGTGTTACCCAGCATAAAATAGCAAAGACTTTTAAGTTATCATCATCAACCGTGCATAACATCATCAAAAGATTCAGAGAATCTGGAACAATCGCTGTGCGTAAGGGTCAAGGCCGTAAAACTCTACTGGATGCTCGTGATCTCCGGGCCCTTAAACGTCACTGCACCTCAAACAGGAATGCCACTGTCAAGGAAATAACAGAATGGGCTCAGGAATACTTCCAGAAAGCATTGTCAGTGAACACAATCCACCGTGCCATCTGTTGTTGCCAGCTGAAACTCTACAGTGCAAAGAGGAAGCCATTTCTAAGCAAGCTCCACAAGCTCAGACGTTTGCACTGGGCCAGGGGTCATTTAAAATGGAGTGTGGCAAAATGGAAGACTGTTCTGTGGTCAGATGAGTCACGATTTTATTTTTTTTTTCATTTAGCCTTTATTTATACAGGTTAGTCTCATTGAGCCACGAGAACTCATTTTCAAGAGAGACCTGTTTAGGGAGCACATGGTGGGGGTTAAGGGCCTTGCTCATGGGCCCAGAGTGGGGCGAATGAGGGTGGGGGCAGGTGTGGGTGTTTCACCTACCCAACCCACAATTTTGATGTTGTCGGGGCCGGGGCGTGAACCGGCGATCTTCGGATCACAAGCCCACCTCTCTAACCTCTGCGCCACCACTCCCCCATTTGAAGTTTGAAGATTTGAAGTTCTTTATGAAACACTGGGACGCCATGTCATCCGGGCCAGAGAGGACAAGGATAGCCCAAGTTGTTATCAACGCTCCGTTCAGAAGCCTGCATCACTGATGGTATGGGGTTGCATGAGCGCTTGTGGCATGGGCAGCTTGCATGTCTGGAAAGGCACCATTAATGCAGAGAACTATGTTCAGGTTCTAGAACAACATATGCTCCCATCTAGACGTCATCTCTTTCAGGGAAGACCCTGCATTTTTCAACACGATAATGCCAGACCACATTCTGCAGCAATCACAACATCATGGCTACGTAGGAGAAGGATCCGGGTACTGAAATGGCCAGCCTGCAGTCCAGATCTTTCACCTATAGAGAACATTTGGCGCATCATAAAGAGGAAGGTGCCACAAAGAAGGCCCAAGACGATTGAACAGTTAGAGGCCTGTATTAGACATGAATGGGAGAGCATTCCTATTTCTAAACTTGAGAAACTGGTCTCCTCTGTCCCCAGACGTCTGTTGAGTGTTGGAAGAAGAAGGGGGGATGCCACACAGTGGTAAAAATGGACTTGTCCCAACTTTTTTGGAATCCGGTTTGTACTTGGTAATTTATTTATTGAGGAAAATGATCCAATGAGACGTACAAAGTGTTTGTGATGGTAAAAGTTTGTGAACCTTTAGGATTATCAGTTAGTTTGAAGGTGAAATTAGAGTCAGGTGTTTTCAATCAGTGGATGATGATCAGGTGTGAGTGATCACCCTGTTTGATTTAAAGAACAGGATCTATGAAAGTCTGATCTTCTCAACATGTTGTGGAAGTGGACCATGGAGGAACAAAGCAGATTTCTGAGGAGCTCAGAAAAAGAGTTGATGATGCTCATCATGCTGGAAAAGGTTTCAAAACATCTGTAAAGAGTTTGGACTCCACCAATCCACACAGTCAGACACATGGTGGACAAATGGAGGAAGTTCAAGAGCATTGTTCCCCTCCCCAGGAGTGGTGGACCAACAAAGATCACTACAAGATCAAGGCGTGGAATAGTGGGCGAGGTCACAAAGGACTCCAGGGTAACTTCTAACAACTGAAGGTCTCTCACATTAATGTGAACGTTCATGAGTCCACCATCAGGAGACACTGAACAACAATGGTTCATGGCAGGGTTGAAGGAGAAGACACTGCTCTCCAACAAGAACATGGCTGCTCTTCTGCAGTTTGTTAAAGATCACATGGACAAACCAGAAGACTGCTGGAAGAACATTTTGTGGACGGATGAGACCAAAATAGAACTTTCTGGTTTAAATGAAAAGTTCTGTTTGGAGAAAGGAAAACAGCATTCCTGCAGAAGAACCTTATCCCATCTGTGGAACATGGTGGTGGTAGTATCATGGTTTGGGCCAAGAGAGCTTGCTGTCATTGATGGAACAATGAATTCTGAATGATATCAGAGAATTCTACAGGAAAATGTCAGAACATCAGTCCATGAACTGAATCTGAAGAGAAGGTGGGTCCTGCAGCGACAATGACACACAAGACGTTCTACCAAAGAACGGTTCAAGAAGAATAACGTTCATGTTTTGGAATGGCCTAAAAAGTCCTGACCTTTAATCCAATCCAGATGTTGTAGAAGGACCTGAATCAGCAGTTAATGTGAGGAAACCACCAACATCCAGACTTGAAGCTGTTCTGTACGGAGGAATGGACTAAAGTTCCTCCAAGGACTGAGCAACAGTTACTGGAAATGTTTAGTTGCAGTTACTGCTGCACAAAAAAATAAAATAAATAAATTTTAAATTAAAAAAAAATTATTATTATTTTTTTAATTTAAAACAAAAAACAAAAAAAAACAAAAACAAAAC
>NC_056501.1:50805696-50830022 GCF_014905685.2 Nematolebias whitei | reverse complement strand
TATATATATATATATATATATATATATATATATATAGATATGTGGCCATCTTGGATTTTGACATGGCAACTAAACTTTCAAAGGAACCTTTCTTACACCTACATGCAGCCACACTCAAAAATGGAAGTCTGTATCTCACTTTATTTTCAAGTTATTGCACTCAACACATACGAACAGAGGATATTTCTAATTGCCCCTTTTCGCTCCGCGATGGGGGACAACAAAGACTGATACAAATATTGATCATTTATTTCCTTTTTTTTTTTTCATCTCAACACTGAGTTTAACTTTTAAAAATGAGGTCTGAACACAAGTCCCACCCCCCATCCCACCCCGTGCTACATTCAACCCACCTTCTCAGCCGGCTCCCCCGGCTTTCGGTTTCCCTCCCTTCCACGAAGGCTCTTGGCAGAGATGGCGCTCTCTGAGGTCTGCATGATGAGCTGGGTGGCCAGGAACTGCTGCACGTGCTCTAGGACGTCCCGCTGCATCTCCAGCGCCATGTGGTACACGTCGTGGTCCGACGAGTTGTACATGATGGCGTTCTGAAACATGAGCATGATGTCACGCTGGAACTCCGCTGTGGTCCGGATCACACCGGACTCGATGTTCTTCTTTAAGGCTGAGAGGTCCATCGGTCTGGAGTGGGACAGGTGGAAGCAGGGGGAGTAGATTTACTTTCAAATGAGCTTTTCTGGTAACTAATGTACGCTCTACAAAAGATTCTGGAGGTGTCACAAAAACTCATCCAGACTTTCTGAAGGTTGTTATTATTATTTATTCTGGCTGTTTCAATCATTTTCTGTCTGATATTTGGCCACTTTTTTGACCACAATAGTTTCTTTTCGTAAGTCATATAATTTTAATTTATAAATCTTTTAGGCATAAA
This sequence comes from Nematolebias whitei, assembly GCF_014905685.2. Classification (NCBI taxonomy): domain Eukaryota; kingdom Metazoa; phylum Chordata; class Actinopteri; order Cyprinodontiformes; family Rivulidae; genus Nematolebias; species Nematolebias whitei. Next base: position 50,829,133 of record NC_056501.1, on the reverse strand, counting down.
AAAGCTCCTAAACTCAAAGGATGAGCCAGCCTTGTGTCAACACATAAACTGAGCAAAGTTTTAATTTTAGATAAAGTCTTAGGCACAGACAGCAGCCTGGCACAGAGACGCAACTTGTTCCCATGTCTTTATCTGCAACTGCAAAAAAAGTCAAATTTAACAAAGGTTGCCACATTAAACAGTATTTTAACTCGAGCTATGTGTTTCAGGAAGTTACTAGTTGAAAACTTGACAATCTGATTATCAAATGAAGCTCTTGGTTCAGGTCTTTGTCAGCTTGTTTCCGTGTTCTTAAAGACAACATCCACAGGAAGGTGTTGAAAGAATGTGCCGATCAGCTCCGCGAGGTGCTGGCAGCCATCTTTAACTCCTCAGAATCAGAATAAAAGAAATAAACTTTATTGGAGTTGCACTGAGATACAACACGAATATGTACGTACAGTCGTCCGAAAGATGGGCGGAGTGCACGAAACTGCAACTACAGGAGAGCGCGGCCATTTTATCCTTATCAGATAATAATCTTAGATAGGAACAGGGGTAGAAACATGAGGGTAGATAGTGGTATTACAAAAAAAGATCTTTCACATCTTGTCTATCAGGACACGATTTGAGACATCAACAAGCTCTACCAGCAGCTCAATTAAAACAAGATTACATTTGCATTTGACATCGAGGTGTTGAGATTTGTCCATGAGCGTTTTTTCAGATCAGCCACAGTTTCTGAGATGTTGTTTCAGTCAGCAGTTCTGATGAGCTTGCACAGAAAGTTCTCCCGGGGGGAGGGGGGGGGGGGAAATAGATGAAGCTTTTGTCCTTGGGTACTCATGTCCCAGGAGAAATTTGATAGTCGGCCTGTCTCCGAGGCCATCGGGAGTCAGATTCGGATAAGCTTGATTCTTGTTTTTTTCTTCAGGCAGACAGATTTTTTTCCTTCAGCCTTGAGTCCATCTGGGCGTTCTGATTCTGAAAATGCCTAAAGTACTAGACTTTTTAACAAAAAGACCACAGTTAGTGAGGATCCACAACTTCTCCTCCTCCACCATAACCCTCAGCACTGACTCTCCTCAGGGATGTGTGTTGAGCCCTCTCCTGTTCACTCTGCTCACGTATGACTGTGCAGCTACCCATCCAGGCTGTCACATTGTAAAGTTTGCAGATGATACAGCGGTGGTGGGATGCATCACAAACAATGATGAGTCCAGCTACAGGCAGGAGGTGGAACACCTGGAGAGCTGGTGCAGAGAGAATAACCTTCACATCAATGTGAAGAAAACAAAGGAGATGATTGTGGACTTCAGAAGGAACAAAAACACCTAGACCCCACTGAACATAAGAGGATCTGCAGTGGAAGTGGTCTCCAGCTACAAGTACTTGGGTGTGCACCTGAACAACAACCTCAGCTGGAGCAACAACACCACCAGCCTGATGAAGAAAGCTCATCAGAGACTCTACTTCCTCAGGCGGCTGAGACGAGCTGGTCTGGAAGCTCAGTCCTCACCTCCTTCTACAGGTGTGCAGTGGAGAGCATCCTGTGCTCCAGCATCAATGTGTGGCATGGAGGCTGCACAGCTGCAGAAAGAAAAGCTTTGCAGAGAGTGGTGAAGGCTGCACAGAAGATGTTGGAGTCAGTCTCCCCACCATCACAGACATCTACACCTCCAGATGCAGGAAGAGGGCCACCTGCATCATGAAGGACCCCACTCACCCAGCACACACTTTTTGCCCCGCTCCCCTCAGGAAGGAAGTTGAGGAGCATTAAGTGTAGAACCACTAGACTGAGGAACAGCTTCTACCCTGAGGCTGTTACTCATGAATCTCTAACTAAAATAATCCATCCATCCATTATCTTTTACCCGCTTCTTCCATTTTGGGTCACGGAGGTCGTCGGTGCCCATGTCCAGCAATCGCGGTGCGAGGGGCGGGGTACACCCTGGACAGGTCGCAAGTCCATCACAGGGCCACATAGAGACAAACGAGACAAACAACCATTCACTTTCTCACTCACACCTAGGGACAATTTAGAGTTACCAATCAGCCTAACATGCATGTTTTTGGTCTGTGGAAGGAAACTGGAGCACCCGGAGAAAACCCACGCATGCACGAAGAGAACATGCAAACTCCACCCAGAAAGGCCCCCGGACCGGGATGTGAACCAGCGACCTGCTCGCTGAGAGGCAGCAGCTCTACCAGTTGTGCCACCGTGTTGCCCTAACCAGGAAAATCACTGTGAAAATCACATCATGTTGCTGCTGATCTGTTTCATGTTGCTGCTGATCTGTTTCATGTTGCTGCTGATCTGTTTTATGTTGCTGCTGATCTGTTTTATGTTGCTGCTGATCTGTTTCATGTTGCTGTGTTCATGCGTGCTCATCTGCTCACACAGACTCATGTTCGTGCTGCTGCTTGACGTAATGCTTTTATGCCATTAGTGCTCATTATTTAGTTGATGTTTTTCTTAGTTCATATCTTGGATCTTTTTGCCGTTTTTCTTTTACATTTTATTGTTGGATGTAACTGGGACCCTGCGTACATACCGGTAATCTCGCTCCACCACAAGTACCACATGTGGTGTCTATGACAAATAAATCTCTCTGACTGACTGACATCTTTCAGATAATGTTCATATTTTATTTTCAACTTGTCTAACTTTATTTGTTTAAACATAAATTGCATAATATTAGGATTAAAGACTAGCCTGAGAAAAGGCTGGAAAAATCTAAAGAAACCCTCCAGAAATCTCAAAGATCATGACTCTTTTTAAAAGTTACAAAAACATCTGGCTGCTTGGAAGGAAAATAAAAAGATAGTGGTGCAGGTTTCAAACTTTTGCACATTACTGTGTGTGTGTGTGTGTGTGTGTGTGTGTGTGTGTGTGTGTGTGTGTGTGCGTGCGCGGACCTGTGCACAATGCTGTGATAACCGGGGGCAATGTCATCTGACACAGGCTGCAGGAAGACACTGGCATACCTGTGAGACACATTCAGGATTACATCCAGCTCAACACATCCAGACAAAATCTCAATATGAGAAGACAGATGGATGATGATGAGCTGAACATCAAGTAGAAAATAATATTTTTAAACATGACATAGGAAAGTCATGCTTAAACATTTTGATCAGAAAAGTCTATTTATGTTTGAGGTTAAAGAAACGCCACCTGTGGTTGGCTGCAGCTCGCCACACCAGCATGATGGCTTTCTTCCAGATCTTCTGAGCCTGAACTGCCTCCTGGTCCTCTCCACACGTGGAGCTGATGAAGAAAAAACAAAACGTAAGAAGCCAAAAGGTCATCATCTGGAGAAGGTCAACAGTGAGTGAAAACACTGACAGAGGCATGTTCCTTAATGCGTGCAGGAAGTGATTTGTTCAAAAGAAATAAAGTCTTGGTGTGATTCAGTGTGTGGGCGTTCCTCCAACTGTTTGACTGGACGAGTGTTTCTGTCAGAAAACTCACAGCTGGGAGGACGAGGCTGGGCTGCTGGCCAGTGAATCAGCTGTGTAGCGCTGAGAAGGGGGGCCGTAGCCATCTTCGCTCTCACTGGCTGCTCGCTCCACCTCAGACAGATAGGAACCCTCCCCCTCCACACAGTCCTCCTTCAGCTCCATCCCTTCCTCTGGGTCAGCTTCACTCCCTGCTTCCTCCTCCTTCACCTCCTGAGTTCAGCAGAACACAAACAGAACAATATTCAGCAGTTAAAAGCAAATGTTGCCTGGTATATGTATGTTTAGGTGGGTCACCTTGGACTCTTTCCCAGACACACAGCTGTCCTCAGAGTCTGTGCAGAGAAAAAAGAAAGTGTTAGAAAACTAATAATTTCTGTGTCTCACAGAACTGTGTGTCACTCACCAAGACAGGGGGGGTTAAACTCAGGCTGGCCCCACTCCTCTTCTTCACTCTTTACTGTAGCTTCAGCAGCCTCCTTCACGGCAGCTCCCCCCTCTGGAATCTCACTTCCTGTTGCACCGTCATCAGAGGCGACAGAGGAGTTTACATCACTTCCTGTCACCTCAGGTCCCTCACTGCTTCTTTTAATCTGTTCTGTTTTAGCACCGAACAGATTTTGTGTCTCCATGCTTTCAGAGGTTGGGGCCAACACTGTGGCCCCATCTTGGGGTTCCTGTGTGGGGTTAGAGTCTAGGACAATGGGTGTGGGGTCTGACGGCTTCAGTTCTTGGGTCTCCCAGGGGCCGGGAAGGGTGTGGCCTTCTGAAACAGCCTCTTCACAGAGGGAGAGCGCAGCTTCCACAGCAGCTGCATCCAAAGCCTCCACAGGGTCAACCTGAGGAAGGAGAGATCCGTGAACCACGAACTCACAACACTAACCCTGTTAACAAGCACTGCTGACTCATTTCTGTTTATATGAACCATGCTGTGTGTATTCGTTCAACACGGACGTGACGTGTTTCGGATCAAACGATTACAAGGACTCTCAGAGTCACAAGGTCTGCGAGTCTCACTGCGCAGCAGTCATGAGGACCAACCAACAACTTATATTAATAACTAGATAAAGGAATGTAACACACAAGTTGACGCAGAAACCGCATGAGCGCCCCCTGTAGGCTGGTTGAAGTATTAGTTTAAGTCAACACAAACAAATGGAACATTTATTACACCTCAGATAATGACTGGCAGCACGATGGCTCAGTGGTTAGCACTGTGGCCTCACAGCAAGAAGGCCCTGGGTTCAATCCCCAGTTGGACCTGGGGTCATTCTGTGTGAAGTTTGCATGTTCTTCTCGTGCTTGTGTGGATTTTTTCCGTGTACTCCAGTTTCCTCCCACAGACCAAAAACATGCATGTTAGTCTGCCTTCAGGTCCAGGCCTCCCTTATTAAAGAGATCTGTGATGTCAGTGGGGTTTGCTGGTTAAATCAAGGTTCATAAATAAATTTGTGTAGTTTTACAATGTCAAGATAAGAACTTAGCTGGAATTTAGGTTACACTTTTGAACTTCTTTATCTCCCACCTTCCCAAGTTGGGTCGGGAAGGCAACAGGTTTTGGAGAGAAACCGGACATCTTTCTACAGCAACACACTCCAGCTCATCCTGAGGAGGCGTTCCCAGGCCAGAGAAGATGGACAACCCTCCAGCAAGTTCTGGGTCTTCCCCAGGGCCTCCTACCAATGGGCATCCTAATCAGATGCCTGAACCACGCAACTGACTCCTTTTGATGAAGACGAGCAGCAGCTCTACTTGGAGGTCCCCTCTAGATGACAGACCTTCTCACATCTCTAAAGCTGAGCCCAGACACACTACAAATGACAACTTGTGTCCAGGATCGCCTCCTACTGGTCACGACCCAAACCTCATGAGGCGAGGCAAAGAACCCTCCGCCTCACCCTGACTTGGTTCAAACGCTGTTTGTAAACTAATGACTTAAGAACATATGATTGTTGGGGAAAAACAAGACCAACACCATAATCTGGGCTGATAGTCTGTGTCCCTGTACAGCAATCCCTCGCTACTTTGCGGTTTGACTTTCACCGACTTGCTCTTTTGCGGATTTTCAAAGTAAGATTGAACATGAGGAAAAAATAAATAAAAATTGTACAGGGCACACAATTGTCAACTTCAATATTACTCACGTGATTGGGACAGTACTGGGTACAGTACTGTACAGTAAAAAGTTCACAAAAATAAAATACTTTGGACAGGCACCACCATTTTGTAGTTTTTTCTCAATAAGCCTTCACTTTATCACCACTCATAAGGACTACATTTCCCAGCCGCCAACAGTGCCCCGCCCAGAAGCCTCATTGCCTTCTGCTAAAATACTAGAGCTGATCTGAAAATGTTGGTCCTTTACAGTGACTTCAGTACCCAACGGACGCAGAGAGCCACACAGAACTCACTAACCGGAGCGAAACCAGACCCCCAGACTCATTGGTGAACCCGAGAGCTGGTAGCTGGCCCACAAAGACTTCCAAGTGAGGACGCGTGCCACCGTAGCCGCTCCGGAGCCCACCGGGACTTTGTCATCTCTATCGGACCACTCAATCAGACCACTGGTCCCGCGCGTCCCAAAGGTCCGGCCTCCCCCTAAAATGCACTTTGGTACTCAAGGGCTGCACATAACCGGCCCAGAACTGGACCTCCGGACCCATCGGCGAACCCGAGAGCAGCTAACCGGCCCACAAGGACTTCTAAGTGGGGGATGCGCCGCCATTGGTCCGGCCTCTCTCTGGTAGTGTTGTACTCGAGACCGGTCTTGGTCTTGAGACCGGTCTCAAGACCACTTTTTAATGGTCTTAGTCTCGTTTAGGACTCAACCCAATTTGGTCTCGGTCTTGTCTTGGACAATGAGGACTCGGAATTTTATTTCAAGACTAGTCAAGACCACAGTTGGGGAAATATCACTAAATTGCCAGATATTGTCCAGTTTATTTGTTAACATCTTTGTTTTTATTGGATTCAAAAGGTACTGAATCAAATCCAAACGATAATGTGACGCATTGCTAAATACATGTTTTTATTACGGCTGTCACGCCCACCCCCTTTCACTCGCACCCGTCACTCGCCAGTGTTGCCAGATTGGGTGGTTTACTGTCAATTGGGAGGTTTTCATTCTGATTTTGCTGGGAGCTCTGGGAAGATTTTTGTTGGATTGTTGCATTTTGTTACATATTGTTAAATTACCTTGGCTTGTACTGATGTGCGTTCATGTTCAAACAGTAAATATAAATGGTAAATGGACTGTATTTATATAGCGCTTTTCTATCTTATTTCAAGATACTCAAAGCTCTTTACAACAATCTGTGCCTCATTTACCCATTCATACAGCTCTATACTAGATCTCTACAAAGCTAAATGAACAAATCATTCTAATGAGACTAATCAGTGCTTTAGATCACATTCATACACCGATGGGACACACATCAGAGGCTATGTGGGGTTCAGTGTCTTGCCTAGGGACACTTCGGCATGTGACTGCTGGTGGATTCGAACCCCCAACTCTCGCATTGGAGGATGACAGCTATAACTACTCAGCCACAGCCGCCCCAATATACTGTAACAATATATTGATTGGGTGGATTTTTGTGTGATGTGGCGGTTTTTAACAGATTTTTGGGCTGGAAAACCTCGACTCTGTCTGGTGAGAAGTGATTGTCTGGGCGCAGGAGAAGATGTCTGCCATCAGTTACATTATAAAATTTGGCTATTTAAAGAAGAACAAAGAGTATAATTGTAACTAATATCCATTTATGTAACTTTTTTAGGTGTATATCTACTACTTTACTGAAACCACTGTGCAGCTATATGGTTATCCTTGCGTCTTGAGTTTGGACTTATGAAGAGTGTTTTGCCGCTGCAGTTTTTTAAGGCTTGGCATGTGAAGAAACTGCTTCCAATTTGACATTTGTGTCATTTTATTGTTGAATCACATGCAGTTAGGCCACTGAATGTCTGATTTCTTTGTTATGTAGCTTTGAAAATTTATAAAAGCTGATAAATTCATTCAAAAGCAAACAAAGTTGCAGTATGTAACTTTTATAAAAAATATTTTATAATAAAATTTTATATTTTATATTTTATTTATTTTATTTGAGGTCTTGGTCTCGACTTGGTCTCAGACCCTAAAAGTCTTGGTCTTGTCTCGGTACACTATGGTCTTGGTCTTGACTTGGTCTCGGGTTAGGTGGTCTCGACTACAACACTACTCTCTGGAGCCCACCGCAACTACCCCAAGCCAGAGAGCTGACCAGAACCGGCAGGGTAGGTCCGCTGAGACGGAACCAAGTCGGAGAAGAACCGAGCCGCTGCTGTGCTGCAGAGTTGGTGAATAAAATTTAGTAGCTACATATAAGAATGTTGTTAAAATGATGTAGGTTTATAAGCTTAGAATATTGCAAAAGTGTGTGAAGAGTTTCTAAAGCCATAAAATACTAAAATAAATATAACGTCGTTACTTCACAGATTTTCACTTATTGCTGGGGTGGGGGTGGGTGGGGTCCAGAACATAATCCCTGCAATAAACGAGGGACTACTGTGCTCTGATCCTCTGCATAAACTGAGAATGCACCAAACATATATTGAAAGAGACATTTATAAAGGTGATTCTGTGGGAAAACAAACTAGTTTTTAACTGGAGCAAGAACTAGTTCCAGTTCTTAACTACTGCAAACCTTCTTTGCATTCAGGTGTAAGTAGACACTTTGGTTCTATTGTTAGCCCTACCATGTGACTTTGAGTAACACCTTGGACTTAATTTTAAGTAAGAAAGGTTATTCTTCTCCCCAGGTCCTTTAAAAAGCTGATGCATCACCAGACTTTGTTGATTCCTTCCTTGTAAACAGATGTGACATGCTTATTTTTTAGTGCTAATATGTTGACATTTAATTTTGTCATCTGAACTGTGTGGACTACAGTTTGTTTGTTTGCAGCAAAATAGAAAATGCAAGAGGAGAAATAAGAAAGTACAACAGGCTCACATGTTTTTGCTGTAATTAGATGCTTGCTTAAGAGCAGTATTTGTGGCATTGCTTCTATTCATGAAAAAGTGATCATTTTGTAATAAATATGTTTATTGTAAGGTTTTTTTTTACGGCAAACATAAAAAACAAACAGTAAGTAGACTTGATTTGTTCTCCACCTACATCCCAGACTTAATCTGAACTCTCTGGGCTCTTGGAAACTTATTGTAGATATTTTAGCTGATCTAAGTGATGAAATGATGAATTTTTGATGGTAAAGGAAGCTGTCTGAGGTGAAGTCTCCACAGTGCGTACCTTGTCCTCTATGATGGCAATGATGTCTCCCACCGTCTCCAGATCCAACTCATCCCCCATGTAAGACACGGCCACCAGGTCTTCTTCTACTAGCCCTGCCTCCTCAGCGAGCTCCACCTTCACTGCAGCTTCTGCTTCAGCCTCTTCACACATGCAGATGTGAAAAAAAGAAACAAACAAAACATGAGACAGCTTTATACAAGACGACTAAAGAGTGAATAAATATCAATCATGGATGAAGTCATAATAGTTTAAACTGTAAGACAATAGTTGATACTTTATATAAAATCTGGGTCTCATTTCAGCATCAGTCACAATCTGTAGAACAAAGCCCTATTCACATGGGATTAGTTTTACCTAGGGACCACATGTAATAAATAAATTACTCCCCACCGTTTGCTTTTTAGGTGGCGCATTTGCACGGGATAACCAAAGCCTGAAATTTACCGTATTTTTCTTTGTAGAAGTTGCAGTTTTTTGCATAATTTACATGCCATGCGACTTATAGGCCAAAGTGACATATTTATGGATTGTTTCCCCATATTTATAAACCATTTTTTGGCTGTGATATGACAGTTTTCATTCATTATGATTGAAAAAAAAAAGAGCAGTACCACTTTCAGCCACTTGATGGCAGCAGAGTAGTAATAGTGGCATGACATGTTGTTGGCTGTTGTATCATGTAATAGGAAAACGTGGCTAAAATGACAAATTCAAAAAAGTTCAAAGACAAAAACAACTGGACTTTATTTATTATACTTTATACTTTTTTCCTTGAACCTTTTTGAATTTACCATGTCCTGGATGATTGAGAATCTTCACCAGCTATTAATGACACAATCGGCTTGCCAGTCTCCCCACCTTGGTTTTGCTTGCTGTTTGGACTGACTGTCAAACCAGCTGTACTGCCCTGGCAAAATGCAGCTAATTTGACCATTAAAGTACATTAAGCAAATGTTAAGACTGACACACACCTTTGCTATAATTTCGAGCAAAAAATAATAATTGCTTAGGTGCAGTTCTTGTTAATTTTTGGAGAAACGAACTACATTCCTCCTTCCTTCGCTCTTCCTCTGAGCATTCATGGAGCACCGAGGCAGCGAACTATTTTTTAAATGCAGCTGATTTGACCAGTAAAGTACATTTATTTAGCAAACGTTAGATTGATTCACACTTTTTAATATAATTTAGAGCAAACAAAAAATTGTTCTATTTTGTATAGGCTTCATCCTTTAAGGCTATTGCTAGTGGGTTTATCCCTTCACGAGCAGCACTGAAAACTTTAGTCCGCACCCACTGGCTGTGTGGGCCCCAACCCCAGTCCGTATAAATTACGGTAAGACCGGGCAATTGGCACCCATTTTTTTCTTCAGCCAACCAGCACTGCATAACAAGAAGAAGAAGATGTCCAGCACCAGCACCATCCGCCTGTGCCAATCCTGCCAGACCGGCTACATCATGAGTTTCGACCGGCACAACATCTGCAAAGGATGCCTGGGTCCCCGCCACGCCGACCTCGCCTTCTCTTGCCATCCCTGTGACCTCCTCCCTCTCGAGAAGAAGCAGAGACGAGCAGCCTTGTTCAAGGCTAACGCCGAGGAGTGTTTTTCCGTGGAAGGGGACTGCTCGCTGGACGACGCCATCGCCTTTTTTGACACAGAGTCAAATGATTTTTCCGAAAAAGGCAATGTTAGCAGCAGCCCCACTGCTCCTTCCCTCCTGGAAAGCGTAGTGTCGGAAGGGCCGAGCGGATGCTCATCCCCCCCGGGTCTTCCCGCATCGGCGAACACACAGCTCCCAGCCGTCGGTGCCCTCCTCTCGGAGCTGCCCGACATAATCCAGGAGGCGGCTGACACAAAGGGAGGGACTTTCCGTCCCTCCCCACGCCATGATCGGATGATCTGATGGGAAGGTTTGGTCGCCTCCTTGACCCCATCTGGCCTCGTTTTCCAGCAGTGACGTCCTACTGGAACGAGGCTGCAGCCGGGTCCGGCAAGCTGAAGGCGCCCATCTCCACCTTCGCTTCCATCACCAAAGTGGAGGGTTTTACCAAGCGGAGCATTCTCTCGGTTTCCCCCCCTGGAGCCAAGCCTGGCGGAGGCGCTTGGGGCAAAAGTTTCCAGGTTGGACCAACAACCTGTCCCTACAGGGAAACATGATCAGACTGTGACTAAGCTCTCCAATCGAGCTCACAAGTGCTCATTCCAGGCGGCCACGGCGAACAACAACATCGCCCTTCTGGCCTATAGCATCTCAAAGAGGCTGGAGGACACAGACCTGCCGGAGGAGACAAAGAGCTCTCTTTGTAAGGCTGCTGATGTCATTTTAAACATGTGTGCCACCTCTGCGGTCTGCCTGTCCTGCATCGCAGCCTGGATGACCATGATCCAGAGGTCCACCTGGCTCTGCCTCTCTGCATCCATGCCAGAGAGCCTGCAGAGGGACCTACTGGAGGGTCCCATCACTCCAGATGCGCTGTTCGGGGCCAACTTCAAGGCCATGCTGGAGAAGTCCCAGAAGTCCAAGGAGGTGTCGGAGATGGTACGTTACCTGGTAAAGCCGCAGCCCTCCACCCGCCCCTCCGGCTGAAGGGATCGCCGTGGCCAGTGACTCGCTCCTCTGCCACCCGCTGCCCCCCCCCCCCCCCCCCAGAGAACAGACCTTCTCTGCATGCCAATCAGCGACCCAGCGCTTCCCCAGAGGCCGTCAGCAAGCTCCGCCCTGGACCAATCAGCCGCAGGGCCCACGGAGGAGGCAGCACAAGAAATGACTCCTTGGGGGAAATGTGTGCGTTTCTAATGATTTACGTTTTACAATAAAACAAAAACATCATTCAGAGAGTAAAGTTTTGTCTGATTCCAGCCTGACTGTCGGATTGAATGATCTCAGCTGCCTCTCTTCACACATTCCCCACACAGAACAAGCTGGTAACCTCTAAACAGCGTTTTAAAAGGCACAGAAGCTCGGTAAATCGCACAAAACACTCGTCTGCCACATCAGCTAAAATTATGTTTTTCAGCAGACAGAGTCTGGTAAAAACCCTTGCTCTCAGCCAGAGCCCGTTTTATTTTCTGACGTTTCTGACCGCAGTGGGAGTAAACGTGTTTCTCCATGACAGTTGCAGCCTCCACCCAAATGGCGTCTCATTCAAAAAGCGCTCATGCCTCCTCCCAGTGCACATCGGCTCACCTCATCTCCAACATGAGCCCACAGCCTGAGCTCAGCACAGAGGCGCTTATGCAGCCCTTTCTGGCGGAGCCCCCCCTTGTGTCCCCCCCAGGAGAATCTCCCGAGAGCCCAAGCTCTGTCAGCTCAGCTCTGCCGCGTCAAACCCAGCAGTGTAGTAACAGCTCTCTCGGTCATGCGACTCCTGGGAATGATGTCATCAGCCCACGCCGTGGTTCCGCTGGGCCTGCTTCACATGAGATGCCTTTAGAGATGGTTCGCACACCTGCGCATAGATCCAATGCGTCAGAAGAGGCGGATGATCTCTGTGCCCCCCTCTGTGAGAACTGATCTGAATCACTGGGAGAACCCCCTCATTCTGTCAGAGGGAGTTCCCATCAGCAGGCCTAAGTCACACGTCTGTTTTCCCAGACGCATCCCTTTCAGGCTGGGGAGGGACTTGTCTGTCCCAGGCATTGGGAGCACAGTGGCCAGACCACATGTCGCTTCATATTAATTTTCTAGTATGTCTCACTGTTTGGAATGTGACTCAGCATTTTGCTCCCCTGCTGCGGAATCGGCATGTTCTGATTCACACAGACAACAAAGTGACGGCAGCTTACATAAACCGTCAGGGAGGCGTGCACTCAGCCGAACTGTTATGCATCGCGAGACAGCTGCTGTGTTAGGCACACAAAAACCCGCTCTCCATCAGAGCAGTGTACATTCCCAGCATCCTGAACAGGGGAGCGGACATCATGTCGAGAGGCGGTCCCCGCCACGGAGACTGGAGTCTCCATCCCGAGCTGATCTTGCGATTTGGAGCAGTTTCAGCCAAGCAGCAGTGGATCTGTTCGCCACACGGGAGAACGCCCAGTGTCAATTATGGTTCTCACTGAGCCCACGGGACGACCCACCGTTAGGAGTGGACGCCTTCGCTCACAGTCCATGGCCAAAAATGCTCCTTTACGTGTTCCCACCAGTCCTTTTAATATCACAGATTCTGAACCGGGTCCGGGAGGAAGAACTGTCAGTCATCCTCGTAGCTCCCGAGCGCATAAGCGCCCCGTGGTTCCCGAATCTGCAGCGTCTGATATCGGGTCGGCCGTGGAAACTGCTGTGGAGGGAGGACGCTCTCCTCCAGGGGGGAGAAGCGATCAGGAGTTACCCGGAAATAGGCCAGCACCTCTGGGTCTGGCCGCTGAACGGATCCACTTAGAAAAGATGGGACTCCCACAGGATATGGAGCGCAAGATCCAAAGCGCATGAGCTGCTTCCACCACAGCGCTGTACACATCAAAGTGGACAGCTTTTCAGCGCTGGTGCACAGAGAAAGGTGTAGAGGCCATCTCATGTTCACTAAGTGGCGTGCTGTCATTTCTGCAGCAGCTGATGGACAGAAATTTAGCGTTCAGCAAAAATAAAACTTATGCTGCAGCTATTTCTTCCTGTCATGAGGGTTTCGGTGACAGAACAGTTTTTAACCACCCGCTGATTAAGTGTTTTCTGAAAGATGTACGGAGACAGACCTGTGTCACATTCACTAGCTCCAAAGTGGGATCCAACGATGGTCCTGCGCGCTCTGATCAAAGCTCCTCTTGAGCCTTTAGATCAGGTTTCACTTAAATTTCTGTCACTTAAAACAGCCCTGCTGTTAGCTGTGACGTCAGCAAAGAGAGTGAGGAATTTATCCGCTCTCTTCCCCCCCATGTCTCAGAATTCAAGCTAACGGCAGCTCAGCCGTACTACTATGGAATGGATTTCCTGAACGGCGGCGTGTCTCATGAGCCCAGAGTAATAAGACCCGCCTCACATTCAGGAAATCCAGTTCATAGTTTGCAGCCAGCTACAACGTGAGGGCTGAATTAGCAGCACTGTGGCTAACAGCTAAACAACTTTTCACCTAAACATGTCCGCTGTGTGGAAGTATTTTACACTAAACACCACAAAACAAGACAGCAACGTGCACTGTCTGCAGAGCCATAGCGCCACATTAAACTGCGGTAAAGTTACATTTACGATGGACATTCGAGCTCCGTGGCTTCAGCGGGGCGCTGATCTTTGGTCAAACCGAAAGAGGCAACTTGACACCGGCCAGCCGTGTCCACTCTGCCCCGCTCAGTCTGCCCGTCTCCGAGGAGGAACAGACTGAGCGTGGCTGCTCCAAATCAGGCTGCCTGCTTCGGATTGAACAAGAAGAAGACATCACTGAAACCATGGAGCTCAAATGTTTACAGAGAAGTTGCTAAACTTCATCATAATTATTGACAACCACTATCAGTTGTAGAAAACAAAGGATTTCTCAGCTTGATACTTGCAGTCAAGATATAGTTTACCCTCCAGGAGATATTTATCAGTACAACAATAGACAATCATAAAAAACATGATTTGAAAATTATATATATTAAAAACAAACAGCTACATTATAAAGTGATGTAAAATACTAAAAACAGAAACATGTCTGTTGGTTTATGCCATGAACTTAGCAGATGTTTGAAGCCATTTAACATTTTATTTAATTTATTTATTCATTCATTTAAATGAAACAAAATTAAAAAAAAAAATCATCAAAAAGAAAACATTGAATGAAAAGAGTGCAGAAAGAAGAAAAAAATTCTTATATCTGCCCCTTACAAAATATAAAACAACTTTAAACAATCACTTAAATTAATCACTTTAATATCCACTTTAAAACTAGGAATAAAAAGAAACATGTTTTGTGTTAACAGAATTTAATTCTAACTTTAAAACTTATCCAACATTAATAAAACTTACCTCAAGTTGCCTTTTTGGACATGCATGCATATATTTGTACAAACTGTACTTGAGAGGAGATTATTACAGCCTCATATAAAATCAATGATGATCATGATATCGGAACTGGATCGGTATCGGCCGATACTCAGACCTAGGTATCGGGATCAGAAGTAAAAAAAGTGGATCGGTGCATCCCTAGTCACGTTGTTACAATTCGTAACCTCTGTTGTTCCTATTCACAGCAGCAGGTCTGCTTTTTCAGCCTTCTTTTCCCCATCAGAGATTCTTTTCTCCAGGACGCTCCTGCGCATGGAACGCGTAATTATGCACACAGAAGGCTGAGTGATGAAATGTTTTTTTTGTGCAAGCAGGTGCTTCATGTCTGTGTCTGAACAGACCCAGTGTGGTATAGACTACATCCTGCTTCACCTTTAACCCACTAGCGATAGCCTTAAAGGTCAAAGCCTATACAAAATAGAACATTGGTTACGTACTGTAACCCCAGTAGAGTAGTAGAGTAGAGGCGCAGCCCTTTAAGCTCTGGGCCTCACTGGTTCCTAAATGGCTGAAGAAATAAGCTATTTGGGAGCCGACTGCCCGGTCTCACCGTAGTTTATACGGACCGGGGGTGGGGCCCCCACAGCCGGTGGGCGTGGACTAAAGTTTTCAGTGCTGCGCGAAGGGATAAACCCACAAGCGATAGCCTTAAAGGGCTGCGTCTATACTCATAGAATCTGGGATTACAGTATGTAACCAATGTTTTTAAGTGTTAATCTTGTTAAATTCTTGTTAAAGTTGTCCCGTGCATGATCCCGCGGCCGCCATTTGGTGGCCCATCGGTTTTTGGCACAACACCGGCCCACATTTCCGGGTTGTCAGCGGTGACGCATAACAAAACGCGACACGTCAGCGATGATGCATAATAGATGAGACATATACGGCGAAGCAACTTATTTATGGATTTTTCCACTTTATTGGACGTATTTGGACTGATGTGACTTATAAATAGTAAATGGTAAATGGACTGTACTTATATAGTGCCTTTCTATCTTATTTCAAGATACTCAAAGCTCTTTACACTACAATCTGTGCCTCATTTACCCATTCATACAACACGCTACTAGATCTCTACAAAGCTAATTGAACAAATCATTCTAAAGAGACTAATCAGTGCTTTAGATCACATTCATACACTGATGGAACACACATCAAGAGGCTATGAGGGGTTCAGTGTCTTGCCCAGGGACACTTTGACATGTGACTGCTGGTGGATTCGAACCCCCAACTCTCGCATTGGAGGACAACTGCTCTAACCACTCAGCCACAGCCACCCAATTATATGGCGGTGCGACGCGTACGGCGGAAAATACAGTAGCTGAAATTTACGGACATCTTCCAGATATGATGTTAACTCGCTGCGTATTTTAGAGCTGTCAACCCAGAGCCCGACCTAGATTCAGAGTGGGCTGGTCCATAATAACGCGCTTAATGTGCGGGCCGGGACGGTCTCGGGCTTTGATGCCGTTTTACGAATCATACAGCACAAATAAAACTAAATAAAAATGCACAATATAAAATTGTGTTAATAATAATAATAATAATAATAATGTCATCACAATGTCAGCACTGTATGTTTCCATACAATGGCGAAATTAGTCTCTGCATTTAACCCATCCACCACCAGGTGGTGCAGTGGGCAGCTATTGAAAGCGCCCGGGGGACATTTTGGGGATTAGACGTGCTTTACTTGTAGAGGAGGAGGCAGGTCCGGTTTAAAGAAGTAAAACGAGTCGCGTTAAGCTCATCATGTCCAGCAATCACTGTGCGAGGGGCAGGGTACACCCTGGACTGGTCGCAAGTCCATTTCAACCAGCGGGTCAGCGGACGCGCAGCCGCACACATGCACGGCCAGTGACAGCTGTCCATCTGAGCTTAACGTGGCTTTTTTTTAACCTCTTAAACCGGCCGGTCGGACCTGCCTCCTCCTCAACAAGTAGATTAACACAATTTTATATTGTGCATCCTTTAGTTTTCTTTAGTGATGATTCGTAAAACCACATCAAAGCCTGAGACAGGCCCTTCTTGCTCTCGGCGAAGGCGGACGCTTTTCCCTCCCACTCCTTTCCCTGCTCTGCTCTTTGTCCTGTGAATATTTTTAGAGCCTTTCTTTACATTTCTTCAGAATTGTAAATTATAGATCTGGTCAGATGGTCTCTCAATGCAATTGATCAAATTTTCTCAACAAGACAGGGCGAAGGAGAGCCCTCCTGCCCCGACGCGACACTGGCAGCCGGATACACGATGGATTCCTGGGGAAGTGGAAGATCGTGTGTCTGTCCATATTGTCTGTCAAGGACGGTGAAGATGTGTACATAATTGGATTTATGATAACAAGATTTCTTCTTTTTGGAGTAGGTGGTTACCTGGCATATCGCCAAATTCGGATAACATCGGCAGCTGTTCTGACCATTGTAAAGCTGCCCGGCCTGTGAAGGAATATGCCGTTCTGTCAAGACTCAGATTCAAATGTTGTACGAGTTGAACCATAAGCTGGACATGATTCTTGCTGAGAATCGCAGGCTATTTGTGGCTCATGAATCTCGCTGGCGGGAAAGAATAGATCTCAGAGAAGTTGTAAGCTCGACTCGGCGTATGTGACCACAAATTTTGCCATTTTGTAGTCGCCACTGAGATGCACTAGTGAGACTATAAAAGGCAGTGTGTTTTGGAGGTAAATGAGGCACAGATTGTGTTGTAAAGAACCGAGTGTCTTGATTAGATAGAAAGGTGTTATATAATACAGTCCATTTACCATTTTACATATAAAACTGATAAAAAACAAAGACCTCAGTGATGATGGGGAATTAAAAGAAGACAGTTTTAAAGAAATCTGGGATCAATAGAAAACATTTACTGTTATAAACATTCAGTTGTATTTGACTTTTTAATAAAATGTTTATAGTATATTTTATTGAAAGTGCTTTGTATTGTCATCATCTTATGTTCCCATACAGTTTGTGCTCTGCATTTAACCCATCACACATGAGATACACCCAAGTGGAGCAGCGGGCAGCTATAGAAGTGCAGGAGCAGTTAGTAAACAGGTGTCTTGCTCAAGGACACATGACACATGGGCATGACCAGGAGTCAAACTTGCAACTTTCTGGTCCCAAGTTGGTTGGCCTACCACTGCACCACAGCCACCCACATTGAAGTTTCTGAAACACCTGAACCAATGCTATTCAACTAAACTGCTCAGGGGCCGCAGTTTCTGAAAGCCAGCAGCTCAGGGGCCGGACATCCAGCAGTTAGTCATTATGTAAATAAACCAAGTATTACAATAATCTGTTACCTTCTACATTTGTTCATTTTGTTGCACTGAATCATAAATGCAACAAATGAGTCACCTGCGGGCCGCAAGTTGAATAGCCCTGACCTAGCTCCAAGAATGCAACGATTCTTTGACATAAAATAGGCACCAATTATAAATAACCATTTCAAAATGTCAAGTATTTACACATCTGCTTTTATAAACATTAGAGTGTGCTAACCTGTGATGAGGCTGTGACCTGATGGTAAGACGGTAGCTGCAGTGGCAGTCTGAACACCGTTGGTTAAACTTCCTGTGATGTCTCCATCTGCAACCTGAATGCAAACAAGCGTCTGATCCAATAAGTCAATGACAGCGAGACAAACTTCATAATAAAAGCTTTTTGATTGTTGTTGTCTGTGATGCTAAAGTTCCTGTAATTTTGAGAAGTCCAAACAATCATAATTCAAGCTCTCGTTTCTTACCAGGCGGGGACTGGCTGAGATCAGGTTTCCTTTCTTTAGAAGTTCTGATAAAAGAGGTGAAGGTGGCGGAGTGGTTTTCTGAGTTAGGATCCTCTTCTGTGGCGAGTCATCAACCAGAGCCGCCTGGCCTCCATCTTTGGGCCCTGAACCTAGAGGGTCCGCTGCCGGCAGGAACACCCCGACCCCCTGAGCCTGACAAAGAGGAAACCAACAGAAGAGCTTTAATATTAATAATTTTAAAACACAAGAATGCAATTGTTTTTAATAATAAATAAAACCTCATTTGATTTGTTTTTATCTGTCTCAAGGGAGCCAACACGTCTGAATGTTCTTACAATTGAGTGGATGGTGGTCTCATCAGAGGCGACTCCTTCTGTATCCATAGGAGGAGTGAAGACCAAAGAGTCGGCCTGAGAGTCCAGGTTAGGGGGGCTGGCCCCGAGGTGAGAGCGTGCAGTTACACTGGGGAGGCGCTTTGGTGCGTTTTTCACAGCTTGACGTGCTGCCGAGAGCAGAGTCAAAAATAACTCAACGTGGAGTTCAAAAGGGGCAAAGAAACGATGGAGAAGGCATCGTGTTCATCATCATTCAGGACACCAGAGACAAAATCTTACTGCTTCTACTACCTCCTTACTAAATAAAAAACATTGTAAGGAGGAAAATAAATTCTGCACAGTTTTAACAACAAAACCTGAAACAGAAAACCTTTACAGTGATGGCCTTCAGGTGGAAGACCTTTGTTTTTATATCATCAAATGCGAGCAAGCCTTTTATTTGCTTAAATAATAACAATCCTAAAATATTCTAAGTGTATATTTTCTGAAGGCATCTTTGAAAAGACCTTAAAATAACAGATTAGCTCAGATATTTTCCTGTTGTCACAGTTAAAATGAATAAAGTTTCTGCGTGCTGTCAGAAGGTGGCAGCAGAGATGTGCCACAGTGGATGGAAATCAGTGCTTGTTGTCCTGACAAGGAATAAAGAGAAAAAACAAAACTAAAAACTATAAGTTGGAAAACAAAAAGAGCTCTTCTTCAGAAAAAGACTGTTTGGTTACTGAATATCTAAAAACATGATTTTTAGAAAGGTGCTGGTCAGTTTTACTGTGTGCCACCTAGGGCTGGGCCAAATCATATCGTTCACGATAATATCGGTAAAAAAAGTTTGCCCGGGAAAATAAATGATATCATGATATGCTAATTTCCTGACGTTATACGTCAGGGTTCCCCCTACCATTATATCAGTGGGGCGCCCCGCCTCGCTAACCGAACGCGTTGAACGACTGAACCGAACTGCGCACCCCCACCTGTCAGTACTGATGTAACACTAATTAGTTGTGTGCAATGCTAGCTAGCTAAAAAGCTAAAAACAAACAATGTGCGGCTCAGCTGTCTCTCCACACACTTCTAAGCAGCCGGTACAAATGCAGCTCGGCTTTTTTCTCTCTCTCCCCACCCTGCTCTGGGCGCAGGTACGGGCGCAGCTCGGCTGCGTCTCCCTCGCTCTAAACTGCCGGTACAAACACGCTCAGCTCAGCTGTGTCTCTTGAGTTTCACAGTCCATGCATGGACCAAGAAAAGGGCAGTTTCACCTACCATCATACAAGCGAGGTGCCCCACCCTGTCAACAGAACTGAGCACCCCGCCTACCAAACTGAACTTGGATGGACCTTTACAAGAGATCCGTCCTGCCTACAGCCATCAGTATCTGTAACAGCTCTTAATGAAATGATAACGAGCTACAACAACAAATAATTTCTCGTTGGGATTAATAAAGTATTTTTGACTTGAATCGAATATTTTGCTGTAGGTTATATTTATGCTCAACAGAGCTTAAGCTTCATTTTATTCAGTTATTTTGGGAAACTGCACCTGCACATTAGATTTTATGGTGGATTTTGTTGATCTATATTTTGTGCAGACTTTTCAATCGAAATAACAGAAGGATCATTTTTTATTCTTTTTTATTTTTATACTTGGAAACTGAATACTAAAAGTAATTTCAGTAAAATTAACACTTGTTGTTTTGTTTTTTTATATATATAATACTGCAAAGCAACATGTTAAGATAATTTTGTCAAATGAATAACTATGATTTCTGGGTTTTTGTGTTATATCACGAAACTTATCGTTATCGGCAGAATGCTCTGAAATATGACGATATTATACAAAGTTTGTTTTCTCAGTCATCCAGGTATATAACAACAAAAAAGGTTGAATCATGTCATCTGGACTTCGTTTTGTTGTTTTTAACAAAAAAAACGAAGTCCAGATGACATGATTCAACCTTTTTTGTTGTTAAATACCTGGATGACTGAGAAAACAAACTTTGTGTTTTTGAAACCATTAGTGAAAAGGCCAGACTTCAGGGGTATCTGAGGCAGGCTTGAAACACAAGAGTCAGGGTGGCTTCTGGGTAATACCAGATGGCTAGGCCTCAGACTGACGAAGCCTCTTGGATGAGGGGCGAAACGTTTCTTTTTAACAAAAAAACGAAGTCCAGATGACATGATTCAACCTTTTTTGTTGATGACGATATTATATTTGAGCCATCGAACACCCCTAGCGCCACCACAAACCTGAAACAGCTGCTTAGTTGATTTATTTAGTATTTATTTATCAACCTTTATTTCACCAGATCCCATTGAGATCCTAGATCTCTTTTGCAAGGGAGGCCTGGGCCTGAAGGCAGCCTAACGTACATGTTTTCAGATGGTGGGAGGAAACCAGAGCACCCGGAGGAGAAAATCCACACAAACATGAGGAGAACACGTAAAATCCACACAGAAAGATCCCATGTCCAAGATGGGGATTGAACCCACGACCTTCTTGCTGTGAAGAAACAGTGCGAAACCATCATGTTGCCAAAGGTCAAAGGTCCTTGTCCGGCCAAAAGCTTTACTTTGTACAATAGTTTCCATCTAGTGAACATCAAACATTTGAAACAGAAAAGAAACATGAAAACATCAAAAATCTTTATTATCAATTTTTTTTATTCACATGTTCTGAATGTTTATTTAATTTCCCTTTGAGATTACTGTAATAAAGTAGTTTTGAAGTGAATGTGAATCCAAATGTGGGCAGTTAAAGGTCAGCTGATGAAGGCTCAGCTCAGATTGTCAGAAACAGAAGCGAGGCAAACAGATTTCACTTTATGATTTTAACTCTGAGAATTAGAATTAGGTAAACTAAATAGGCTTGACGGAGAGTAATAAAAACAGAACAAAACTGAAAGCAAACAATTTTTAAAAAGTGTACAGGTGCAGAAGTGCCTCATCTGCAACAGCAACTCTCCTGAGAGAGATCGAGCTCTTCTTTTACACATGATGTGAAAAGAAGCAGAACAATCTGCCTGTCACTGCAAAGTCCTGCAGAAACTGTTTGTTCACAGAAAACTTTGCTTCATATGGTAAATACTGAATTACAGCTTTTCATGTAAACACAGCCTAGTTTCTGTTCGGATGATAACACATGCTGCTCATCTACACACAGTTTAATCATCTGCAGGTCAGAAAAACTTTCTGCACTGATTGCACAACATCAATTTAGGCCCACCCAGTTTTTCCACAGAACACCATCTGTGTGGTATTCCTCTTTTCTGCCTTTTGTAAAAGTAAATGAATTGGCCTCCGTGTTCCAGCACTTATAGAGGGGGTGTAAGTATTAAAATAATTAAAGGCTCTTGGACCTACCTTGATATGCAGCCTCTGTGGCTTTCCTCTTCTGTTCTGCTTCCTCCTCTTCCTGTTTCTTCTTTCTGCAGTTAAAGTTACACACTTTTTAACAACTTGAACAACAGTCAACATAATAAAGATGTGTCAGATTAATGTTGGAAGATTAAATTGGAATAATTATATGGTGAGCCATTTCATCCATCCATCCATTATCTTTACCCGCTTGTTCCATTTTGGGTCACAGGGGTTGCCGGTGCCCATGTCCATCAATCACTGTGCGAGGGGCGGGGAACACCCTGGACGGGTCTCCAGTCCATCACAGGGACACATAGAGACAAACAACCATTCACTCTCCCTCTCACCTAGGGACATTTTAGAGTTACCAATCAGCCTAACATGCATGTTTTTGGTCTGTGGGAGGAATCCGGAGCAAACCCATGCATGCAGGAAGATAATATGCAAACTCCACCCAGAAAAGCTCCCGTCCAGGATTTGATTCAACGACCTTCTCGCTGAGGCGCAACAGTCCCATCAACTGAACCACCGTGCTGCCCACAAGGTAAACATGACAATTTTTTCACAGCAAGAACCAATTTATAAATGTCTTAAAAAGTATTTTCTGCAACATAAATCTAATCCTGGAAGGCAGGCTGCTTCTGAGAAAAACTAAATACTGGACACGTGCACAATTTGATCAGACGAGAGGGCAGCGGGGGTTAGTCTGAGCGTGCAGGAAATCTATCCAGTTGATGTGTCCAGCTGTTGCAGAAACCATAATCTTGTTCACACCCAGCAGTAAAACTCACCGCGAACGATCAGACCTCAGTTAACGTGTAAATAAACACGTGATCACGTCAAGAACATGGCAGGACGTTTCTCTAACAGTTTGTTGACATTAACATAGTTCAGTCATCTGAGCTTTACGTTTGTGGAGTTATTTACACAATCCTTTAGAAACTAAATGATGTAATCCAACAGACACAATGTGACCTTCACTGATGACATAAGTGCTGTGTGATCAAGTGAACATGTCACTGCTCTGTGATGGACAAAACACCGTTTATATATAGATATATATATACAAGATGGATGGATGGATGGATGGATACTGCACTGATAACATTTGGAAAAATGTTATTTTCTTGACAAAGATTGCAACAACCAGTTTATATAAAACTTAATAGCTGAAAATTATATTATCTTGAGAACGTTCCCACAGACAGATCCCTATAGATCAGGGGTCTCAAACTCAATTTACCTGGGGGCCGCTGGAGGCAGAGTCTGGGTGAGGCTGGGCCGCATAAAGGATTCCACAAAAAAA
>NC_056501.1:50803298-50805596 GCF_014905685.2 Nematolebias whitei | reverse complement strand
TCTGAACAGGATGTAATGGTCCCAGTTTGAACAGGATGTAATGGTCCCAGTTTGAACAGGACGTAATGGTCCGTCCCAGTTTGAACAGGACGTAATGGTCCCTCCCAGTCTGAACAGGATGTAATGGTCCCAGTCTGAACAGGATGTAATGGTCCCAGTTTGAACAGGATGTAATGGTCCAGTCCAGTTTGAACAGGATGTAATGGTCCCAGTCTGAACAGGATGTAATGGTCCCAGTTTGAACAGGATGTAATGGTCCAGTCCCAGTCTGAACAGGATGTAATGGTCCAGTCCCAGTCTGAACAGGATGTAATGGTCCCAGTTTGAACAGGATGTAATGGTCCAGTCCCAGTTTGAACAGGACATAATGGTCTGGTGTTTAGCTGCAGTCGTGGACCACAGGACTGGCTGAGGAGTAGAGCTTCCTCTTCACCAGCCGGTACTCCGGCCTCAGCTTCACAACCTTGGTGGAGTCGAAGATGCATCTCAGAGGGGGCCAGCCGTCCTCCACCTTCAGCACCACAGACAGTTCAAAGGTCGGACAGACACTTGGGTCGGGGAAGATGCTCCCCGCAGGCTTCAGGCCAGCTTTGCTGTCCATGAAGAGCTTGATGGAGGCCCCCCGGAGCCCACAGGGCTCCTCTGCAGAGGAGCGCATGATGTGCTGGCCGATCCTGGTGAGCAGGTGGAGGGGCAGCAGCAGCAGCTGGCAGTGGAGGGTGGAGGCCTTGGCTTCTGTCAGACAGCGCTCCATCTGCTGCGTCACATCCTGATGGGGGAGCCGCTGGTCCGAGTCCCAGCCAGGACCTGCGGGGAGAGAGCAGGGAGGAGGTCAGGTTTAGTTTGACAGACTCTGGATCAGTTGCATCACTCTTAACTTTAATGAAGCTCTCAGGTGCTTTTCGATTTTTTAAGACATTTAAACTTTTATTTACAGCGAACAGAAAAAAGTCGGACTTACAGAGGGAGGTGGTGTCGGTCTCATCGCAGCTCTCGACGCTTCCTCTCCGGCCTGAACTCGTCCCTCGCTCCGGGGGTTGGAGCTGGAAGAACTTCCCAATCCTCTCCATGACGCTTTCCTCGTCCGACGGCGCGGACACGCGCTGTCCGAAGGGCAGAGCGGCGGTAAACTCCATCCTCAGGCCGCCGCGTGAAGCTCCGGCGCCTGCACGTCACCGTCTCTCTGAAGAGGCTCACCTGACTGAGCCGCTCGAGCCTGAACATTTATACTCCGAGCTTCGCCCCGCCCCCTGCCGCTTGCATCAGTTCAGGCGAAGTGGGCGGAGTCGATCTGGATCAGTCCGGAAACTTCCGGGTTTGTGCATCACGCAACGTTCCGGCAGGTTGCGGAGCTGGAAGCTGTAGAAACTGAAGCGACAGATTACGTCACTTTGAACGCAACACCTGAAGTTTTTTTTACTTTTAAAATATTCACGACGCAGTCAAAGAAGACTTGTTCTATTCAAATCCCGTCCTGTTTAAACTGCTGCATATTAAATATAAATATACGTTTTAAAGGGAGACTTCTTTTCATTGAATATAGTTACATAAACAAAGTTAAATAAACATATGGTTTTGTTTGACTTTAAGTAGATGACTTAAAACATAAATTATTTCATGCATAATTTTAGTCAGTTTTGTTTGTGTCATTGGAAGAAACAATGAAAAAATATGTATTGATTGTTTTTATTATTTTATTTTACAGAATTCAGTTCACTTTAGAGCAACTCAGGTCATGATTAAACTGTATTCAGTTTATTAATTATTTCAGCTGGTCTTCTTCATTCAGCTGTTCCACCCTCCTCTGTCTCACTCTGTCCTCTGTCTCACTCCAACTACCCCATGTCCTCTCGAACTAATCTCTCTAATCCGTATATCTCCGTTGTCTTTTTTTTTCTTCTAACAGCTGCATTTCAAACATCCTTCTACCAATATACCCACTGTCCTCTGGACATGTCCAAACCACTGTCCCTCCTCTGGACATGTCCAAACCACTGTCCCTCTTTTGGACTTGTCAAAACCACTGTCCCTCCTCTGGATATGTCCAAACCACTGTCCCTCCTCTGGTCATGTCCAAACCACTGTCCCTTCTCTGGACTTGTCCAAACCACTGTCCCTCCTCTGGTCATGTCCAAACCACTGTCCCTCCTCTGGACATGTCCAAACCACTGTCCCTCCTCTGGTCATGTCCAAACCACTGTCCCTCCTCTGGTCATGTCCAAACCACTGTCCCTCCTCAGGTCATGTCCAAACCACTGTCCCTCCTCTGGACATGTCCAAACCACTGTCCCTCCTCTA
>NC_056501.1:50793110-50803198 GCF_014905685.2 Nematolebias whitei | reverse complement strand
TATATATATATATATCATCTCTATCATTTTTACTGTAGTTTATCATTGCCATTGTTTACTGTCCTGTCTGGAGCAGGTCTCTTATAAACGAGTCCTTCTGGCTCCATGAAGCCAACCTGTATAAATAAAAGGTTGAATAAATCATTATGTATATATTTATATTCATTCAACCTTTATTGATACAGGTTAGTTCCATTGAGCCAATAGGACTCATTTACAAGAGAGACCTGGATTTTAACAGAGTGATGACAACAGTGGACAACAAACTGTTTTTCAATTGTAAAACAAACAATAAAAAAACTTAAATTTGTATGAATCATTTGTGAATGTCTATTGTCGTTGTTATCACTCCAGGTGCTGTGACCAACATCTGTGTTGGAAGAGACACAGTCTGATCCAGTTCCATCCATCCATTTTCTTTACCCACTTATTCCATTTCGGGTCACGGGGGTCGCTGGTGCCCATGTCCAGCAATCACTGTGCAAGGGGCGGGGGACACCCTGGACGGGTCGCAAGTCCATCACAGGGACACATAGAGACAAACGAGACAAACAACCATTCACTCTCTCACTCACACCTAGGGACAATTTAGAGTTACCAATCAGCCTAACATGCATGTTTTTGGACTGTGGGAGGAAACCGGAGTACTCGGAGAAAACCCACGCATGCACGGAGAGAACATGCAAACTCCACCCAGAAAGGCCCCTGGACCGGGGTTTGAACCAGGGACCTGCTCGCTGAGAGGCAGCAGCTCTACCAGTTGTGCCACCGTGCTGCCCCTGATCCAGTTCTAATGTCGCTGTTTATAGAACAAGGCACACGTCGCGCTGCACTATAACATAAATGTGCTAAATAATAAGTTTAATAATAATAAACAGTATTTATCTTAAGTTTGAGATATATAATGAAGCTATCTGGACATTACGTAATTCAAATTATGTGATTAAATGATGCTAAACATATTGCATGCTATTAACGTTGAAAATGAAGACATCAGGTTTAATTTTTATTTTATTTATTTATTCAACACCACAAACTGATAATTAAACTGAACATTGAATGGATTGAATAAAAGAACTGAGGGGAATTTTAAATAAACAGTTCATCCATCATCTCTCTCTTCGACGTCCTGCTGCCAAGCCTCGTTCAGAACCGGTCCGCCTGGTGGAGACAGCTCCTTCTTCTTTCAGGAAAAAATAAAAACTCAGTTGGTTATTTTGTAACTGATGTAAACACAAGCTAACATTATTAAGAACATTTGATTTACCTGCTGTAAACCAGCTACTGATGATCACGGAGTAAAGTCCAACATTGTCGACTCGGTTCTGGTCCACTCAGCGACCGGTGTGGAGCTGTTAGACGAAGCGGTCCCGCTTGGCGTCAAATCTGTCGACTCTTTTATCCACAATCCAGCCAGAATCCAGCCAGAATCCAGCTTTAACTTGTTGTTAAGATGAGCATGGACTTTGTTGTTGTTAGCAGAGCTTGTTAGCTCACAGGAAACAGCGTGCCGAGGCAGCAGCATGCGCATTAGGTGAAGGTACAAAATTCACAGCGCCATCTAATGACCCGGCATGGTAACTACAGCGGATTCAGGAGGGCGGGGGGAATCATGCGGATGCATGTAAACCCAAAATACGACCGTGTCAACGCGGATCTTTTCCTCTAATGAACATACGAAAAAACCTACGTCCGTGTAAATAGGGCCTTGGTCTAGCACCGAATGTCAGCCATGACGAGGAACGGCGGGCGGGACTTCCTTCAGAGGTCCGCTCACCTTGTGGGCCGCACTAATATTATACTTTCATATCACGGTGGGGGCCACGAGACATCGTCCTGCAGGCTGCTATTGGCCCGCGGGGCGTGAGAATGAGACCTCTGCTACAGATAGATATCTTAAATGCACCAGCAGCGTTGTTAATAATTTTCTTTTTTAAATCAGCAAACAACCAGGTAATGACTCCACTGACTGGTGGTGGTGGGGGGTCTTCAGTACAGTGGGTGAGGTGATCCTTCAATGTGACTCAGGACATCATACCAAAAAATATGGATTCAAGTTGAAGGTGGCTTGTATTTGAAACCATCCAAAACTAGGGGTTGAACGAGTATATCATTTTTAAACTCGACATTAACATAATAAAACCCGAATAGAACTCGAGTATTTGATGACGTCATAGATCTCAAGATACAAAAATAAATAAATAAATAAAACTGCAAAAAAAAGTTAATTATTTACAAAAAAAAGACCAAAAACTTTGGGAGCATATATTATGCTCCTACCATTTATCATACTGCAAATAAATCACAGGAAAAACTAAACTATTAGTTATTATTATTAAACTGCAAACATGAAGAAACATGCAGCACGTCAAAAACAAAACAAACCGAAACTGGTTCTGGTGGATTGGACCTGGTGTTACACCAGACTCTGTGAGCTGCAACAGTGCAACACTGCCCCCTACGGTCATACGGTGGTCACATAATATGACGTCACTACGGATACTCGACGTAACATTTTTAACGTCGATAGAGGTCCTAGCAATCGATGTGTAGATTACTCGAGTACTCTGTTAATGCCCTATCCAAAACAAGAAAACTCCCACAGATCTGAACAGGGACCAAATAAAGAACAATCGACTATGAAACAGAAAAGAGCCTTACAGTGTGATCTCTGCCCACAGATCCTTGAGCTGTGAATCCATATGACCTGCTTGGATCAGATCCACCTCCTTCTTCAGTTTCCTGTCAGAACAAGAAACAGACAAAAAATTATAAATGTTATCTCCCATTCGATAAATGCCCCTATTCTCAGCTCCAGACAGTACAGAGTGACATTCCTGGTGTTCAGTTAACTTCAAAGAAAATTTCAATTTCAGATGCAAGATATTTGTAAAGTCTTCCTTGGATAAAAAAGTAAGGAGTTCAATCTCCAAGGACAAAATACAGATTTTGGGACCGTGCTCTAACCACTCAGCCACAGCCGCCCCCTATATACCGCCCAGCGTTATCAGCATGCACACTCGAGGCTGTAAATTGGACCAGTTTGCCAACTATAATAACTACCCCTCTTGATTTGGATTGAAAGTTGGACTGAAACACCTGATACCCATCCAGGCTGTCACATTGTAAAGTTTGCAGATGATACAGCGGAGGTGGGATGCATCACAAACAACGATAAGCCCAACTCCAGGCAGGAGGTGGAACACCTGGAGAGCTGGTGCAGGAAGAACAACCTTCACATCAATGTGAAGAAGATGAAGGAGATGATTGTGGACTTCAGAAGGAACAAACACACCTCCACGCCCCTGAACAGAAGATCTGCGGTGGAAGTGGTCTCCAGCTACAAGTACTTGGGTGCACACATGAACAACAACCTCACCTGCAATTTATCCAGTTTCAGGGCTTCCATTATCATTTTAGCTATCACCATAGATGAGCATTCACCTGCCGACTCAGCAACCATGTCATTAACTGGGGGTCCTCTTACAGAAAATGTTGAACAACAGAGATGTCATTTCCTGCATCTTGGTGTATTTTAACAGGTTGTTATACATCAACATTTACCTACATTTGTAAACACTTAATAAAATTAGTATTTTGGAGAAGAACAGCAGGTTGTGTAGCTCTGATTCTGTCAGGCGTCCTACCCCCCCCCCCCCCCCACTCACTTCATGGTTCTGAGCTGAACTCTCCTCTGCTCCTGCTCCAGTCTCATGGCACCGTTAGAAGCGCCTGAAGGCTTCAGTTCTCTGTTGTCCAACTAAGGACCAACCAACCGACCATCCATCCATTTTATTAAACAGAATTGTCTTTTTGATAATTTGATCTCTGTTGTTATTTTGACAAATTAATGCCGTTGTTTTGAAACGTGACGTATAATGTGAATAACACATCAAACATTTCTCTCTTTGTATTTTTAATGTATTTTTTACAGTAAGTTTGTTTTATTTATTGTCTGAATTCAGACACCTGCTCATGTGCACACGCTGTGGAGAGCTGTCTGGAGATGTTTCTGTGCGTAACGTGCACTGTCCACAGGGCATTTATATATTGGATGGATGGACTGTACCTATATAATCACCTTTCTATCTGATCAAGACACTCAAAGCTCTTCACAACAATCTGTGGCTCATTGACCCATTCATACAGCTCTATACTAGATTTATAGAAAGATAATTGAACAAATCATTCTATAGAGAATAATCAGAGACTAATTTTTTTTCTCTCTATCCTCTGGTGGAACCAGACGCGTTTCCCTGTCCCCCCCCCCGCTGCACCCTTTTGTCTTGTGAACCCTTAAAAAGCCTCTTTTTTCTGCATACCTCTTAATTCGAAGGATCAGTTGGTCTCTTAAAGTTGATCAACTTCTCCCGACAGGAGTCAGGGTAAGGAGGACACTCTTACCTCGACGGAAACACATTGGATTCATGATGACAACTGGTTATTTTGCTGTTTGGTTGGGGAAATCTTGGATTGTCTACAAATTTGTGTGGATGTGTCGAAGCTCGACAGTGCTCAGACTGAATGTGGGAAGCTGCAGCAGGGAGCTGGAGCAGCTGTTATCAGGACTGTGATCTTCCTGGCAGCACTCATGAATGGTGGAATAATCTGGAGAAGCTGTGAGCTCAACTTTTGGAGTAAAGGATCAATTCGGCTGTTTTGGAGTTTCCATCAGAGGAATATGTACCAGCAAGACTTTAAAAAAGGCAGAAACAACAATTCACGAGTTCTGCCTGACCCAAACTGTGGCCTTGATGCCGGACTTCTCTCAACTCCTCCTGGAATGTTTTAAAACAACAAAGATGCTTTAACTGTTTCCTCACCCCTCCCTTCCCCAAGGCCGTGGACATGTGACCGAACCTCAACTGAGCTGAAGATGAACGTCACCTCTTATCTGGACAATGGCCGAGGGGGGGCTCTGGACTATGCTACGACTTTCCCTTAAAAATTCAATGTTTTCACCGCCTATATGTTCATGTATAACGTCTGTTTATGTTGCTTTGCTGTGGAGATTTTTTTGATGCCTCAGATCGTGCCCTGTCTAGGACACGGTGTGAGAGATCTTTTTTTATACCGTCTCTCCTCATGTTTTCTTCCCTTTTCTCATCCAAGTAAAATATTATTCTGAATAAGAATAAGAGGGCCGCGCTATTTAATAGCAGCAGCTTTGTGCACTCCACCCATCTTTCGGACGACTCTACATACATATTCTCATTGTATCTCAGTGCAATGCCAACAATGTTTATTCTGATTCTGAGATTTATCACATTCATACACTGATGGGACACGCAGAGGATATGAGGGGTTCACTGTCTTGCCGAGGGACACTTTGGCATGTGGCTGCTGGTGGATTCAAACCCCCAACTCTTGCATTGGAGGACGACTGCTCTAACCACTCAGCCACAGCTGCCCTATTCTGTAGCTGCTAAAACGTAAACATCATTCAGGAATTAAAGTGTCTGTTTTTAGCCCAACTGTCAGTTTGTACGACCTCACAGCGGCTTTTCCTCACAAATCCTCCACACACAAGCGGGCTGGTGTACTCCAACAGGGGTTAAATCACCGCAGCCCGAGAAAACACACAAAATGCACACGTGAGCAACACAGCAGTCAAAGTGAATCTTTTCAGCAGACCGAGTCCAGTGGGAAACCTCGCTCTCAGCCCAAGCTGTGTGTTTTCTCCCTCGGCGTACACCAGCTCACATCAGCACGGATGTGAGCCCACAGCCAGAGCGCAGCACAGAAGCGCCACGCCCCGCGGCATCAGCAGTCCTCACCTACACGGTTCCGCATGCTAAAGGGCGCGTGCATTTTTCCCTCAGCGCACACCAGCTCACATCAACACGGATGTGAGCCCGCAGCCTGTGCGCAGCACCCGTGGCAGCACTAAACCTACAAGGTTCCGCATGCTCGGAGGCGTGCACCTGTCGCTCAGAGCACGCCAGCTCACATCAGCACGGATGTGAGCCCGCAGCCTGAGCGCAGCACAGAGGCGCCGTGCCCCCGCGGCATCGGCAGCCCATACACGGCCCGCATACTCGGGGCGCGCGCTTTTTCCCTCATACAACATTTCCATTTAAAATGCGTCGAGTCGCTCTGCAGCCGCCACACAGACCAGGGAGGAGAATTCTGCTTTATCTGGACAATCTGTTGATACTGACCTGCTTTTCCAGACAGGTGGCAGCAGTGCAACTGACGTGAAACCGGCAGAGTGATAACAGCTGGTTCCGTCAGCAGACTTACGTCACACGTGTCAGACTTCACAGAGCCACATGCATTTCTCGAGCTGTGGGGGCGCTGTGGCCAGCCCACACAGCAGCTCATATAAATGTTTTTGGAGTGTCACGGTTCTTGAATGTGATTCAACACTTTGCCTCTGTGCTGCGGAATCATCATGTGTTGATTCACACAGAGAGCAAGTGACTGTTGCATACAAAACCGGCAAGGGGGGGGGGGGGGGGGCGCGCTCAGCCCAAATGTTACACATGGTGAGACAGTTGCTGTGTTGGGCACACCAAAATCTGCTCTCCATCAGAGCAGTGTACATCCCCGGTGTTCTGAATAGGGGGCGGATGTGATGTCCAGGGGCGGTCCGTATCACGGGGACTGGACCCTCCATCCAGATCTGATGGCTCAGACATGGCAGAAATTTAGCAAAGCGGCCGTGGACCTGTTTGCAACACGAGAGAACGCTCAGTGTCAACTATGGTTCTCACCGAGCCCGCGAGACAAACCACCGCTAGGGGTGGACGTGTTTGCTCACAGCCTGTGGCCCAAAATGCTTCTTTATGCATTTCCCCCACTCCCTCTGATATCATGGTTTCTGAACAGAGTTCAGGAGGAGGGATTGACAGTTCTCCTGGTGGCTCCCGAGCACGTGAACGCACCATGGTTCCCAGTTCTACGACACCTGTTATCGGGGCGCCCGTGGAAACTGCCGTGGAGGGAGTATGCTCTCCTCCAGGCAGGAGGAGCGATCGTGAGTTACCCAGAAATAGGGCAGCACCTTTGGGTCTGGCCGCTGAGCGGATCCGCTTAGAGAGGATGGGTCTCTCTCAAGATGTAGTGCGCACAATCCAGGATTCACGTGCTGCAACCACCACAGCGCTTTACACATCAAAGTGGACAGTTTTTCAGCGCTGGTGTACAGAGAAAGGTGTAGAGGCCACCTCATGTCCACTAGGCGGCGTGCTGTCCTTTCTGCAGCAGCTGATGGACAGAAATCTGACATTCAGCACGATTAAAACATACGCTGCAGCCATCTCTTCTTGTCACAAAGGTTTTGGGGACAGAACAGCTTTTAATCATCCGCTGATGAAGCGTTTTTAAGAAGGTGTACAGAGACGCAGACCTGTTTTCACACCCACTTGCTCCAAAGTGGGATTTAACACTGGTCCTGCGGGCCCTGATCAAAGCTCCATTTGAGCCTCTGGATCAGGTTCCACTTAAAATCTTGTCTCTTAAAACAGTCCTGCTGTTGGCTTTAACATCCGCTAAGAGGGTGAGTGATTTATCTGCCCTCTCTGTCGCTCCGTCATGTCTCAGAATTCAGGCTGACGGCAGCTCAGCTGATCTGAGGTTTAATCCAGCATTTATGCCTAAAACATCACGAGCTCTTTAAATCAAGTGCGATATCGTTGGAGGGTTTTTTTCCCTCCTCCCCACAATCAGAAGAAGAAGCATCTTTCAATCTTCTCTGTCCTGTGTGAGGCCATTTCTGAAGCCTACAGAGCATCAGATTTAGAGCCTCCTGTCAACCTCAGGGCGCAGTCGACCAGGGGTATCGCATCTTCGACTGCTTTGCATAACGGTATGTCACTGCAGGGTATTTGCACTGCGGCCGCGTGGTCAACACCCTGTTAATTTATTCGCTTTTATTTACATGATGCGACGGCTCGTTCCATGACACATTCTGTCCTTAGTGCCTTAACAGAATGAATATTATTGTTTCACGGAGTCTCGTTTAAACTCACATCTGACTGCTTGCTTTTACAGTGTGAAATGATGTTATCAGTCACAGGTTATGACTGTTGTTCTTGTTCTATGGTTATTAATCAGTTCATGACTACTGTCATCAATCAGTTCATTTGATTAATAATCAGTTCACTTATTATTAATCTGTTCATATTGAAGAGCCGTGGATCTGCTCTGTTCACAGCCTTTTTCAGCCTCTCCTCTTTTCTGTTGAAAACCTTTCCGGGGCGTTCATGCACTCGGAACGCGTAAATGACACAGCATGCGTCTGTGCATGGTGCACGTAATTACGCAATGTGTATTTACGCACATGGAGAGCTGAGTGACAAGATGTTGTTTTTGGGCAAGCGGGCACTTCATACGGTGTTCGAATGGACCCAGTGAGGCGAGGACCACATCTGCTTCGCCCTTAACCCACCAGCGACAGCCTTAAAGGGCGAAGCCTAAACAAAATAGAACGTTGGTAGAACGTACTGTAACCCCAGATTCTATGAGTATAGACATAGCCCTTTAAGCGTCGGGCCTCACTGGCTCCTAAATGGCTGAAGAAAAGTTATTTGGGAGCCGATTACCCGCTCTTAACGTAATTTATACGGACCGGGTGGGGCCCACACAGCAGGTGGGCGTGGACTAAATTTTTCAGTGCGATGCTTCGCATGACGGGATAAACCCACCAGCAACAGCCTTAAAGGGCGAAGCCTATACTCATTGAATCTGGGGTTACAGTACGTAACCAATGTTTTTCAGCGGGGCTGACAGGGGTTAAGACAAAACGCAGTTCACGTCTGCAGCCATGTTGGTCCTCCCAAGCAATATTAATTTTCAGCAACATTTTTTCCATAAATTTTGACTCCTGAATAATGTAAAAACATTTGTAGGATGTTGCTTTTTTATGATGAACCTTAAGCCCCTAGTATACTCCCGCGTACGTCCATACGCAGAGGTACGCACGTACATACGCAGAGGTACGAGCGTACCCCCCAGGGCATGTCCATGCAAAGCTCAAATTTTTACGACCGCATACGCGGTGTCACACAATAAACTGCCCAGCGACGGACTGTTTTGTATGCAACACCAATGTATTAAATTCCCCTTCTTCATCCCTGATCTGGCCTTTTCTTTTGTTTTTTTGCCAAGAGGCAGTGATCTCTTCCTCCTCCGTTGATGCCATGACTGAAATGGTGAGAAATGGAGGAACTTGTCACGAGCGAATTAAACTCAGGTCCAGCGTGGCTGCGGGAGGGTCTGGAGAGTTCCTGGTGGGCTGGTCTGATGTGTGGGCTGCAGGACCAGCGCTCCTCGTTTTTTACTTTTTAGATATTTTTATTAACCACGTATAAACATAGAACACCGCTGCGGCTGCCAGCGCTCGTTTTTTTCTTTTCTTTTTTCCAACCTGTCAATCAATCCAGTAGGCGTGTCAGCAAATGACCAATCGGCGACCTCAGTTTGTCCCGAAGGTAAACGCCCCTTGTCCGTGAAGCTGCTCTGCAGCTGCTCGGGGTGTACGATCAAGTACGAAGTCTGAACCCTCTGCGTACAGTACACGCGTACGTACGCGTGAATGGACGTACGCGGGAGTATACTGGGGGCTTTAGTTTTGTGGACAAATGGCAGATGCAACATTTCACATTACCAACAAAAAAACAACCATTCCCAATGTGGTATTTAAACCTTGTGAGACCAGTGACCACTGCAGATCAACCCCCCCCCCCCCCCACACACACACACACACACACACAGTTTAGTGTGGTACAAATGTGGCTCCCATTTTGTTACATTATCTTGAGCAGATCAGAAGTTATGGCCCAGACAAGCAAAGACCTTGTTTTATCTTTGAAATTAATTTGTGACCTTGACCCTGGAGCTGGGGTGATGAAAAGGGTACATGACACTCCGTTTAGTGATGATACATACAGTGGGGAGAACAAGTATTTGATAGACTGTTGATTTTTCAGGTTTTCCCACTTGCAAAGCTTGTAGATGACTGTAATTTTTATCATAGGTACTCTTCAACTGTGAGTGATGGAATCTAAAACAAAAATCCAGAAAAATACAATGTATGATTTTTAAATAATTAATTTCCATTTTATTGTGTGAAATAAGTATTTGAT
>NC_056501.1:50789479-50793010 GCF_014905685.2 Nematolebias whitei | reverse complement strand
ATTTTTATTTTACAGAAAAGAGCTGTAAGAATTATCACCAGAAAGCATTACAGTCACCCATCAAGCACATTATTTTATCAACTGAAGTTATTGAAGTTCCATGATTTGGTAGATTATAGTATTTTATCAGTTATGTATAGGGCTCAAAATAACACATTACCATTAAATATCCAAATAAATTTTGTTAAAAAACAAAGTTGTTATAATCTTAAGGGGATAGAAATATTTGTCAAACCAAAATTCAAAACTAGTCTGAAGGGAAGGTCTACCTCAATCCAAGGAGTTGGATTGTGGAATGTTCTAGAGAGTGATGTGAAAAATGCCAAGTCAATGTGTACATTTAAGAAAAAGATCAAAACTGAATTGTTAAAAAAATATATATGAAGTAGCTTAGTGTGTGTTTTGTATTAGAATTAGAAAAATTAGAAAGAGTTATTAATTTTGTTCTGTTACTTGAAAATTATTATGTCTGAAATAATTGTTTGATAAAAGGGGCAGATATAATAAGATTTTTTCTTCTTTCTGCTGCCTTTCATTTTAAATCTTTTGTATCCTTTTTTTATATTGTTATGGAATTGTTTTGTACTTTTTTAAAATGAATAAACTATATACCATACCATTTCAGACTTCTTTTCATTGAAACTCAAGAAGTTTAAAGCCATCCAATCCCTGATGTCAGCCAGGCAGTCGAGCAGAGGTTGAATAAAGCATGTGCCATTGTGCCTTGGGGGAAGTAAATTTGACAGTCATCGGCATAGAAGTGGAAGGGCATGTTGTGTTTCCGGAAAATAGCACCAAGCGGCAGCAGGTATAAAGAGAATAGGAGGGGACTCAGGATGGACCCCTGCGGAACCCCCCATTTAAGCTCTGCCTCTGCGGAACTAAAATCCTTGATGGAGACACAAAAGATCTGTCAGTGAGGTAAGATCTGAACCAATTGAGGGCTGACCCTGTGGCGCCCACCCACTGCTCCAACCTAGCAATGAGGATCTCATGGTCGATGGTGTCAAAGGCAGCTGTGAGGTCCAACAGGACAAGCAGCACAGAAACACCAGTATCTGTGAATCTGAAGATGTCATTAAAGACCTTCAGCAGGGCAGTTTCAGTGCTGTGGAGAGGTTTAAAGCCAGATTGGAAAAGCTCTAAGATGGCGTGATCCTCCAGGAAGCACTTCAACTGGGACTTGACTATTTTCTCCAGTACTTTAGAAACAAATGGAGTTTGGAGACAGGCCGGAAGTTGGAAACGACTGAGGGGTCAAGGTTTGGTTTTTTCAGGAGAGGCTGGACAGCAGCATGTTTAAAGGATTTTGGCACCACGCCAGTGGATAAACTACTGTTTACTATGGCAAGAATGGACAGACCTAGAGTTGGAAACACCTCCTTTAGTAGACGAGGGGGGACCACATCAAAGGGGGAACCAGAAAGTTTCAAGTTGCACATGACCTGCTCTAGAGAAGAGTGATGGGTTCAAAATGGTCAAATGGAGCTACAGATTGAGGTGGGATGGATGGGTCATGAGTTGGAGGGGAAATGAGAGCCCTGGTGGTCGCAATTTTTCCAAAAAGAAATGTAGGAAGTTGTCGCACAGCTCAGTTGAGGCTTCCAGAGGTGATGGTTCAGTGAGGTGGAGAACAGAGTTTAGGGTGGAGAAGAGGACATGTGGGTTGTGAGAGTTTGAGGTAATTATATCAGAGAAGAATTTTGATTTAGCAGCTTTTACTGCTTTCCGATAACGGCGCCAACTCTCTTTAAGTATTTGAAAAGAGGGGTACGCTGATAAAGGTCCAAATAAGCGACATCAGTGACAGAAAAACGAAGATCCAGAAGCTGTTGTCGGTCATACATGAGGAGTGAATTTATGCCACAGATAAAAAAACGAACAAAACAGAAATAGTCCGAACACCATCAGCAGAGGTGGATTGCAAGCCGTGCACACGGGCATCATCTTACCGGAAGTTGGAGAAAGAGAAGAGGCTTCAGAACATCTTGGCAACAGGCAAAGCATCCACACCTGAACCTCTAAAGACAACTGCAGGTCGTGAACCAGAAACATCAGAGGAGGTCGAGCGCCATCAAGATGGTAAGACTGACGCCACAGAGATGGTAGAAAACCTCAGAGTTAACAAATTAACCGTAACCAAAGAAAATGGTTTTCAACTCAATTCAGTTTATTTATAAAGCGCCAAGTCACAACAGAAGTCGTCTCAGGACACTGAACAGAAACATTCACATATAAAAAGAACAAGTTAATACTATTTATCTGAGGAGCAGACTGGGAGTGCTGGCACAGAGGTCAGAGAAGGTGGGCCTGTGATTGGAAGCTTGCTGGGTCAACTCCTGGTACTGACAGCATCAAAATGTGGGTGGGATGAAGCACCCACACCTGCCTCCACCCTCATTTGCCCCACACAAGACCCTTGAGCAAGGCCCTTAACCCCCACCATCTGGATGTCCTAGATAGCAGCTCTCTGCTCCACACAGAGGGCTGTGGTAGCTCGGTGGTCTGTGGTTGCATCAGGAAGGGCATCCGGCGTAAAAATAGTCAAGTCTTCATGCGAGTTAGTTCACTGTGACGACCTCTGAAGAAGGGAGCGGTCGAAAGGAAAAAAAATCTGAGAAGCAGATGCTTTGAGTTTAACTTCATCAAAGACTCTTGTCTTGAGCAAGCACGAAGGCGACAGTGGGAAGGAAAAACTGCCTTATGAGGAACCCTCCAGCAGAACCAGGCTCAGGACAAGTGGTCATCCATATAAATAAAGTTTTTTGAATTGAATTGAATTGAAAAATGGCAGAATCTGTATTTTATGTGGGTGCATGTGAAAGCACCATTAGTCTATAAAGCTGTCTGCAGGTTTTACGTATAATTTGTGATGTTAAGACTTCACAGATGACGTCTTTTGTTCAGCAGAACAGTACCAAGACACATTTAATATAAAACTGCAATGCTGTGACTAAATAAAACAAGTCCAGATGCTGAACTGGACTGTCTCCAGTCCAGGTCTGACACCTCTGAAAACATTCAAACAAAAAAACAAACAAAAACCAACTTGATTATTTCAAAAGAAATTTCAAAGGGTGCCAGAGCAGCGACTCTGAACAGGTTTGTGGTGTAAAAACATCAAAAGTAATAACAAAAAAGGTTAAATCGTTTCATCTGGACCATTTTCTTTAAGGGAGAAACGTTTCGTCTTCCATCCAGAGGACTTCATCAGTCTGTGGCCTGCCAACCAGATCTGTCCCATAAGTAGCCGTCACTGCTGAGTTTCAAGACAAGCTCCTGTTGGAACCTCACAAGCTTATAACACATGACGGACCCATGTGTCCTTTTGACCGGTGGGTCCTTTGGCATGTGTCCCCTGTACTGCCTGCTTCTGAGAGTCCAACAGGAAGTTGGCTTGAAACACACAAAGACTTGGCAATTATTTTTACGCCGGATGTCCTTCCTGACACAACCACAGACCACCGAGCTACCACAGCCCTCTGTGTGGAGCAGAGAGCTGCATCTAGTGCACCTGGGGGAGCAGGTGGT
>NC_056501.1:50784083-50789379 GCF_014905685.2 Nematolebias whitei | reverse complement strand
CACATACATGGGTGGGGAGGAGAGAGGTGGATTTTGGGGCCCCGGGGGGGGGGGGGGGGGGGGGGGGGGGGGGGTTGAGGGCCTTGCTCAAGGGCTCAGAGTGGGACAAATGAGAGTAGAGGAAGGTCCCACCCACATTTTGATGTTGTCAGTCCGGGGATCGAACTGGCGACCTTCCGATCACATGCTCACCTTTAACCTATGCACCACCACTCCCCTTAACAACAACACCACCAACAACAACACCTGTATATAAATATTGTCCTTATAAAATAAACATATTTACAGAAGGTTGTAAAAACTGACTGTAATTTTATTATTCTCCTTTGTTCATAAAACGTTCTTTTTTTAGGCTCTGGTGAAGCGGAGTCGTTACAGACTGCTCAGCGTTCATTCTTCTGTTTGCTGAATCAGTGACACCTCACTCTGTAGATCCCCTGCAGCGCCTCAAACACACTTCCTCGTTTGGACCGATTGGTGACGTCATCAGGTCTGCGTGTGATTGGTTAACGGCTGTGATGACACAGCAGGGAGATTTCCAGGGAGGGTGAGTCAGGTGAGAGCAGTCCTCCTTGTGTCCAAATGATAAATAGTTTCTGTAACTGGATCAAACAACAAGATGTTCAAGATACATCTTTAAGATAAAGTTGCTCTTTTAAGGTAAATTATAAAGAGGCCAAATATTGCATTTTATTTTTAATCATCTGTTTTAGGGTTACAAAGGTTTATTACAGTAGTAGATCAACATGACACAAAAGATGTGAACTCAGTTATTATCCAAAAAAGTTCAATCTGGTCCTCTGGACATTCAAAAAAAACAAAAAAAAAAAACAAAGCCAAAAAATCTAGAAACGTTTCGTCACAACGTATTTTTTTGCTTTGTTTATTTTTATATTTTTTATTATTTTTTTTGAATGTCCAGAGGACCAGATTGAACTTTTTTGGATTTTTCTACCTGGATTATTGAGCAGCATCAGGAAACTCAGTTATTAATTACATATTTATGATATCCTTTAGATTTTATTTGTTTCAAATGCAATGATATCGCTTTTAAAATAGTCTGTGAGCCAGAGAACAACATACAACACACTGGATATCATTTAGGCTCAGAGTTTAGTGTCATTTTGGGATATTTGGTTCTTGATCAACACAAAGAAGGAGGAAATTAGTTCTTTTTTAATTTCTTTATAAACCCTTGCCTTTTCCAGGTGAGTGTGTAAAAGTCACGAGCCAGTCCACATTACTCACCCGTGACTAAAGCAAAGTTCACCTTTGAGTCTAGACATGTGCCATGACTTAGTGAATGTATCAGGACTCCTCAAATGTGCCCTTTTTGCAGATGACACCACATTTTTTTGTTTGGGTAAAGATGTAAAACGGATGTTGGAACTGATGAAGACAGAATTTGATAAAATACAAACTTGGTTTAAACTTAATAAATTATCATTAAATTAAGATAAAACTAAATACATGATATTTAGTAACAAAAGATAACTGTTGATGATCATTTAAAATTGAGGGTGTTGAGATTTGTAGAGTTAATGAGATGAAATTTTTGGGTGTAATCATTGATGAACAGCTAACATGGAAAAATCACATAAATTCTGTAAGAACAAAAATATCTAAATCTATTTCAGTACTATACAAAGTCAGGGAATTATTAAATGATAAAGCTCTGTACATGTTGTATAACACAATCATTGTTCCACATTTAATCTATTGCATTGATGTTTGGGGGAAAGCATGTAAAACATTTACAAAACCAATTTTTATTTTACAGAAAAGAGCTGTAAGAATTATCACCAGAAAGCATTACAGTCACCCATCAAGCACATTATTTTATCAACTGAAGTTATTGAAGTTCCATGATTTGGTAGATTATAGTATTTTATCAGTTATGTATAGGGCTCAAAATAACACATTACCATTAAATATCCAAATAAATTTTGTTAAAAAACAAAGTTGTTATAATCTTAAGGGGATAGAAATATTTGTCAAACCAAAATTCAAAACTAGTCTGAAGGGAAGGTCTACCTCAATCCAAGGAGTTGGATTGTGGAATGTTCTAGAGAGTGATGTGAAAAATGCCAAGTCAATGTGTACATTTAAGAAAAAGA
This sequence comes from Nematolebias whitei, assembly GCF_014905685.2. Classification (NCBI taxonomy): domain Eukaryota; kingdom Metazoa; phylum Chordata; class Actinopteri; order Cyprinodontiformes; family Rivulidae; genus Nematolebias; species Nematolebias whitei. Next base: position 50,787,262 of record NC_056501.1, on the reverse strand, counting down.
TCAAAACTGAATTGTTAAAAAAATATATATGAAGTAGCTTAGTGTGTGTTTTGTATTAGAATTAGAAAAATTAGAAAGAGTTATTAATTTTGTTCTGTTACTTGAAAATTATTATGTCTGAAATAATTGTTTGATAAAAGGGGCAGATATAATAAGATTTTTTCTTCTTTCTGCTGCCTTTCATTTTAAATCTTTTGTATCCTTTTTTTATATTGTTATGGAATTGTTTTGTACTTTTTTAAAATGAATAAACTATATACCATACCATTTCAGACTTCTTTTCATTGAAACTCAAGAAGTTTAAAGCCATCCAATCCCTGATGTCAGCCAGGCAGTCGAGCAGAGGTTGAATAAAGCATGTGCCATTGTGCCTTGGGGGAAGTAAATTTGACAGTCATCGGCATAGAAGTGGAAGGGCATGTTGTGTTTCCGGAAAATAGCACCAAGCGGCAGCAGGTATAAAGAGAATAGGAGGGGACTCAGGATGGACCCCTGCGGAACCCCCCATTTAAGCTCTGCCTCTGCGGAACTAAAATCCTTGATGGAGACACAAAAGATCTGTCAGTGAGGTAAGATCTGAACCAATTGAGGGCTGACCCTGTGGCGCCCACCCACTGCTCCAACCTAGCAATGAGGATCTCATGGTCGATGGTGTCAAAGGCAGCTGTGAGGTCCAACAGGACAAGCAGCACAGAAACACCAGTATCTGTGAATCTGAAGATGTCATTAAAGACCTTCAGCAGGGCAGTTTCAGTGCTGTGGAGAGGTTTAAAGCCAGATTGGAAAAGCTCTAAGATGGCGTGATCCTCCAGGAAGCACTTCAACTGGGACTTGACTATTTTCTCCAGTACTTTAGAAACAAATGGAGTTTGGAGACAGGCCGGAAGTTGGAAACGACTGAGGGGTCAAGGTTTGGTTTTTTCAGGAGAGGCTGGACAGCAGCATGTTTAAAGGATTTTGGCACCACGCCAGTGGATAAACTACTGTTTACTATGGCAAGAATGGACAGACCTAGAGTTGGAAACACCTCCTTTAGTAGACGAGGGGGGACCACATCAAAGGGGGAACCAGAAAGTTTCAAGTTGCACATGACCTGCTCTAGAGAAGAGTGATGGGTTCAAAATGGTCAAATGGAGCTACAGATTGAGGTGGGATGGATGGGTCATGAGTTGGAGGGGAAATGAGAGCCCTGGTGGTCGCAATTTTTCCAAAAAGAAATGTAGGAAGTTGTCGCACAGCTCAGTTGAGGCTTCCAGAGGTGATGGTTCAGTGAGGTGGAGAACAGAGTTTAGGGTGGAGAAGAGGACATGTGGGTTGTGAGAGTTTGAGGTAATTATATCAGAGAAGAATTTTGATTTAGCAGCTTTTACTGCTTTCCGATAACGGCGCCAACTCTCTTTAAGTATTTGAAAAGAGGGGTACGCTGATAAAGGTCCAAATAAGCGACATCAGTGACAGAAAAACGAAGATCCAGAAGCTGTTGTCGGTCATACATGAGGAGTGAATTTATGCCACAGATAAAAAAACGAACAAAACAGAAATAGTCCGAACACCATCAGCAGAGGTGGATTGCAAGCCGTGCACACGGGCATCATCTTACCGGAAGTTGGAGAAAGAGAAGAGGCTTCAGAACATCTTGGCAACAGGCAAAGCATCCACACCTGAACCTCTAAAGACAACTGCAGGTCGTGAACCAGAAACATCAGAGGAGGTCGAGCGCCATCAAGATGGTAAGACTGACGCCACAGAGATGGTAGAAAACCTCAGAGTTAACAAATTAACCGTAACCAAAGAAAATGGTTTTCAACTCAATTCAGTTTATTTATAAAGCGCCAAGTCACAACAGAAGTCGTCTCAGGACACTGAACAGAAACATTCACATATAAAAAGAACAAGTTAATACTATTTATCTGAGGAGCAGACTGGGAGTGCTGGCACAGAGGTCAGAGAAGGTGGGCCTGTGATTGGAAGCTTGCTGGGTCAACTCCTGGTACTGACAGCATCAAAATGTGGGTGGGATGAAGCACCCACACCTGCCTCCACCCTCATTTGCCCCACACAAGACCCTTGAGCAAGGCCCTTAACCCCCACCATCTGGATGTCCTAGATAGCAGCTCTCTGCTCCACACAGAGGGCTGTGGTAGCTCGGTGGTCTGTGGTTGCATCAGGAAGGGCATCCGGCGTAAAAATAGTCAAGTCTTCATGCGAGTTAGTTCACTGTGACGACCTCTGAAGAAGGGAGCGGTCGAAAGGAAAAAAAATCTGAGAAGCAGATGCTTTGAGTTTAACTTCATCAAAGACTCTTGTCTTGAGCAAGCACGAAGGCGACAGTGGGAAGGAAAAACTGCCTTATGAGGAACCCTCCAGCAGAACCAGGCTCAGGACAAGTGGTCATCCATATAAATAAAGTTTTTTGAATTGAATTGAATTGAAAAATGGCAGAATCTGTATTTTATGTGGGTGCATGTGAAAGCACCATTAGTCTATAAAGCTGTCTGCAGGTTTTACGTATAATTTGTGATGTTAAGACTTCACAGATGACGTCTTTTGTTCAGCAGAACAGTACCAAGACACATTTAATATAAAACTGCAATGCTGTGACTAAATAAAACAAGTCCAGATGCTGAACTGGACTGTCTCCAGTCCAGGTCTGACACCTCTGAAAACATTCAAACAAAAAAACAAACAAAAACCAACTTGATTATTTCAAAAGAAATTTCAAAGGGTGCCAGAGCAGCGACTCTGAACAGGTTTGTGGTGTAAAAACATCAAAAGTAATAACAAAAAAGGTTAAATCGTTTCATCTGGACCATTTTCTTTAAGGGAGAAACGTTTCGTCTTCCATCCAGAGGACTTCATCAGTCTGTGGCCTGCCAACCAGATCTGTCCCATAAGTAGCCGTCACTGCTGAGTTTCAAGACAAGCTCCTGTTGGAACCTCACAAGCTTATAACACATGACGGACCCATGTGTCCTTTTGACCGGTGGGTCCTTTGGCATGTGTCCCCTGTACTGCCTGCTTCTGAGAGTCCAACAGGAAGTTGGCTTGAAACACACAAAGACTTGGCAATTATTTTTACGCCGGATGTCCTTCCTGACACAACCACAGACCACCGAGCTACCACAGCCCTCTGTGTGGAGCAGAGAGCTGCATCTAGTGCACCTGGGGGAGCAGGTGGT
>NC_056501.1:50774202-50783983 GCF_014905685.2 Nematolebias whitei | reverse complement strand
CTTTGCAAGTGGGAAAACCTGAAAAATCAACAGTGTATCAAATACTTGTTCTCCCCACTGTATGTATATGAAGTTTCATCAAATAATCTTTAGCAGATCAGGTTATGGGTGGGAAAAAATAAAGTTTATGGACGTACACACACATAGACTACACAATATTACAGCTGCCTTTCAACGGGGGTGTAGCAGTAGTAGTAATAATAATAATAATAATAATAAAATCCAAATAAGAATTTCAAGAGCAACTAAAACTTCCACGTAGAGTCATTGCCAAAGAAATGCAAAAGACTGTGCTGTTAGGGACCGCTCACACACTTGGACAAGTACTCGGCTGAATATCAGAGATTAAACCTGAGGGACCTGGTTGGCCCCTGGTGAATGAATCAGCAGTAAATGAAGAAATGCTGAGAAAATAATAATAATAATAAAAATAATAATAACGGGTCCCCACTATCCTTCCAGTTTTTAATAATGCGTTGGACAGTTCTTAACCCAATTTTAGTATTTTCTACAATCTCCTTAGATGTTTTCTCTGCTTGATGCCAACGATTTGACCCTTCTCAAACAGACTGGCATCTTTTCCACGACCACGCCATGTGTCTTTCAACATGGTTGTTAAAGAAAGGAGAAGCAGCTCATTGCACCAGCTGTGGTTAAATAACTTGCTGCAGCTGAAAGATAATCACCCATGCAGTAATTATCCAACAGGAGGCTCGGACCTGTTTGCTTAGTTAAATCCAGGTGGAGACTTTTTCTTTTTTGGCCAGGCAGTGTAAGTTAGTATCTTTAAACAGTACTTCATAAATATCAACCAGAATTTGCCTCTTTGGTTGCATGTAGTTATCTAAACAGTACAGTAAATGTACATGATACATATCATTTCAGCAAAGATGAAATATATAAAATAAGAACCTGAAAAAAAACCAGGAAAAGTTTAATTATCATTAAAGATATTAAGATTCACCCTTTTCATCTGTGGCATGTGTTTACCTGTACTGCTCTTGAGTGTCTCGCAGTAGTTTTTTCAGCTCCTCTATCCTCTCAGTTGTCAACCTACGAACGATGACATCTTCTATTGTCTCCACCACCTCGCCCTTCTCACCACGTTTTCGCCTGGAACAATACGAAAGTTACATTATCACAGCAGCAAAGTTCAGAGTTTTCCACTAGAATACTTATTTGTTGTAGTACTGACTTAGGTGCTTCTGTCGCTTCGAGCAGTTCAGAATATTGTGAGGCACAGTGCTGGAAGAGAGAAAAATGTTATCCTTAGACAAACAAAAGAGAATACATTTCAAAGCAGCATATCTGACTTTTTAAACTGTGAGACTAAAGTCATTTATAGATTTCTGTTTTGGTTCGAGTCTTTCACCTTCTGGGAGAACCAGTCAGGTGGACGTCCAGACTCTGAGAACGGCTTGATAGCCCTGCTCACAGACACCCTGGAAGAAGAAGAAACTCCATATAAATATGGTAAAACCAGGACAAGTTGAAAGTAAATGTGTAGAAATAGTAGCACTTTTATAGAGCATCCTAAATTTATTCCAAAAATGGATTGTATATTGTTCCTAGGAAATCATTTGAGGATATACTTGAACATCCTGATACATGCTCAATATTCCAGGTAGAAAAATCTAAAAAAGTTAAGTCAGGTCCTCTGGATGTTCAAAAAACAAAACGTCCATCCATCCATTATCTTTATACCCGCTTCTCCCATTTTGGGTCACGGGTTTTGCCGGTCAAAACAAAACAAACAAACATATATTATTTTTGTTTGTTTTTCTTGTCTTTTGAACGTCCAGAGGACCTGACTTAACTTTTTTTTAGATATACTTGAACAATTCATGGAAAGTCAACCAAATGGGAGCATATCAGCTCAAATTAGGTTGATTCAGTGCATTAGTTTCAGTGATGTATGACAATGGACAAAACAGCTTAGTTTATTTGGAGCGAGTGTTTGCTTTACCAGTTCTGGTCTCCACTCCTCAGCACAGATGAGGCCAGGCACAGTTTCTCTCTGACCGACCAGGGCTCTGTGGGTCCCACATTTAAAATCTTGTGTTCTGTTGGGGTGGGGGGGGGGGGGGGGATGCAAAGAACTTATTACATGCCTTATTATCTTTGGCCAGTACTGGGTTACCATTGACTAAATGTTTTATTTTAGGAGGCAAACAGTCATCAAGTAGCCCCAGAACCTAAATGGTAAATGGGCAGTATTAGTACCTTTCTATCTTTTCAAGATGCTCAAAGCTCTTTACAACACAATCTGTGTCTCATCCACACAGCACTCTACTATAGCTTTACAAAGACTAGTCAGAGCTTTAGATCACATTCAAATACGGATGGGACACACATCGGAGGCAATGAGGGGTTCAGTGTCTTGCCCAGGGACACTTCAACATGTGACTGCTGGTGGAATCGAACCCCCAACTCTCCCATTGGAAGAAAACTGCTCTAGCCACTCAGCCCTCGTCAATTTAAGTGTTGAACAGTTTTTCCACTGAAATTGGTTTTCACCTACAGCCACAGCTGTTCAGCTGACTTTCTTTTGTCACAAAATAAATAAAAATAAAATAAAACCTGAAATATGCAATATGCATAAAACAAAACAATTGCAATTTATTTTGTCACAACTGAATACGAGACCATCTGATCGAGCTTGATTAATGCTGGAATCTCAATTGATTTTTCCTATTGCAACAACTTTTAGACGTCCAATATTTTGTGCAATATTATTTTTTATGATGCAGAAATATTTGTCCTGTTTCAAATCTCACCATAAAAAATAAAATAAACTTCCTAAGGTTTACTATGATAATGAAAACTACAGATGTATATGGGGTTCAGTCACTACCTCAAACATTTGGAAAGAATAACCAGGTACACCCATGGCTAATCTCGCCATTTACAGCAAATATTAATATAGGCAGTATGTGTGGCTTAGAAATTGTTATTTGTAAAAAAAACATGTGTAAAACTATGTTTAAATGTTGCCTACATCTGCACACTGTGTGTGAGCCTGACAATTATCTGTACAAACAAAACCTACTATATCCTAATATTAACACTAGCCGTGCATGTTATAATCAAATGGAAAAAAAATTAAACATTTGTAATATTACTTTCAGGTACGAAAGTACATAAATATGCAAATATATACTAAATATTTGTATGAAGTGACCAGCTACCTTTCTGTTATTAGCTAACACTAGCCGTTGCTCAGAAAACGTCCATTGTAAAACAAACAAACAAACAAAAACAATAACGTTCGTTTTTATCCCTAAAGTTAAAAACAAAATATCAATAAAATATATCTTCAAATTTCCTGCAACCTATAATTCCGAAAATAAAATAAAACTGTTTAGCCACTAAATAACGAGTTAGCTTAGCGATGTCGATGGGGGAACACATTCATGAGACACACAGGTGCTAAAACTACTTGCTTGGCAGCAAGGTAGCTGCGTCTTCATAAACTAAATAAAATGTAAGGTCCTAGCTTAGTTTTACATCAGATATGTTTTTAATGATTGAATTCTAGGTTTTAAAGGGAAAGTTAAAAGTATTACTCACTGCCGATACTGCTCGCCATTGTTTTTCCGCTAACCAGATCCACGAGTGCAACTTCCGCCGGACAGTTTACAGCGATGCACGGACCCTTCTTCTTCTTGTTTTATTGGCAGTTGGTAAACAACTGAAAGAAGCATTACCGCCACCAACTGGTAAGGAGTGGGGATCACATGACAAACCCCCCCAAAAACGAGAAGGGGTTCTCTGCAGACCAAAAGTGGGCGTTTCTGGCAAATAGGCGTTTGGGCGGCGAACACTGATTGGCTGTGGGTAACCCTCAAAGTCACGAGGATTATTGATGAGGTAACGTTTCTTTGCGATGTTTGACAAAGAAATATGATTTATTGTACTTATATTGCATGTTGTTTTCACTTATGCATATTATTGAAGTAGGTTTATTGTAGGTCACGATAGTTTCGACCGTTCTCTCGTTGTTGTGCTTTAGAAGTTTAGCTCATGTGAACACATGGTGGGAGTTCCCACGCAGGTAACGCACTGAGGTAACGTGAGTCTCCACCTGCTCCAGCAGCTCTCACTGCGCACGGTTACAACAACTGGGTGGTGCTTTTCAAAAATAAAAGCTGAAAATAAAAGTTCTTAATACTTGAAAAATAAATATTTAAAAGCTGTGTATAACTGAAAAATATGAAAAATAAATAAATAAAAGTTGTTATTAGCTGAAAAAAATAAATAAAAGCTGTTAATTAAATCTATGTCTTTCTGCCATGTCAGGAACCACTCTCACTTCAGGCTGACTCTAGAAGACCCCAAGATGTTGCTCACCAATGTTGACCAACATCTGATGTTGACTTTCAAAATAAACGAAGAAGCCTGAAGTATTTCAGGCTGAGCACAGAAAGCCTTATGTCATTTGTGTCTGTGGAGAAGAATTTAAAGATTGTGGTGCAGGTTCCTGGGGCAGCGGCAGAAGAGGAGAGCTGAGGGCCTTCCACAGTGAAGCCATTCCTCCTGGGTACTGCAGCCGCTTTGTGCCATGGATGCAGGGTTAGTAGTGTAGCTTCTGTACTGTGATGCCCACACAGTACAATAAGTAACAACTAGCAACACCCTAACTGTGCAATGTTCTGTGTTTCCAACAGATGCTACGATGACTTATAAAAATGGATGTCCCAATAAACACAATAAAAAAATTCAATGATGCATCAAATGTTGTCTGAGTATGTTTGAAGGTAGTAACAAATGTGAAATCTGGAAAACAAAGAGAATTCCTGAATCTGTCTTGTGTGCTTTGATGTGTACATAAGTTTATTGGAGGTCCTGAAACAACTTTTCTGAGAACACAAAGATTTTTATTTTACCTTTGGCCAAGATGTCAGTTTGAAATCAGGCTGCTTACTGCAAAACCAAGAGGTTTTTTAAGACAGACAGTCTTCATTTGTATTGTTTTGTCGACTAAGTAATTTCTAAAATATGGATAAATCTGATCTCATCATGCAGCATAAGCAACTGGGTATAGGTGTGAGGGCCAAAAGTCTGGTTATGTACTGACTCCTAAATGTGCTTGTTTTCTACTTTTATGTTTTTTTATTTTATTTTTGCTGCTCCTTTCTTTAATGTGGGCAAATCTGAAACATTGTCACATGAACAAATGAGATAAAACTGGCTCTTTAAGTAAGTTACATCAGCTCTTTTTTTAAACTGAAGGTTTCTAAGAAACAGCGTTAAATCTACTGTCAAACACAAGAAGATTGTCTTTAGTCCTTGGGTTGTAGCTGCACCTGACACAGGTTGGCCTGAGTCTGGTCTGGGTACAATGAAATATGAAGCATCTGAAGTGAAACCTGCTCCATTTGTCCAAAAGTCTGGTCTCAATTAAAGATCACGAGTCCTGTGACAAGATAATGGCCCAAAACAAAAGCTAAAAACAAAATTTGCTCTTTAGAAGTTCTTCTATGAGATCTGATCTATGAAAGGAGCTGAAACATGGAGTAGGTTGACCTTTAAAATGTGAGACAGCTGAGGAAGTTAACCAGTAAACAGAATACCTGCTCCAGGTGCAGAAATCTGACAGAACCTGACACTCACTCATCTGCAGTGACTGCAGGTTGAACAAGAAAATGTGAAGTTAAAGGAAACATCCTTTGTCCCAAGGCCAGTTTAAGTATCATTAATATTTTTCTTTCTTTATGAATCGATTGTAACTTTGTTCACATTTTTCAACAACCAAAATGGAATTTGTTTTTTAATGTTATGGCTTGGTATTAAAAAAAAACCTAACATTTAGCTCTCCCCACTACCCAGTTATGTTGCTCTTATTTTGAAATGTAACCGGAAGTTCTGTGTTAAGACAGGCGGGAAAAGAAGTTACGGAGACGCCGCGGCAGTATACTGGAGCAATGTCGAACCGAGACGCCGCTAATGTCGAACCGGTTAACACCATAGACATAATATGTCTGTGGTTAACACAATCTGCCTATAACGTTTTGTTTTTAGACATGATGTGTCTGTGGTTACAGCATTTTATCGTTCAGCCTTTTTTTCTATCGTCCAATCAGATGTGGCCGATCAGACACGCCCATTTCTCTATCGTCCAATCAGATGCGGCCGACCAGACACGCCCATTTTTCTATCATCCAATCAGATGCGGACGGCCAGACACGCCCATTTTCCTGTAGTCCTATCAGATATGACACCCCAGATACGCCTTCCGAATTTGGCTGCAGAGATACCTACTTGGGCCAAAAACACTCAAGTAGGTATCTCTGCCATAGATATAAACACTAGATGCCTCATTGACTGCTGCGGCGCAGTATTTTTGGCCGCCATCTTGGAACGGTCGTCTTATTCAGTTAAAGCAGAAGATGTCTCAGCACTTCGCAGCTTATTTCTGTTCTAATCGACGGACTGTTGACGTCAGGTCTCGGGGGATAACTTTTCACAAGTAAGATGAACATATTATTGTTAGTATTTTGTGAATATAATATTACTGTATGATGAAGCTAACTGAGATCTGATGACAGGAATATTTTTCTAACAAACGTACTCACTATTTTAGTTCTTTGTCTCCAAGGCAGGTCTGCGGCCTTCAGCCCCTTTGGACAGGCTATATGCTAGCAGCGCCACGTTGTTGCTAGCTGCGGCTGCCTGAAAGCACATTGATGGGCTCGATTGGAGAGTGTGGTCACCGTCTGGTTCGTGTTTCTCCGGAGGGACGGGACGCTGCTCCGACCTGGACAGCTTAGCTCCGAAGCTTCCGCGAGGCTCGGCTCCAGGGGGGTTACCGAGGGATAGCCCCGCCCGGTGAACCCCTCCACTCTGGTGATGGGTGCGGACTGGGGACCGACTCCCCCAATCTACCAGGAAAAAACCCGTCTGTGGCCTCGCCCGTAGGACGTCCTGTTGGGAGCGCGAGGCCATAAGGGTCAAGACGGTGAGCCGGAATGGAGCCCAGTAAACAACCTTCCTGCCGGATCATCCGAACTGGCGGGAAAGGCGTAGGACGTAAAAAAGGGTCCTTTCATGTCAGCCTCGTCCTGGGTTACGCCGGACAACCCCTGGGGCGCCATCGGACGGGAGCGGTGTGATCGCCGATGCGAAAACGAGGTGGGATGGGGTGAGCATTCACTCAGCCCCCCACCCCCCCACCCCACCGACACTACGCTCCCCAGGAGGGAAAAAAGCAGCGGGGGCTGCAGCTGAGCACGCCTGTCCCGGAGGAACCATCCGATTCGCTCTGAGGGTCGGCGATAAGGGGAAAAAATACAAGATGGCGTTGTCCAGCGTGTAGTGACCTGTCACTGGGAAATATTCCTCGGCGCTTACCTTGGAATAAGACTGCTCGTCATCTTCTCCTCAGGGAGGAGAACTCACCGGACGACCGGAGGTCGACTGCCGGGCCAAGCATCCTTAACAAAGGTTGGTCATCTACACAATTTTCCTTCTTTGTTCTTCTGACAGTGCTATATTAGCTCGCTGAAGAAAAAATGGGAGCCGATTTCCCGCTCTTAACGTAATTTATACGGACCGGGTGGGGCCCACACAGCAGGTGGGCGTGGACTAAATTTTTCAGTGCTTATGCTGCGCATAACGGGATAAACCCATCAGCGACAGCCTTAAAGGGCGAAGCTTATACGACATAGAACTGTTTTTCAATTGTAAAACAAACAAACAATTAAAAAAACTTAAATTTGTATGAATCATTTGTGAATGTGTTGTTGTTGTTGTTGTCAGTGTCTTCATGGACGATGTGTGTGAGGGTGGACATGTTTGGAGGTTGCTGTGTTGAAGCTCCATGGATCAGCCTCTCTGCAGCTCTCAGCACCTTCACTGAGCTGCTCTTGTTCTTCACAGGTAGAAGGTGGGAGCTCTCGTCAAATCATGATCTCCAGCATCATCTTGTTCATGCCAGGCTTTTCATCCACTGACCACACACACCTGTGTAGTGGACTAGGCCTATGTCAAAACTGACCAGATGGACAGAAACTGTCATTTCATTGATTTGAATCCAGAAATACAGTTTAGACCCATCCTGAGACTTTCTTTCTTGAATTAATCAAGTGGAAAAGACAATTCTCTATTATCATTACTATTTTACAAATGTTTTGATAATCAAATTGTGTTAGTTCAAACAATGTTTACATGTTGAAGTGAACTACTCATTTTTATTTACTTAAACAGTAGTAATGATTTTTAATTCCTCATTCAAAGAAGAAATCAGGTTAATATGCATTTCTTGATTTTTCTGTCTTCAATGAGCAAATTTGTAAGTGTGTTAAAGTTCGAGCTTCGGTCAACTAAAAAGTTTACTGAAAAGAAATGTCATGTTTAACTTTTACAGCAAGATACTGAGTAGAGACGCCACTAAGACTGGTTTTCTCCAACAATCTTTCTGTCTGTTCTTAAACAATCCTTGACTTTTAATAACACCTTACATCACAAACCACACCTCTGCTTTGGTCCATCCACCAATCAAAAAGCTCTCAAATGAACCGGAAGTATAGCCCGTTTAAATGTGGCAACTTCCCAGTTCAACAGAAGAGTTTCAGAGTTAAGGGAGACCAAGAGTTTGAGAGTTCACAAAGAGTGAAAGAAAAGTTCTTGGATTCCAGAATGCAGAGATTTTAGGACAACCTGGATGCAAACGCAGGCATTCATGGTTGCTCCTAAGCCAACAAGCTGAACCAGAGACGATTTTGGGAATTATAACTTCTGTTTGGATAACCTCGCACGACTCTCGAGGTATTTTAGCTGTTCTCAACGGAGACGCTGAAAGTGGCTGGAAGTAGGACTTCACGCCGACCTGATCTATCTTCAGAAAGGTAAAGTCGACCTTCACCCAAAAGTGTACTGTTTGGGACAAGCTGATTTCCAAAGAGCGTGCTGTTCTGGTTAAAACAGATAAATTCCCTCACACATCTCTCTGTAAGATAAATCTCAATTTTCCATCTTTAAACTCTCCTTTCTGCTAGAAAAATTAATCCAGATGTTTTCATTAATGTCTGTGGTGAAGCAACGGAAAATCATGGCCGTATGGTTTTCCTGGTTGTAAAACTGATTAATTATGCTGTTGTTGTTTTCATATTTTGCCAAATTAATGTAAATGTTTGATGTTAATCTTTGATTCTGTAAATAAATGACCGCATTCATTTTGATGGGTCAAAGATAAATAACGTCTCTCGTTACATTTCTGTTAAATTCAATGCACGCATGTTACACAGTCCAGAAAAATGAAGAACCCGTTTAATGTATGAATATATATCACTATATGTCATACTACACCTGGAAACATCAGGGGGACCAGTAGCTGTTTAACACATCTGGAAGGAAACCAGTGAGATTTTAATATGATCATTATGATATGATGTTATGTGGGGTTATGTGGTGGTGCAGAGGTTAGAAGATGGGACTGTGATCGGAGAGTCACAGGTTCAACTCCCGGTACCGTCAACATCAAAATGCGGGTAGAAAAGGTGAAACACCCACACCTGCCTCCACCCTCATTGGCCCCACTCTGGGCCCCTGAGCAAGGCACTCAACCCCCACCATCTGCTCCTAAACAGGTCTCTCTAGAAAATGAGTTCTTGTGACTCAATGAGTCGACCTGGATAAATAAAGATTAATGAAAAATAAAAGTTTAAAACAGAAATACTCACATCATGAGGCCCAGGTTGTGTGTGTGACGTGCACGTTCCTGAGGTTGTGTGTGTGACGTGCACGTTCCTGAGGTTGTGTGTGTGACGTGCACGTTCCTGAG
>NC_056501.1:50768029-50774192 GCF_014905685.2 Nematolebias whitei | reverse complement strand
GACGTGCACGTTCCTGAGGTTGTGTGTGTGACGTGCACGTTCCTGAGAGTGTGTGTGTGTGACGTGCACGTTCCTGAGAGTGTGTGTGACGTGCACGTTCCTGAGAGTGTGTGTGTGTGACGTGCACGTTCCTGAGAGGCCACAGACAGAGCAGCTGCAGCTTTTGTTCACTTCCTGTAGTCCTGCAGTTTTCAAGCTGAAATGAAAAAACATCATGAATATGAACTTTACAGTCTCTAGTTACCTGTTCATAGAAACACATGGAGGTGTCTCACCTTGTGACTCACAATAAAATATGTAACTTTATGAACTCTAATGAACTTATAATGATGCTCCTACTCTCTGAAGGTGAACCCATGGTACCACACCATCTCTCAGTCGGACAGTCTGACCAGTTTGATCAAAATCCTCCAGTTTCAAATCCTCACTGCTCAGATGAATCCTCCTCAAAGATACTTCCTCCTCTTCCTCACATCTTGTTCTTTGGGAAATCTTCACAATGAAAACAGGAGATTTGTGTCTACACAAAAACATTGTACAGAGGAGGTCAAGCTTATTTTCTAACTACCTATATTCTCCCTAGTTTTATTTTTTTATTTCCTAGAACTTAAACAAAACTCCCGTTTTGAAGCATATCTGTTGATAATGAACCAAAGCTGCTGAAATAGTGAGTATGATTGTTAGCAAAATATTCCTGTCATCAGATCTCAGTCAGCTTCATTGCAGCTGAACACCGTGTTACACTGAACATCACATCAGCTGGTGGACATAAAAACAGTACTGTAATATTATATTCACAAAATACTAACAATAATATGTTCATCTTACTGTGAGAAGTTATCCCCCGAGACCGGACGTCAACAGTCCGTCGATTAGAACAGAAATAAGCTGCAAAGTGCTGAGACATCTGCTTTAACCAAATAAGGACGACCGCTCCAAGATGGCGGCCGAAAATCCTGCGCCGCAGCAGCCAATGAGGGATCTAGTGTTTATATCTATGATATCTATGGTCAACAGGACAGTTCACAGGACGTGTCATCGACTCCTACCGGTAAAAGTAAGCTTACACCGCCACCTGCTGTTGAAAAGGAGTATAACAGTTTTCATGAAAGAAAGCTGAACACTGTCTTTCATTGAAACATTTTTTCCTCTGTTAATCAGAGCCTGGTTTCTGTGTACTGTTTAAATAGTGAATTCTGATAAATTAAAACTGCTTAAAGAGCGTTTAGAACTAAAGTTGCCGCCAGACTTTTAGAAAAATTTTAGGTTTATTAATTTTAAGTGCATTTGAGTAAAATAACACTGAAAAGGCCTTGTTCATTGTATCTGTTAAAAAATAAGCACATTAAGTAACTAGCTAAGAAGGCATTTACTTACAATATTTATGGGGTAAGACCCAGAGAAGGGGCCCATTTATTGAAAAGTTGGCTTATAACAGTACTGTTGATTGAACCCAGAGCTAAATAGTATGTGAATCTCGCTGCTCACTTAAATAAAATATTTCCCTGTTAAAAACTCTGAGTTTGCAACTGTTTAACCAGACAGGTTTGCTGAACATTGGATAACCATGGCAGATTTAACAGAAGCTGATGTTGCTCCATGTGATAAAAAGGACTGGTTAGAGAGAGCGTTAACGCTGCTGACAGAATCCTTACATCCATATGGTGAACAGGTGGACAGCATGAACTCAACAGAGTTATTGGACGAGCTGAAGGAAGTTGCAGAAAGTGTGACTTCTGCAGCCATAACAAAGTCAAGCTATGAACATCTGGCTAAAATGGCACTCTTGCTGAAAGCTAGATTTTATAGGGAGGCCAACAAGGCAGAAGACCTTGCAATTAGGTTGAACAGCGAGACAGAGGAGTATCTAAAACTCAGTTTAAACCACAGTTTAAATTTGATAAGGAAACCTGGGAAAATAAGTTGAAACGTAAAGAAGAGCTCTCACAAGCTCAGCTGTCGTTACAAGCAGACTCATATGAGGAGAAGCTGAGGGAGGGACAGATTAAGTACCAGGCACTGTGTTCAGATAATGATGTTCTACAGCAAAAGTGGCAGCTCACATCAAAAGCTCTGGACGAGTGCAGATTGGAAAAAGCGGCGTTAGTCCAACAAGGCATGCGTTTACAAAGTGAGTGTCATACATCACATGAATGCTTAAAAGCCTGTGAGGCAAAACTAGCCGCAGCAACAAATCAAATTTCTGACGTGGGGCAAGGTTGTCTGGAACTCAAAGACGAACTGGGTCAGAGTCCAGGTCACCCACCACCACCTCAGAAGGATTTTGCTGTACCTCCTAAACATAATCCCCTTCTGCCACCTCCACGTGCTATTTTTGTTCCAACAACACCAATCACTCTGCCTCCGCTCTCAATAGCGGATTTGCATAAAATTGCAAAATATGTCCAACGCTTTGAGCCAGGGCCGTTGGGTTCAACTGACACTAAGACCTATCTGAACGACCTTGACTTCCAATTAAGAAGCTATCCCAACGCTACAGTTGAGGATAAAGTAGGTTTGATCAGGCTCACTTCAGCCAGGACGGTGTTTTCCTTCATAGAGCGTCAACCTGATGCCACAAGAAAGGATTACCGCCTGTTATGTGCTGCTCTTATGAAAGAGTATTCCCCTTGCGCGGGAGCTGGCGGTTATCCAGCCGCCGACAAGGTCATGCAAGGTAAGAATGAGCACCCAAGGGCATATTATTCCAGGATTTTGCAGGCTTATTTTGGTTACAGGAACGAAACCGGCATGGAGGAGGAGGAAGCGTTTAAGTTCGTTTTCAGCAAAAATCTCTACCCTGACATAAGGATGTCAGTGCAAATGATGGCTAATTTCAAAGAGAAATCCATCAGTGTGTCAGGAACCAGAGGCCGGATCGCAAACAACAACAACAACCACTGAGAGGGTTAAAAGGTTTATTGTGAAATAAAGTAAAACCCTGGAGTAGGTCCGGTTCTGGGCCGGTTCCGATCTTCTGATTGGTAGTTCGTGATTGGGTAGTGTTGAAGTGGCGGGCTGCCAGTAGAAGTAGAACTGATGTTAAGGTCCACTGGAACGGAGTCCAACAGGCTTGCAACTAAAAGATAAAGGTTAGTAGATGCAGGGGGAAAGAGACTAATTGGGGAAATGAATCTGTGGGAATCAGATTCAGGGATAAGGATAAGTCCGTGATACAGAATGAGCTTGACCTTTAATCCGTGATCCAAAAAACAGTCAGAAGGGAAAGGCAGAGTTCATACCGTGAAGTCAGTTGTTCAGCAGAAGTATCCAGTACGTGATCCAAAAGAGAGTCAAAAAACAAGAGCATGAGTCGGTACCTGATCAGATGAGCAAAAGCAGACGAGGGCTGAGGCAAAAGCGTGGTCGTGGTCAAGGCAAGGGTCATGAACGTGATGAGTCAATCAATGGAATGCTGGAAAGTCTACTGCTGATGAGACAGGATAGAGAATCTGGCCCAGACTGAGAGGAATGAGTGAACTTAAGTACTGACTGGACCAGGTGGTGGAGCTGTGGGATAATGAGCGGTGACAGGTGACATGAGTTGAGTGATTACTGAGTGTGCAGCATGACAGAGGAGCTGACAGAGAGCAGAGCTATGACAGAACCCCCCCCTCAAGGTCCGGCTCCTGAAGGACCACCAGGCTGGAGAGGGTTCAGTCGATGAAAGTCTCTAATGAGGGTTTTGTCCAGAATATTGCGTGAGGGCACCCAGGAACGTTCCTCCAGGCCGTACCCCTGCCAGTCTACCAGATACTGGAGTCCTCTCCCCCACCTTCTGGATCGAAGAAGGCGTCGGACCGTGTAGGCTGGGCTCCCCTGAATGAGTCGGGCGGGTGGTGGGAGGTCGGTGGTGGGTCGAAAACGTGGCAGGACAAATGGCTTGAGTCTTGAGACATGAAACGTTGGATGAATGCGCATGGACCTGGGTAACTGTAAGCGAACAGAGACAGGATTGATTATTTTGGTAATCAGAAAAGGACCAATGAAACGTGGTGCTAGTTTCTTAGATTCCACACGGAGAGGAAGGTCCTTGGTGGAGAGCCACGCTTTCTGGCCCACCTTGTACAATGGTTGAGGCGTTCTCCTGCGGTTAGCCCCCCGAACGTACCTTTTGGTGGCCAAAATTAGGGCTCTCCTGGCTTTTCTCCAGACTCGCTGGCAACGTAAAATTGCGAGTCGTGCAGAGGGAACCCGAGCTTCTCTCCCCTGGACTGAAAAAACAGGGGGTTGGAATCCAAAGACAACATGAAAGGGTGAAATACCTGATGTAGAGGATGGAAGAGAGTTGATTGCTTGTTCAATCCAAGGGAGGTTGGACGTCCATTTCCTCGGGTCCCCCTCGCAGAGGAGCCGAAGCTTGGTCTCCACCTCCTGGTTGGTACGCTCAGACTGTCCATCCGTTTGGGGATGAAAACCTGACAAGAGGCTGACCGAGATCCCTAGCAGGTTGCAAAACTCCCTCCAGAACTTGGAAATGAATTGGGGACCTCGGTCAGACACAATGTTCTGGGGGAGCCCATGGAGCCTGAAAACCTCCTTGGCCATGATAACGCTGAGCTCCTTGGAAGAAGGTAACTTGGGGAGAGGAACCAGGTGGACCATTTTAGAAAAACGGTCCACAATGGTCAATAACACTGAATTACCTTCAGAAGGGGGTAATCCAGTCACAAAGTCCATAGCAATATGTGACCATGGGCGTGAAGGAATTGGCAGTGGTCGTAGCAGCCCGGCAGGTGGGCGATTGGAAGACTTGGCACGATTGCATTCGGGACATGACTTGACAAAGTGCTTGGTGTCCTCCGTAAGCGTAGCCCACCAGAATCGGGCGCGAATGAGTTGGAGGGTCTTGGTGATTCCTGGGTGACAGAACAACTTTGATGAATGGCATAATTCAAGAACCTCTTTTACCTTTTGATTGGGGACAAACAGGCGCCCCCTAGGACAGGTGGGTGGACGTGGCTCGGAGAGTTGGACTTGTTGGAGATCGAGTTCTAATTGAGTCAAAGAAAGACGTACGGTCTCAGGCAGGATGAACTCGACCTATTCTGAGGGCCCTTCCTTGACCTCAAAGACCCGGGACAGGGCATCCGGCTTGGCATTCTTGGGCCCGGGTCTGTAAGAGAGGGTGAAACTGAACCGAGAGAAAAACATAGCCCACCTGGCCTGACGGGGATTGAGTCTCTTTGCTGTGCGAAGGTACTCCAGGTTTTTATGGTCGGTCCATACCAAAAAGGACTTCTTCGCACCTTCCAGCCAGTGCCTCCATTCCTCCAGGGCCATCTTGACTGCCAAAAGCTCACGGTCTCCCACGTCGTAGTTTCTCTCAGCGGGGGAGAGTGCCCTGGAGAAGTAAGCACAGGGGTGGATCTTACCATCTGTGCTGCGCTGACTGAGGATGGCGCCCACCCCGGTGCTGGATGCATCGACCTCCACAATGAATTGTTTCTCGGGGTCTGGAGAGTGCAAGATTGGAGCAGAGGAAAACAATGTTTTGAGCTTCTGGAATGATTGGTTGGCAACGGAGTCTCAGATGAACTTGGTCTTAGATGAGGTGAGAAAATGAAGAGGAGCTGCAACTGAACTGTAGTTCTTAATGAACCTCCTATAAAAATTTGCAAAACCGAGAAACCTTTGCAGCTGTTTACGATCCTTGGGCTTGGGCCAATCCACCACCGCTGATACCTTACCGGGTTCCATGGATACTTGACCTGGAGAAATGTTGAACCCAAGGAATGAGGTGGACACTTGGTGGAAAGCACACTTCTCTGCCTTGACAAACAAGTTGTTCTGTAAAAGGCGGGTTAAGACAGTTCTGACATGGCGACGGTGAGAAATGCTATCTTGTGAAAAGATAAGTATGTCATCAAGGTAAACAAAAGCGTAAATGTTAATCATGTCACGAAGGACATCATTAACCAGGGCTTGGAAAACGGCAGGAGCGTTGGTGAGGCCGAATGGCATAACAAGATATTCATAATGGCCATCTGCGGTATTAAAAGCCGTCTTCCATTCATCTCCCCGCCGTATCCTGACCAAATGGTAAGCGTTGCGAAGATCCAGTTTGGTGAATATCTTAGCATTTTGGATTATATCAAAAGCGGAGTTCATGAGGGGCAGAGGATACTTGTTCTTTATGGTTATTTTGTTAAGTTCTCTATAG
>NC_056501.1:50748803-50767929 GCF_014905685.2 Nematolebias whitei | reverse complement strand
AGGCTGGGCTCCCCTGAATGAGTCGGGCGGGTGGTGGGAGGTCGGTGGTGGGTCGAAAACGTGGCAGGACAAATGGCTTGAGTCTTGAGACATGAAACGTTGGATGAATGCGCATGGACCTGGGTAACTGTAAGCGAACAGAGACAGGATTGATTATTTTGGTAATCAGAAAAGGACCAATGAAACGTGGTGCTAGTTTCTTAGATTCCACACGGAGAGGAAGGTCCTTGGTGGAGAGCCACGCTTTCTGGCCCACCTTGTACAATGGTTGAGGCGTTCTCCTGCGGTTAGCCCCCCGAACGTACCTTTTGGTGGCCAAAATTAGGGCTCTCCTGGCTTTTCTCCAGACTCGCTGGCAACGTAAAATTGCGAGTCGTGCAGAGGGAACCCGAGCTTCTCTCCCCTGGACTGAAAAAACAGGGGGTTGGAATCCAAAGACAACATGAAAGGGTGAAATACCTGATGTAGAGGATGGAAGAGAGTTGATTGCTTGTTCAATCCAAGGGAGGTTGGACGTCCATTTCCTCGGGTCCCCCTCGCAGAGGAGCCGAAGCTTGGTCTCCACCTCCTGGTTGGTACGCTCAGACTGTCCATCCGTTTGGGGATGAAAACCTGACAAGAGGCTGACCGAGATCCCTAGCAGGTTGCAAAACTCCCTCCAGAACTTGGAAATGAATTGGGGACCTCGGTCAGACACAATGTTCTGGGGGAGCCCATGGAGCCTGAAAACCTCCTTGGCCATGATAACGCTGAGCTCCTTGGAAGAAGGTAACTTGGGGAGAGGAACCAGGTGGACCATTTTAGAAAAACGGTCCACAATGGTCAATAACACTGAATTACCTTCAGAAGGGGGTAATCCAGTCACAAAGTCCATAGCAATATGTGACCATGGGCGTGAAGGAATTGGCAGTGGTCGTAGCAGCCCGGCAGGTGGGCGATTGGAAGACTTGGCACGATTGCATTCGGGACATGACTTGACAAAGTGCTTGGTGTCCTCCGTAAGCGTAGCCCACCAGAATCGGGCGCGAATGAGTTGGAGGGTCTTGGTGATTCCTGGGTGACAGAACAACTTTGATGAATGGCATAATTCAAGAACCTCTTTTACCTTTTGATTGGGGACAAACAGGCGCCCCCTAGGACAGGTGGGTGGACGTGGCTCGGAGAGTTGGACTTGTTGGAGATCGAGTTCTAATTGAGTCAAAGAAAGACGTACGGTCTCAGGCAGGATGAACTCGACCTCTTCTGAGGGCCCTTCCTTGACCTCAAAGACCCGGGACAGGGCATCCGGCTTGGCATTCTTGGGCCCGGGTCTGTAAGAGAGGGTGAAACTGAACCGAGAGAAAAACATAGCCCACCTGGCCTGACGGGGATTGAGTCTCTTTGCTGTGCGAAGGTACTCCAGGTTTTTATGGTCGGTCCATACCAAAAAGGACTTCTTCGCACCTTCCAGCCAGTGCCTCCATTCCTCCAGGGCCATCTTGACTGCCAAAAGCTCACGGTCTCCCACGTCGTAGTTTCTCTCAGCGGGGGAGAGTGCCCTGGAGAAGTAAGCACAGGGGTGGATCTTACCATCTGTGCTGCGCTGACTGAGGATGGCGCCCACCCCGGTGCTGGATGCATCGACCTCCACAATGAATTGTTTCTCGGGGTCTGGAGAGTGCAAGATTGGAGCAGAGGAAAACAATGTTTTGAGCTTCTGGAATGATTGGTTGGCAACGGAGTCTCAGATGAACTTGGTCTTAGATGAGGTGAGAAAATGAAGAGGAGCTGCAACTGAACTGTAGTTCTTAATGAACCTCCTATAAAAATTTGCAAAACCGAGAAACCTTTGCAGCTGTTTACGATCCTTGGGCTTGGGCCAATCCACCACCGCTGATACCTTCCCGGGTTCCATGGATACTTGACCTGGAGAAATGTTGAACCCAAGGAATGAGGTGGACACTTGGTGGAAAGCACACTTCTCTGCCTTGACAAACAAGTTGTTCTGTAAAAGGCGGGTTAAGACAGTTCTGACATGGCGACGGTGAGAAATGCTATCTTGTGAAAAGATAAGTATGTCATCAAGGTAAACAAAAGCGTAAATGTTAATCATGTCACGAAGGACATCATTAACCAGGGCTTGGAAAACGGCAGGAGCGTTGGTGAGGCCGAATGGCATAACAAGATATTCATAATGGCCATCTGCGGTATTAAAAGCCGTCTTCCATTCATCTCCCCGCCGTATCCTGACCAAATGGTAAGCGTTGCGAAGATCCAGTTTGGTGAATATCTTAGCATTTTGGATTATATCAAAAGCGGAGTTCATGAGGGGCAGAGGATACTTGTTCTTTATGGTTATTTTGTTAAGTTCTCTATAGTCAATGCATGGATGAAGTGACCCATCTTTCTTCCCTACAAAGAAAAACCCTGCACCAGCGGGGGATGCTGAAGGTCTAATGATACCAGCTTGGAGGGACTCTGTTATATATTTCCTCATGGACTCTTGCTCGGGGCCAGACAAAGAATATAATCTACCCCGAGGGGGGGTAGAACCTGGGATCAGGTCAATACCACAATCGTATGGACGATGTGGCGGAAGGGACGTAGCTTTTGATTTATTAAAGACCTCTTTCAAATCATGGTACTCTTTAGGTACCTGACTTAGATTAGGATAGGTCTCCTCATTGGCTGTGACAAGGGCTGGTGAACTGAGTTGGCTCTGAATACATGTAGAATAACACTCATTAGCCCATCCTACAATCTCTTGGTTCCTCCAATCGATTTGGGGGTTGTGTTTGCGTAACCAAGTGGAACCTAAAACCACTGGGAGTTGGGGTGAATCAATAACAATGAATCTGATCAGTTCCGAATGGTTGTTGGCCGACACCATGGTGACTGGAACAGTTTCAAGACTAGATTGACTTAAAGGATGACCATCTAAAGCGAGGACCCTATGGTTGTTAGGTGATGGAACAATGGTCAGATCTATGGATTTGGCAAAGGTTTTATCAATGAATTCCGTGTCGGCCCCTGAATCAATAAAAGCTGAGACGATGACGGGTTGACCACCCTTTATTATGAACTTGACCTTGGACTTGGACATGATAGGTGGAGAGGACTTGATCTTATGACTAAGACTCAACAGGAGCCTCTCTTCTCCTGCTGAGCCTGGTCTTTTACTGGACAATGATGACAATCATGACCGCCTTGACCACAATAAAAACAGAGATGGTACCTCCTCCGACGTTCTCGTTCCTGGGTGGTCAGACGACTTCTTCCTAGTTGCATGGGTTCCGTAGCATACAGAGGATCCTGAGGGCTCTTGGTTTGTTCCGTTTTAGGTTCATGATCCACAAGGTGATGTCTGGTTCTGGACATGGCTGTGGCCTTGCCTCGACTCTGTTCACGGTCACGCTCACGCTCACGCAGGCGAAGGTCAACACGGGTGGCCACCTCCTCCAGCTGGCGTAGGGATGAGGGATAGTCCATTGTTGCCAGCACATCCTTAACATCTTCATTAAGCCCCCTGAAGAAGGCGTCAGTGAGTGCGTGTTCATCCCAATGACTGTCTGCTGAAACAGAGTGAAAGTGAATGATGTATTTGGTTACAGAATCCTTGCCTTGTTTAATATCAAAAATTCTTCGGGCTGCCTCTCTCTCAGGGAGGATGGGGTCAAAAACCCGACACAACTCTTTGGAGAATTCAGAAAAATTACGACATACCACGCCACCTTTTAACCATTCAGAAGTGCCCCACGTCTTGGCTCTTCCAGCGAGAAGTGAGACAGCATAAGCTACTTTAGCATGCTCAGTGGGAAAACATGAAGGTTGCAATTGAAATTGAATGTCACACTGAGTCAAAAATGGTCGACATTGCTCAGGCTCACCTCTGAAATGTTCAGGGGGGCTAACCGTGGTTCTCTTGGTGCAGGAGTCAACAGGGTTTGGTTGATGACTTGGTTTGACTGTTGGGACAAAGCTTGAAGAGAAACAACCATTTCCTGAAGCCCTTTCTCAAGTTTACTAACAGCCCCTTCTACCTTAGAGCACCACTCTCGGGTTGGTGTTGGATCCATAATGGCCAGATTCTACTGTCAGGAACCAGAGGCCGGATCGCAAACAACAACAACAACCACTGAGAGGGTTAAAAGGTTTATTGTGAAATAAAGTAAAACCCTGGAGTAGGTCCGGTTCTGGGCCGGTTCCGATCTTCTGATTGGTAGTTCGTGATTGGGTAGTGTTGAAGTGGCGGGCTGCCAGTAGAAGTAGAACTGATGTTAAGGTCCACTGGAACGGAGTCCAACAGGCTTGCAACTAAAAGATAAAGGTTAGTAGATGCAGGGGGAAAGAGACTAATTGGGGAAATGAATCTGTGGGAATCAGATTCAGGGATAAGGATAAGTCCGTGATACAGAATGAGCTTGACCTTTAATCCGTGATCCAAAAAACAGTCAGAAGGGAAAGGCAGAGTTCATACCGTGAAGTCAGTTGTTCAGCAGAAGTATCCAGTACGTGATCCAAAAGAGAGTCAAAAAACAAGAGCATGAGTCGGTACCTGATCAGATGAGCAAAAGCAGCCGAGGGCTGAGGCAAAAGCGTGGTCGTGGTCAAGGCAAGGGTCATGAACGTGATGAGTCAATCAATGGAATGCTGGAAAGTCTACTGCTGATGAGACAGGATAGAGAATCTGGCCCAGACTGAGAGGAATGAGTGAACTTAAGTACTGACTGGACCAGGTGGTGGAGCTGTGGGATAATGAGCGGTGACAGGTGACATGAGTTGAGTGATTACTGAGTGTGCAGCATGACAGAGGAGCTGACAGAGAGCAGAGCTATGACACAGTGAGATAAAAAGTTGTACTGTGAATGTCTTTGAAGCCCGCTCACAGGCCAAAACATCCATTGAGGTGTACCCAGGTGAAAGGATTCCTGCCCAGTCATTAGAATTGGAAGGGACGAGAGCTTCGACTCCCCCTCCCAAAAAAGGCGAGGAAATGAGGTTTCCCAGCAGCCAAACCACAACAGGTTGTCATAACCGCGGGGAACCCAGATTTGTATGAGACCCAGAACGAGACAGACTCAGGTGGATACAAAAGAACAGTGTTTATTTACAGGTGAATAATATACAGTTCTGGTGCAGCTTCTCTGCAGCTCCTGGAGGAGGTAGAGGAGGACAGTCAGAATGGAGGTGGAGTTCTTAGGAGCTGATATTTTGTGTTCTGTGAATCTCTTACAGTTTGGTCCAGAGGTGGGTTCCAATCCTCCAAGAGAGCTCCAGAGAGTCCAGAGAGAGTCCAGTAGCTGGCAGGGCAGGCACTGGCTGGATTAGAAGCACCAGGCAAGGGAGATCCAGGCACGAGGGAGGTTGAGCCAAGAAGGGACCCAAGGGGGTCTACAAACCAAGAACAAGCCACGAGGGAGTCTGAGGGACCAGGAACAGGACACGAGGAGTCAGGAAACCAAAGGATCACGAGGGGTCCTTTTAACAAGCCGAGGAACCAGGAAACACTGGAAACAAGAGAGCAAGGTTAGTACTTGTGAGTAATAGCCTAAAAGGCACAACTACCATGGAAGGTGATATGCTCCAGCGAAGAGTAGCACTGGACTGCAGCCTTTTGTAGCCGGGACGCCTCCTCAGTCTGATGGCCGTCAGGTGTGGGCAATTAGTGGCCATCTTGGAGGAGGAGCTGCAGGCAGTGGTACTCTTACAAAGGTGAGTGCCCCCTGGTCCAGACGAGATCCTAAACGGTTTCACAGGAAACCAGAGGATGAACAAATGTACCAGAAGGGGGGCGCACGCCCTCAGGGTAAAAAGTATGGCACCAAAGGTGACCCATACAACCGGGGATCCCACTGGGAACCCCAGAGTGGGGGGGGGGGGACCTGCTTCCCCACCACGTCAGCTTGAACAGCCTGAGACGAAAAAGAAACAGCAGCAGGTCTAGAAAGAGAGCGCCAGACCTTTGAGCTCGGACGAGACAGAGAGTGTGCGTCGGTTCTTGGAATTGTTGGAAGGTGTTGCCACGGACAAACAACCTAACGCGTTGTTTGGCAATGTAATTGCTGATGAGTCAGAGCACACAAACAACACCGTTACTGCTGTCACAGACAGTCACCATGACGTTGTTGTTGTAAACTCTGACACGCCCTCACCTGAAAAAAAGGGGGGGGGGGGTACAATCACACGTCACCGACGGTGACCCGTCACAAACTGAAACCTCAGAAACAGCAATATCTGTGTTAACGGTTCAGATAAATCAAGGTGACACAAACAACAACGTTGCCGCTGTCACGGACAGCCACCAGGACCTTGTTGTTACAAACAATGAGAGCCCCTCAACACACAGTGAGCGGGTGATCTCATACATCAATGACAGAGGCCCATCAAAAGCCGAACTCCCAGGAGCAGCAGCAACTGCACCAACGGTTCAGAAAAACCAGGATTACACAGGTGAAGGTAGACGTGAGGAGAAACGTTGGCCAAAACCTACAAGGTTCCTGTGTAACCTGATCAGAAAGGGGGTCGCTAAAAAAGCTTACCTGTCGATCACACTTGAAGGGGTCATCACAGATGAAGCCCTACTGGACGGTGGAGCCGACATAACTATTATGTCAGCCAAACTGTTCGAGGAGCTCAGGACCGCCGCTAACGGTGTTCACAGGGAAATACCTCTCATAGAATGTGCTATAGGGCTGCAGGGCCTCGCAGAGACGAGGACAACCCTAACAGCTATAGCTATGGTTCACATGCAGGTTGGCGAGATGACACTATACCACCCGGTACATGTGTCTCCGGTTGACTCATTCCCATTTTTGATCGGCCAGGATTTTATAAATCGCTTTGAGGCGATTATAGATTATGGTAAACAGACAATGTGGGCCAGAGTGAGCAAACCTCTGCCAATACTCGTGCCT
This sequence comes from Nematolebias whitei, assembly GCF_014905685.2. Taxonomy (NCBI): domain Eukaryota; kingdom Metazoa; phylum Chordata; class Actinopteri; order Cyprinodontiformes; family Rivulidae; genus Nematolebias; species Nematolebias whitei. The sequence goes on along the minus strand of NC_056501.1, from coordinate 50,761,036 downwards.
CCTGAGACAGTCACAGACTGCCCAACAGCAGGCACCACAGAAGGCACCGAGGACCTCTCAGCAGAGAACACAGTCCCAGTAAGTAAGCCTTCAAAAGCATGTGAAACCGAAGAGACCCAACAGGTGGACCCAACTCTGACTGAACAAGAAAGACTCCTCTGCGAGCTGAGACAGTCAGAGCCCACCAGATACTACCTACCATTGGTAGTTAAAGGTGTAGAGATCCAAGGATCCCACACCAAAGATGCTACACTGTTGCTGCGGACAGATAAATCAGCTATCAAGGACGGAGCCGAGGATGGCCCTCCGGGGTCTTTTGACCCCTCCTGGCTGCTCGCAACTCTGTCAGTACAACCTACAGCCGAGGTAATGGCAGTCACACGTGCACAGCCTACAGCCAAGCCGGCTGACAACACAGTCTCTGTACAACCCGTGCTGACTGACCCAGACATCATCCAACTTCAGAAGTTGGATCCTGCGATAAACTCGATGATGCTGTCTTTGACTGACCCAGAGAAAAACACTCCGTCCGAAGCCGACCTGGATTCCAATCCAGACCTTAAAGTCCTCTTTCAGCTGCGCAAACAGCTAAAACTACTCAAGGGCATCCAAACTTTTGCTCATGGAGCGACGTCCTCACCCGTGTTCGTGGTCCCCCATGACCACAGGGGGGGGGGGTGTTGTTAGTTCATGCGCATGACCTCCCGTCCGCAGGACACAAGGGAGATAACGCCACGCTGAAAGCATTAAAACAAGTTGCTTATTGGCCTGGAATGATAAAGGACTGGACCCCACCTGATAACAGACAAACTGTCTCCAGTTGTCTATCAGATCAAAATCAGCAAAGGCCAAAAAGAGCCAATGGTTAAATGGGTACATCAAAACCAGGTTAAACTACACAAGGCGTTCAATAACTCCACAGGAGACAAAGCTCTCACAAACTCAGACCTAGTGGGGAAAAAAGGTAGTCTAAGCGGAAACTAAATAAGTTTAAGCTTAATTAAGTGTTAAGATAACAACTCAGATGCAATAACGTGATCAAATCTGACAGTCAGAGTGAGTGACGCACCGAAACGTCGTTTTCTAGTTGCTTAATCACTATTTTTGTCGACGTTGAGACATCGTTTAATTGGTTTTTGGTATTGTTTCTGAACACCCCCAGCAAGAGTGAATTTTGTGTGTACTTTAGTTAGAGACTAAGAGAACTTTAACTATGCCAACATGCAGTTCATTTGTTAAAATTCAACCTTTGAGGAGTCAATGTAGATTAAAGCTACTTTAAGTACCATAACCTACATTGGTCTCACGACGCTCAAGCTGAACCTACTCGAACAATCCTATTCGGGGCGGGGGGCTAGCTAATCCTTCAGTTGAGTCTCGCCATAGACTCCAAAAACATTTAGGGGGAAACCAAAAACCAAACCTCAAGTCGTTCGTCTAAAGGGACAACAGACAATTGAACCAAACTATATTTTGCCATGTAAATCTAACTTAAACCAAGTTAGGGATGGAAAAATAGTTTGGAATGCCCTTCTATAGGTATAAATCCCTATATATATATAATTTTTCAGCATGACCCACCCTTTAAACTGGTATCTGTAGCTGATCTAAATCATGATAGCTTACACACCAGGTGCATATAGGTTAAGGTCTTATGTAAAATCCCACTCATAAGCCCAACTAAAACCACATAAATGTATGACACATAGAACCAGAATGGCACCCACTGGGAACCACCAGCAGCAACCTTCGCTGAAGGGACCTACAACTCCAACGTGGGTCTCCAATCTCCATCCAGTGGTTGCCTCTGCTGTTCAATCGAGGGAACCCCTCTGCATGCTGATCAATCAACACCTCCAATCGTTGTGGATTTATCGTTGTGGATTATATGACTTTTTCCAATGGATTACAGACTTTGTTTCCAAGGGGTAAAAGCATTGCTGCAATGGAATTACCAACAACATTGTAGAATTACCTAAACCGTTGTGGGATTACCTTCTTTGACTATTGTTTTCCTCTTGCTGGATTACATCAAGATCAAGGACATTCGGAGGCGTAAGTTCATGTTGGAATTCATCCCCATGGACAGGCGATGATTTCCAAAGGGGGGACTGTAGTGAACTCGGCCTCGACCAAAACCTGTCTCTGAAGACCTTCATGGGACAGGAACTGTTATTTCATTGATTTGAATCCAAAAATACAAATTATCTCATCCAGAGACTTTCTAATTGTATCCTGAAGTAATCAATTGAAAGAACACTCTCTTTTTATATTATCATTATTATTTTACAATATCTTGATAATCAAAGTGTGTTTAGTTCATATCATTTCTAATGTTGAAGTGAACCACTCATTTTAAATCAACTGTGAAACAGTATTAATGATTTTTTTAAACATCATTAGACTTAGAAATCAAGTTAAATGTCTATTTACAAAGTAATTATGCATTTTGATCTTCTGTCTGAATGAGAAGTCAGTGATGTCGGTCAAAAGTCAGAGACAGTCAGAGAACGAGTTATTAGAACAAAGTGTCTTGTTTTTAAACCTAGCAGACGGTAAATAACTGCCACTGGCATCTGCGTTCCTCTCACTTCTTCAAGACATTTCTCTGTCTGTACTAAATGTTCCTAAACATTCCTGAACCCTCTCTTGACTTTTAATAACCCTCTGACATCACTAGAACCACCCCCTGTTGGTTGTTTCAACCAATCAGGAAGTACTAAGTGACCGGAAGTGAGGACTCTTTTAAAAGTCAGCACTTCCTGGAACTAGTCAGTCTTCCCATGTCTTCAGAGTCTCCTCAGTCTTCTCAAGTCTTCTCGAGTCTTGGACTGGAGTCTTTGATCTGAGTCGAACTCAGTCTTTGATGGAGTCTTCTCAAGCCTTCTGGAGTCTTCCACTTCTGAGTGGAAACTCTGACGGAGTCACAGATCCTTGCTGTGAACTCACTCGGGCGTCACGCCTACAACTTCGAAGGAAGCCTGTTTGTTGAACGGAGTAAATCGACACGACTTCTGACAATGACCAGCAACCGGAGACGCTGGAAAGGTAGCGTTGAAATGGACCCGGTACCAGAGCTGATTCATCTTCTGAGTCGTTGCACGCTAAGTGTACCGGAGGTTTGAGCTGGTGTTGAAAGAAGCGTGCTAATTCTGGTCAACAAAACCTACATATCCATCTCCATCTTCCTCTAAAATCTTTCCTCTTGTAAATCTTTCTAGATGCCTTCATAAATGTCCTGTTGTCTTATTAGTAAAGCGTGCTAAGTTTTATTAATCAGAACCAGATCAGCGAATCAAGTGCACAATGTTTTGATGTTAAATTTTGATTCTGTTAAATAAATGACCGCATTGATTCTGATGGGTCAAAGAAAATTAACGTCTCCTGTCACTGATTAAACAATACTCACAGTTATCTCGGTCACATGGCATTAATTTAACTCGAAAAAGAAAGAACCCGTTATATTTAATTATTTAGTAGTGAAGGTACAGTGAAGCTGTCCGTTGACAAACTACATTCAGTGGCCCGTACGTGTTTTAAATAACATAAATACTGGCCCGTGTGTCCACAGCAAAGGCTGACCCCACATTTCACTACAACAGAAATATTTTGCTAACAAGCATACTCACTATTTCAGCAGCTTTGGTTCATTATCAAGAGATATGCATCAGAATTAGAGTTTTGTTTAAGTTCTAGGATATAAAAAATAAAACTAGGGAGAATATAGGAAATAGAAAATAAGCGTGACCTCCTCTGTACAATGTTTTTGTGTAGACACAAATCTCCTGTTTTCATTTTGAAGGTTTCCCAAAGAACAAGATGTGAGGAAGAGGAGGAAGTATCTTTGAGGAGGATTCATCTGAGCAGTGAGGATTTTAAACTGGAGGATTTTGATCAAACTGGTCAGACTGTCCGACTGAGAGATGGTGTGGTACCATCGGTTCACCTTCAGAGAGTAGGAGCATCATTATAAGTTCATTAGTTCATAAAGTTACATATTTTATTGTGAGTCACAAGGTGAGACACCTCCATGTGTTTATACAGTATTTAATCAAATTCCAGCTCATTCTAAGTATAGCCAGGTTTGTTTCTATGGTCAATTGGCTGTGGAGGCCATCTTGAATTTGGTCAGCTTCAAGCTCTAATCAGCTGTTGACACCTCCATTAATAACTTTGAGTTACCATAAAATCCATTCAGTGGTTGACAAGATATTTTGCTAACAGACAACCCAGGGATAATAATGCAAAAAGCAATGTGAGCAGAAGTAACAATGAAAGACGGTCCACACTCTTAAATATTGGCAGTCTTTATTTTTACAAGACTAAGAAATGTTTAATATACATTTTTTCTTACAATTTAACATCTATCTCTTCTTTATCTTTCATAACATTTAGGAGACACTCTGACAAGTAAAAATCTGGTGTACTGTTACGGCCTCTTTTAGAGACATCTAAAAACGGCTGCGCTCTATTTACACACTTTTTCATTCTTTTCAGTCACTCTTTCATCAGAAAGCGAGTCCTTTCAGGTTCTGTGGGCCAAAGGCAGGTGGAAACACTGCATCACCCGTCCGACTCCACGCTGTTCTGCCAGTCAAACATCCAGCAGGCGGAGCGCCCGTCCAGTCAGAGGACACTGCTGCCCCCGGCCTGCACGCAAAGACATTCACCATCGTCACCCGAAACGTTTCCTGTGACCTCAGTTTCCTCCACGTTCGAGACAAGTCTTCCAAAGCGACACCGACACATGCACGGACCCTCGCAGAAATGTTTGGAGACAAAGGTAATGCCGACTGAAGCTGCCGGAGCTCAGCTCTGAGATTTTAAGGCTTCAGTCCTTGACGTGGTTTGCATAGATGTTTCATCAAATCCTTCAAAGTCAGATTCTTTACACGAAGGTGGAACTTGAAGAAAATGTCATGTAAGATAACTCAACCTGTCAATTTCAAAAGCAAGAGGTGTTTTTTTAAATCTAGTGTTTCTAAATGTCCAGAAAAATGCAGACTTTTATCCCTCGTATTGGCTAAAATATTTAAATGTCTAAAATATGATCTGTATAATAAATTACTTAGTTTTCAAAACCTTACTGTGCATTTCAAAGGACAAGATATTTGGGACAATATGTCAATTCTGAAATATTTCATTCCCCAATTACATTAAAATACAGGCACAAGTTACTGTACAGAAGCAGAGAGGCAGCGCCACTTTGGAATTGAAAAGGCCAGGTGAAGCAACTCAGACCTGACAAATCAAACAAGATAAACACGATTGCTCATTGTGCTTCAGGGAATTGGTGCAGACAGATCAGAGCGTATCAACATCTCCAGTCTTTTCTTTTTGTAACAATGAAAAGATGCTAATAATGTACCAAAGATGGAAAATCACCTCAAGTTTCCACCTCCAGGTGAAACAACGAGAACAGGCAGACTAAACGATTCAGTTCATTTACACTCACACAGGCCGTTTAAAGAGGAAAAGGAATGCGCTTTTTGGGACAAGGATGTTGTGAATCTGCACTCTGTCCTCTTCCACCTACAACTATAACAGCAAAATCCACTGTAGTACCAAATATATATCTTTATACCAAAAATAAGCTAAAAAATTACACCTCCTTGACATAAACCCTGTATCAAAACCATCTGAATTCTCTTCTCTGGTTCGATGTGAAATGCTCTGAACATCCACGTTGTCATTTTCTCTTCAATAACATGTTAAGACCACATGGAGTCTGTGCTGAACTGAAACCTGCAGCACCAACGAGTGGGATGTGTGTGTGTGTGTGTGTGAGGGCATTCAAGACTTCACCTTCCTCTGGGGTCAGGGCAGGGGGAACACAACTCTGTCAGACACTTTCAGCTCTGCACCGACAACGAGCGTATACACGAGGTACGACGTTACCTTCCAACGGCCTAAGCTGAGGAGATGAGGCGATAAGAGAATGAAAAGACTGGTTGTTGTAATGCAGATGTGAAAAATGTTTGGGCTCTCGTAAAGAATGACTCCGTGTGTGCGTCAGACACCGTGTTGTGACTCATCTCCTCGTATTTCTGAAACTGCTCCTTGACCGAAGCAAGAAGCAAAGTTTCAAAACTTTCACGAACATTCAAGGTGTGCGTTTAAAAACACACAAAACAGCTGCTGTGAATCATCAACATCCATCGCAACATTAAGTTCCATTTGCGCTTCAATCCTTTCATGTGTGAATAAATGACGAGCATCCTCAGAAAGGTAAAGATGCTCCAAAACAGGTGCTTTCTATCTGACCGAACATGCTCCTCCATGTTCATCAGATGGAAATCACCCCAAAAGGCACAAATACAATCATGACAATAAATTGCCAAACTCAGACCAATGTACGTTTGTTCCGCTGCGAACAGAACCATGACGCAGCTCCTAAGCAGCCAGCAGAGTGTAGATGGGTCTAAGGGAGCAGGTAGAACATTATACTGCTCATGTCCTTACAAACATACAAATAGTTAATAGTGAAGTTACTGTAATATTAAGAAGAGTCCCCCCCTCCCCCTCCAACAGTGGACAGTCTGAGGTCCTGAAGGCAGTCTTTAAAGTTTCTCTGACGGTTCTCCCCTTCGTACTGAATAATCCTGGTCCTTTCTGTTCGGGTACTTTTATCTGAGGTGAGGCGCGAGCAAAGCCAGGGCCAGCCCCCACAACGCCAGCGCCATGCTGCCCTTCAACGCCGCCCCGGCATCCCCTGGACTTTTGAGCACCAGATCAACTTTGGGTTTCCTGATGCTCGGTGTGGTGGGGAAGTACATATCCCTGTCACATGATGGGGAGTCGCAGCCGCTGCCACTCTCCTCCCCTCCGCTGCCGTCCTCGTCTGTAGAAATAAAAAATGAGGATGAATGAGAACATTTGGAAGCTTTGAAAAAGAAACGACTCGTTCAGCTTCTTCACCGGTTTCAAACGAGATGTCATTGCCGCTGTGCGCTGCTCTGAGCCAGCTCGTCATTTCCTTCAAGACTGAAATCTGCCGGCGGATCACAACGTCTGGTTTTGTGATGTCCACCTCCACGTCTGGGTTTGACACCTGATTGGCCAACCCGTTGCCAATGACAACGGACTCGTACCTGTGGATGATAAAAATCAGTTTGCTCAAACACTCACATGAGTACAGAGGACATGTAGAGTTGTTCTGTTCGGGTCTTACCTGCTTTTAGCTGTACCGTTCCAGCAGTCGTCACCAGGCGCAGTCCTCTCGTCTGCACAGACGCTTTCTGGCAACGTCGACCAGAACTTCTTGGCATGTTTCAGCTTCTTCTTCACTTCATTTGTCTAAGAGAACACACACAAAGACCTGATTAGGCCACAAGAAAACACCAAATCAAAAGTTATCTGCTGTGCTTTTTCATTTTCTGTGTCCTTACCAGTCGATCCAGACTGGTACCAGCAGCAGTTGTGGGTCTGGCCTCTGGACTGTAAGGACGGAAACGACCGGTAAAACCCGTTTCTTTCACAGAACGTTTGGATCGGAAGGCAGCGCTTGGTTTAGGTGCCCCACATCCTTGGAAAACCTGTTAGGGAGCAGAAAGAAGCAGAGCACTGAGTGAAAGTGAAGCTTTTATTACTGATTTAAACTTGTTCTGAAGCACGTGGTCAAATCAAGGCCCGCGGGCCAGATGTGGCCCGCCACGACGTTTTATGTGGCCCGCGAGAGCTTGAAAGGTCTGACTGTCGTATAATAAATAAGTCAAAAGGGTGCACTAACAACAAAAATCATCTCCCGTAATGAATGCAGATTGTTAGCTGCGCAGTAACAGCATCACCACTAGAACAGTGTTTCCACATCAATATCATAACTGAGACATTCAAATGATGCCAACATGTCCAGGAAGACAAAAACTGATGCAGATGGAGGCTGTTTCAAGAAGGATGGGAAGGAGAAGATGTGTTTGTGCTTCAAGGAGAGGATCCGGTATGTCCTTTGTGCTGTGAGGCAGCGGTGCTGGTCAGAGAGCCTTCAACCCTCATGTTGTTCTGTTCAGTTTATTATACCGATTCAATGTTTTTATTGTATTATGTTAAATTTGCAGCAATGTGACTGGGATTGCAGGTTTATGTGTTTATGCAGGTAAATGTTTTCTATAATAAAACCATCTGTCATTAGTTGATGCATGACCCTTGCCAGCTGTGCAGACATTTTGCTTTTTGTAAAATGCTACAAAGTTTAGCAGCTCACAGTTGTTGGTTGGATCGTTACGTTTTGAACAAAGTTAATGTCATAACTTGTTATTTTTCCTTATTAACTTGGAAAGTTTGATCATTGATTTATGGAGTAATGTGGGTTTCATAACCTGACAAGTTAAAAGTTTTATGTTATAACAGTAGATACATTTGTCCACATCTATGCAAATATATAAATGTAATATGTGTAAGTCCAGGGTGTAAAAAATAAGAGTTGTTTAACATTAAAGAGCAGCTACATTTATACCGTCTTACAGTCACATGTGGCCCTTTGCTGACGTGGCCTCGGTGGAAATGACACCCCTGTTGTAAAGGGACCGAACGATACAAACCTTCTGGGACACCTGCATGCTGTTCTCCTGCATGTTCATGATGGCCTCTGAAATCTTGACATCGATGGGGTCCATGACGGACTCGAAATTAAACGGACCCTCAAGCCTCTCAGCCAGGCTAAGCATGGCATCTGGAAAACAGAACGCAGGAACTTAGCCTGGGTTTTTAATACAAAGATGTTGTTTCTTCAAACCACCGCCAGGGGGAGCAGTTCCCAGCAGTGAATCAACTCCATCAAACTGCTGCAGCAGTTAGAACTGAAAACACAACTTTTCCAGATCCGTCAGTATCGGCAGCCGTCTCGTCATCGTGCACACACACAACATAAAGAAGCGTGCTTATGAGCCCCACCCTGAGCGTACTGAAACAGATCAGTGTGTGTTGACACAGAACCAGCTGCTTTTCTTCTGCTGCAGCAACACCTAGTCGACTGATACGATGCACCAAAGACGGAGGGACATGTTTGTACATGGCTTCTAACAACACAGAGGTTGATTTGCTACATGTGTTTTTAACGAGCTGAAGTGCAGCACATCCCATTAAACTGTGGTGTTTCTGTTCATATAAAACTACTTAAGGATGGCAAATCTAAATCTTAATGAGTTGATAAGGGCTGCAGGAGGTTTGCTGGTTACCCAGGAAGTTGTTCCACTCTGCGTCCAGGTCCGCCTGGTTAGCCAGACACCCCCGCATCACATTCAGACAGTAATTCTGGCAGGGCTTCAGCGCCACTTGGCCCGAGCAGTAGGGACAGTACAACATCTTCATGGCTGCCCGGACACAGCTGGGAGACGCACTGACCTGGAGGAGGCAGGGGGGAGTGTTTCATTCAACCACAGTAAAAAACAAACATCCAACAGTCTCAGACACACACGTGCCTTTGAAAAGATCGAGCTCTACTTTTATAAACCAGCTAGACAGTGAAATCTAATCAACAGTGAATCAAGTGGAAACAACATGTGAGAGCAGCCAGAGGTTTGTTCGCTGCGACCACAGCTGCTTTCTGACAAACATGAAGTCGTGGCTCTGAGGGCAGGGATGGACGGGGAAAACATCTTGAACACATGGGAGGCCGGCTGACTTCTTAAACCTTCAAAAATCATCTAAAGACGACTTACCGTCGAAACCTTATCCACCACAGTTGGCATGAGCGCCAGGCCGCGCACGAAGGTGCGAGCGGCCACGAAAGCGCGCATCAGCTGGATGCGCAGCTTCCGAGGCACGTCGCCGAACGGCTGCAGCTGCTCCGTGTGCTGGCTCACGCACTCCATGTAGGCGTCGCTGAACTCGTACTGCACGTTGACCAGCCGGAACATCCTCTCCAGCAGGTCGTCCCAGAAGTCTGCCAGCATGGAGTCCAGGCTGACGGCAGCGCTGCCCGACACATAGTACTGCGTTAGGGACTCGAAGAACTTGTGGAACAGCTCTGCGTTCTGCACATACATCATGCCGTACGTCCGCACAAACATGTTGTGCAGCGAGCTCTCGGCATTTTTCAAAAGCTCCCGGAAAAACTCTGCGGAGAGAAGAGGACTGTGTGTGAAGATCAAATGTGGAGGACGGCACAACACTCAGCACTCAGACCGTCACTCTTTGATACTTTGTCAGTCATTTACACTTTACTGCCATTTAATGAAAAACTACTTTGTACTTTAAATAAAAAGCCCAAACTGAAAGATCACATTCACATAAGTTTGATTTGTCTTGCAGCAATACTTTTCATTTGGTTCAGGTGCTGCTCTTGTCTTCTGATCATGGACATGTTTCTACACCTTGACTGGACGGGACTTGGAAAAAAACACACTTTTTTACAAAAGTACTGACAATGAGCAACTTTAAAAAAAGCTTTGGCAGCAGCCGAGCACGAGGTCGAAGGACCCGCCTGCAAATCAGGCTGCTGCAAGACACAGATGTGAGGAAGGCAACGCAAAGATTTCTGCTGCTCTCAAGGATCCCAGAAGAAAATGGTCTCCAGAAGGAAGAGCGAGACCTGCAGACCTGCAGACGTGCAGACCTGCAGACGTGCAAACCTGCAGACCTGCAGACCTGCAGACGTGCAGACCTGCAGACGTGCAGACCTGCAGACGTGCAGACCTGCAGACGTGCAGACCTGCAGACGTGCAGACCTGCAGACTTGCAGACGTGCAGACCTGCAGACGTGCAGACCTGCAGACGTGCAGACCTGCAGGCCTCCATCGATCTGGGGTTACGTCAGAGTCTCAACAGAACGCTTGAAAGCTGCTTGATGGACTCTCAGACTGTGAGGACCAAGAGTCTCTGCTCTGATGAAAGACTGAATTGTTGAGCCTCAGCTTTCCATGTGAAGGAGCACCATCCCCTGAGTGAAGCATGGTGGTGGTAGCATCATGCTGTGGGTTGTTTTTTAGCCGCTGAGACTGGGAGACTGGTCAGGGTTGAGGGAAGGCTGAACAGAGTACAGATATATCCTGAATGAAAACCTGCTCCACAGCTCAGGACCTGAGCCTGAACCCAAGGATCACCTCCCAGATGTCAGTGGCCCACAGCCCAGGAGGGGCTCAGAGACCACTGAGCCACAGTGCCGACTTGAACCCTGTCAAAGATTTCTCAATGGACCCAACAATGGCTCAACCAGTGTCTCCATCCAACATGATCTTAGGAGGATTATTAAGAAGAATGCCAGAAAACCTTTTAATCCAGGTGTGCACAACCAGCTGGTGTAACTGCTTTCAAAGGTGTTTCAACAAGTACCAGGCCTGAATTATAAATAAGTATTATAAATAAATAAATACGTACTATAAACAAATAATTATAAATAAATAAATAATATAAATAAATAATTAGCATGAATAAATAAATAAATAATTACTATAAATACATAAATAATAATGATAAATAAATAAATAATTATTATAAATGATTATAAATAAATAAATACGTACTATAAACAAATAATTATAAATAAATAAATAATATAAATAAATAATTAGCATGAATAAATAAATAATACTATAAATAAACAATAATTATAAATACATAAATAATTACTATAAATACATACATAACAATGATAAATAAATAAATAATTACAGCATCAGGCTGCAACAGAACACTGGGACAGGGAATAGCAGGTGTCCTTGTGAAGGATGAATTCTCGATGCAAGTGGTCCGAGGAGAGCGCACAGTCACTGAACTCCCATCATGCATCTGTGAAAGCTCCAGCGCTGCACTTTCCAGGAACCTTTGAGCTCTCGACCAACACTTTGCTTTTGGACTGTCGTGCTAATATGCAGACAATGTACAGGACGACTCTTGAATGGAACCGTCTCTGAGCCGCTCTGTGGAGCAGGACAGGTGGGAGCGGCTCAGAGACGGCCTCCTTGCTCCTGCGCACCTCCTCATCGTCTCCACGGTAACTTCAAGCTGACCACCATCAACAGCGTTTTTCTTCTTGTCACATTCCACTGGCTTTCCTTTTCTGCCAACTTCTCTCCGACTGTCCTCCAGAAGCATTTTCAATGGGATTACTGAATAATGCCCCCCCCCCCCCCCGGTCTCCTTTCGCATATATAGACCTGCGTCTCCCCTCCCTCCTCTGCTTTCACTTCATCAGTTCCTTCAGAGCTCTCTTCACTACAGACAGGGAACAATGACCTACTTCATCCTGAGGAATGTCCATCACCCCCCCACCCTCAATAATCCTGGCCTCTTCTCCC
>NC_056501.1:50748222-50748703 GCF_014905685.2 Nematolebias whitei | reverse complement strand
CCCCCCATGACTTTTTTTTTTTAATTCACTTTCCGTTCCACCCCCCCATCGCTGCTGACTCCTGTGGACAAAACCTCTGTCTCTCTGCAGTATCTCTGGGTGCCCACTGTGGGGCTTTGAAATGTAAAGTTCCCATGCTCTGGGGGGCGGGGGGGGGGGGGGGGGGGGGGGGGGGGGGGTAAATGATTTCTGAAACACACACACACATTCCAAGTGGTGCTGTCACTTCCACTTCAGACTGACACATTAACAACAATGAGTCAGGGGAGGGGTTAGGCATCTTGCAGAGGGCCTTTTTACCTTCAAACCCCCCCTGTGTCACCAAGGATACCGGAAACACTGCACCCCCCTCCCCACCCCCGCCATCGTTCACCTCGCCAACATCACCGACCTCCCTCTCTCCCCACACACACACTCGGAGCAAGGGGAGAGGGCATGAAGCTCTACGCTCCACTGACAGAGATGAAAACAAACCCCCCCC
>NC_056501.1:50746650-50748122 GCF_014905685.2 Nematolebias whitei | reverse complement strand
TTTCTAAACATAACGTCCCAGTGGCTTTTAAACCCCAAAATACATTAAAGACTGGTTCATCCCAAAGATCCAGTCCCCCGGCACAAACAGAGTAATGTTGTGTATGTTGTTCAGTGTCAGGAGGGTGATCAGTCTTACATCAGGGAAACTAAACAGCCACTGGCCAAAAGGATGGACCAGCACAGAAGATCAACATCATCAGGCCAGGACTCTGCGGTCTACACTCATCTCCAGGCCAGCGGTCACTCTTTCAGGGATGAAGATGTTCACATCCTGGACAGAGAGGAACGATGGTTTGAGAGAGGAGTAAAGGAGGCCATCTTTGTGAAAAGAAATCATCCATCATTAAACAGGGGCGGAGCCTCCAGGTTCAACTGTCCCCCTCTTACAATGCTGTGATTGCTAGTATCACTCAGCCCTCTGTGAATAGTAAACAGCCATCAGGTGCTAATGATCCATTGTTAGGCTGATGGTCCTTCTTGAGCATGTGATCAGCTGGTTCTGGTTGTCAGCAGCAAACTGGTTGATCCACTCTGAGAAGGTGCTATTTAAGAGACTGAGCTGAACACAGCACCTCAGACTGAGGAGGTCTCTCGGATGAGAGACGAGACGTTTCTACAACTTTTTTTTTTAATGTCCAGAGGACCAGATTTAACTTTTTAGATTTTCTACCTGGATTATTGAGCAGCATCAACAAGAACTGAAGCTGTCCACCTTGATTTCTTTAAGGGGTTTCAAACATTTGATAATGTCAATGGAAACATCAAAGCAGATATGTTCTTGTTTTTAGTCTTTCACCCAGTTTTACAGCACCCTGATTTATTGTTTTATACACTTTTATTTTAACTACATTTTTGACTATAGTTTATTGTTGTCATTGTTTACTGTTAATGTTGTCTGTACTTGTTCTGTCTGGAACTGGTCCCTCTTGTGAATGAGTCCTCATGGCTCAGACTAACCTGTATAAATACAGGTTTTATGAATGAATGAGATATTTAACAAGCACTCTGCAGATGTCCCCCGTAGTTGAGGGAATTGAAAAGTGAACGTTTGTTATTTTTGAAATGAGTTTTTTTGGCCTGGAAATGAACAAAGAATGCAAGTAAACCTTAAAGTTTTTGGTGCAAAATATTCAAGTGGGTTGAAATTACAGAGTAGTAGAACAGAGGGAGTTTTTTTTTTTTTTTCTTGTTCGAGGCGATGCAGAGTACTAGATCCTGGTAAGTGAAGGGAGTAAATTTACCAATGATCAGGTGTAATGGTGGAGCCAGAGGGTGGACATTGATTGGTGGCCTTGGCCAACATAAATTGATATTTGGCTACTCCAAGAACCACCCCAAACCTTTGGAGGAAATTTTACTTTTAAGTAATGTTAAAATCAGAAAGTATAATTTACTCAAATAATAGGGGTGGCTGGTTTGCCTATATATATACACACACACACACACACACACACACACACATATATATAA
>NC_056501.1:50743907-50746550 GCF_014905685.2 Nematolebias whitei | reverse complement strand
TATATATATATATATATACAGTATACATACATATATATATATATATATACTCTCTCCCTCTCTCTCTCTTTCTCTCTCTCTCTCTCTCTATAAATATATATATATATATTGTTGGATTTAATATTTTATACCTTTTTATAATTCCTATCAAGCACTCAAATGTCAGGGCATATAAAGTGTGTGTGTGTCTTTCTTCCAAGGTTGAACTATGTTTATAGAAAGTGTTTGCTAAGTCTAACTAGTTGACCTTTAAATATAATCTCATAGTAGCTAAAGATAATTTTACAAGTTCACATTTGATAAATTACAAGCAATCAAATCAGGCCAGAGAGCAGACTGATTAACATAAATAAAGCTAGAACAGCTCTTTAATTTAGACAGTATAGTTTGACTAAGTAAAATCAAATTAGTAGATAATATAATTATTCCTAGAAATAAACAACTATTTCAAATCAGTGGTATCACTAAGGTATAATCATGTTAAACAAACAGTGTTAACGGTTTTAAACGCAGACACACAAACTAAGATGATTCTGCCTTAAAACAGAATCACCAGACCTCCAACAGATAGTGAATTAACACCCAGGAGATAGGTAATAATTAATAGTTATTAATTATTACGTATAAACAAGTTAGACACGAATCATTTTATATCCCTAAAGTATAATAGCAGGTTAAACTTTAAACAAAAGCCGAACCAAAACTTATCTGAAATATAGACGTAACGTCCTTGAGGGGGCGGGCTACGTCGTAACCATAGCGACAGAAGCTGAACCAATCAGAAAGCTAGCCTTCTCAAACGGGGATAAAAGGCCGGGAATGACGCACGCGCACTGAGCATTTTCAGAGAGGAACGCAGGAGGCGGTTTGTTCTCAATGCTCCATTTATATGCATATATCTTATTAATGTAACTGTTTGTCTCTGAATATCTGTAACCCATGTTGTGTCAAATAAATCTTTTATACGAAGGGCGACGCCTCCGCCGTTTTGAACACGACGTGGTATTCTATCCACAACAATATATATATACATATATATATATATATAATATATATATATATATATATATATGTATATATATATACATACATATATGTGTGTTAAGGTGTTTTAAACCCCACACTTTTGCAATATTTTAAACAATGTTTCTAAACTCTAAACGCTTTAAAAGAGCACAGAAGGTCATGATTTCAGCTCTCTGCTGTCTGCCAGCGCTCTTGGCCACGCCCACGTCTCCGCTGCAGAGCGGAGATCTTGACACGCTGCTGGAGGAAGCTTTTCCTGCAGCCTGGGCTACACACAGGTGCAGCAGGTGCTTAATAATTTAAAATAATTTATTTTAAATAAAAATTTCATGCCGATCGTGCAGCTCATCCATCAATCAGCCAATTGTGTGTCACATCCAATATTATTTTGAAAAACCGTGGTAGAGCGAGTCTGCAATAAATGAACAGCAAAGTAACAAGGGACTACTGTGCACGGTTATTATGGCAGAAATAAAATAATGATCTTGCTGGAAAAGCACATATAGTATGTGTACCAGAAGTGGTACAGCTACTACAGTATTTGTGCTTACAATATCTACAGAATTGTATGTAAATAACATCCATCCATAACCTTTACCCACTTCTTCCTTTCTGGGTTGCGGAGATCACTGGTGCCCATGTTCAGTCATCACTGTGCGAGAGTTGGGGGACACCCTGGACAGTCCATCGCAGGGACACATAGAGACAAATGAGACAAACAACCATTCTCACTCACACCTAGGGACAATTTAGAGCCATCAGTACATCTAACATGCGTGTTTTGGGTTTGTGGGAGGAAACCAGAGTGCCCAGAGACAACCCACGCATGCACGGAGAGAACATGCAGGAATGTGAGTCAAAATTGACTGAAATGCAAAGTTTTGTAAAATGGTGTTTGAATGGACGACAGTGTACTTAGAAGTTGTTAAAGCAGGCGTGCACATCACATTTTAGTGGGCTCCTCAGGTGAGTGTCAGGAGATGGTGTCTGGTACTCACTCCATATGAGCTTTGTCTTAATAAGTGCTACCTTCCTCGCTGTCCCCCTCAGTGTCCTCTGCTTCAGCTTCCTGCGTGGTAGATGATGCAGATGTTCCTTCTTATCCTTGGTATTATTTTCTGTCATGATTTTGTAAAAACCCTTATTTTATGAAATGTAGTAATGACACCCTTCACGAGTTTGTATTTGTATCTTGCTGCATTGTTCTGTTTTGTGTTGATAAGAAAGTTTTAGCAGAAAACTGATGGGCTGCAGGTAAGGGGCGTTTACCTTCGGGACAAATTGAGGTTGTCGATTGGTCAGTTGCTGACACGCCTACTGGACTGATTGACGGGTTTCGTCACAGATCCAACTAGTGCAAATAAAATAAAAAACGCTGTCGCCTCACGCTGGCCCTGGGGGGAGGTGGGGCGGCCCTGGGTGGAGGCAGGGCGGCACTGGGTGGAGGCGGTGCGGCCCTGGGTGGAGGTGGGGTGGCCCTGGGTGGAGGCGAGGCGGCCCTGGGTGGAGGCGGTGCGGCCCTGGGTGGAGGTGGGGTGGCCCTGGGTGGAGGCGAGGCGGCCCTGGGTGGAGGCGGTGCGGCCCTGGGTGGAGGTGGGGTGGCCCTGGGTGGAGGCG
>NC_056501.1:50743205-50743807 GCF_014905685.2 Nematolebias whitei | reverse complement strand
GGAGGCGGTGCAGCCCTGGGTGGAGGCGGTGCGGCCCTGGGTGGAGGTGGGGCGGCCCTGGGTGGAGGCGGTGCAGCCCTGGGTGGAGGCGGTGCGGCCCTGGGTGGAGGCGGGGCGGCCCTGGGTGGAGGCGGGGCGGCCCTGGGTGGAGGCGGGGCGGCCCTGGGTGGAGGCGGGGCGGCCCTGGGTGGAGGCGGGGCGGCCCTGGGTGGAGGTGGGGCGGCCCAGGTGCAGCGTTAACGGTGTTCTAAGTTTTAATGTTGTTAATAAAAGTTATTTAAAAAATAATCAGAGTGCCAGCCCTGCAGCCTGCACATCAGACCGAACCACCAGAAAATACCGTGTACATAACTTGACGGTCAAGTACACAAAGGCGCGTGTTAACACAGGTGATGCTACGCATTTTGATGAAGATTTGATTTTTGATGATAGTCTTTGTTGTGCATGCATGTGTGCCAGTTATGTGCACCCCTGGTTATAAGACAACTCTGATCAGTCACTTACTTTTCATTTCAGTCTGAATTAAATTATGTTTTATAGTCCCACCATTTGTTTGCCTGAGCATCATGTGAGCATGATAACTTGAAAAATAAGTGATATAT
>NC_056501.1:50741130-50743105 GCF_014905685.2 Nematolebias whitei | reverse complement strand
TTTTGTAAGATATTCCAGGAAACAGGAGCGGAATAGGAGAAGGTCCTGTTGTCTAGTTCAGTCCTCACTGAGGGAACACTGCAGGTAATGATGTCCTGAGAGCGCACGCTGTAGCTGCACTCACACAGAGACATGTAGGAGGAGATGTATGAAGGCAGCAGACCAAGAAGTGATTTAAAGATGAAAATGTACCAGTGAGAGAGTCTGTGTGAAGTTAATGATGTCCAGTTAACCAGTGAATACTGGGTGCAGTGGTGGGTACGATAATCACAGCCAGTTATGAATCTTAGTGCACCATGATAGACAGCATCCAACATCTGCAGCATCCAACATCTGCAGGTTCTTGTAGGAGCGTTCATGTAGATCATGTCACCGTGATCAATGGAGGGAAGTCACAGTTACAAGGTTACAAGTTTAACTGCAGCTTGCTTTCAGTTGTGGTTTAGCCTCTTTCACGTTTCATATCAAGACTTAAATATAGTTTGGGTTTCTCTGCAGCTCCCTCAGACATGTTTCATTAGAAACATTAGGTAGACTGAAGGCATTTTCCATGAGTCAAAAAAAATCACAATCAAGAGCTACGTGTGTTAGCATTAGCCCGATTAGCCTGCTGTGTTGTCTCAAACCGCAGTGCATTATGGTCTGTTTCCACTGATGGAACTGCTTTCATTTTCCCGTGAGATGAATTTCTAGGGCAATGTGCTGAAGGAGTGAACAGTACGAACACAGCCAGAGTTTATTTCTGATTGACGAGCTAACTGCTAGCCTGGGTGGGGCTAAGACCAAAATGGATCACTGCCATTTTAAAACATCCAATCACTTTCTGAGAAAGCAATGAATTGAACCTTTACATCGCTGTCAGGTTTGCATTTAAAAGGTGTTTATGCACAATTACAATAATTTGCTAGTGCTAATAGCAGCAGCAACTAGCTCTAGCAGTTCCTGTGCAGTTTCTGGCATTTCCAGGAGGAATATCATAATATTTCTTGTGTAATAATTGTTTGTAATGTGAATTGGTAAAAGTAAAAAAACAAAAAAAATGTGTTGAATGAAACTTCTGAGAAGATAATCAAAGTGTCAATAATTTTCTCCAAGCTTAGTTATTCAAAGCCTCACAAAACACAGAACCCACTTCAGAACATCTGGATTATCACTTGTTGTTAATGCTAAGATTTATCATTTGGGGGAGTTTGCACGTCTAACCTGCAAAGACGCGCAAACGTTTGCGTCTTGGCGGCGGCCCAAGCCCCGACACCCCAGAGCACTCGTCTTCGTCGTCACAGTCACCGCTGGTGAATCCCTCCTCGGCTTCATCGCTCCACCTGTTCGCTCCACCTGCTCGTGAGCGGGCTCGCCAGCGCTTCTCTGACACCGTCACCGTGTTCAGCAGCTGTGGGGTGGAGGAAACAGGAAGTGATTAAAGTTAGAAACTAAAAATATCCACTGCCTAGAGAACACGTGTACGATAACGGTTTATCAAAGCTGTGAAATCATGAGAGTCTCGTGGCCTCAGCATGTTCTGTATGATTACAGGACTGTGAGGGGAATTCCAGGCAAACACTCAGCTCAAAGATCTAAAAGCGTTGCCATTTACCAAACTCATAATCACTGGCAGCAAAGCAGTTTTGTTATTTGTGCCAGTTTGGTTATTTTTGTCCAAACGTGATTCATTCAAAGGGCTGTGGCTTTTGGTCCATGTAATTTACTGGTAGAAAAATAAACGAGGGGTAGGCAAGCAGACTGGTCCGGCTGTGTTTTTACTGGCAGACGTTTTGTTGTCATCAGTGGTCATCTCAGGGCATTCATACAACAACAATCAAGATCTGAAGATCTAAAATAATAATAATAATAAAAAAAACCATTGAAAGTCTATAAAATTATTTTAAAAAACAGAATGTTTTACATCTTGACTCCCATTGCAGAGCAAAGTGGGGAAACTGGAAATATCCAACATCCGTGTTGTGAATATATATAC
>NC_056501.1:50739560-50741030 GCF_014905685.2 Nematolebias whitei | reverse complement strand
GACTGAGGAAGTCTCTCGGATGAACGACGAAACGTTTCTACAAGTTTTTTGTTTTGTTTTGTTTTTTGAACATCCAGAGGACCAGATTGAACTTTTTTAGATTAAACAGTAATAGTTTAAAAGATACGGTCTAAACTTTAAAATATGTTTTTATTATGAAATACCAGCGTTTTAAAGAGCTTCTCGCTCTTTTGGCCAAGTCTTGTTCTGTTTGTGGAACGCGTTCATCTCTTGTGAATTGTGTGCAGGCTGTACGACTGCTGCCTAAAGTTACAGCCTGTTTCTGACCGAGCAGCTGTTAATTAAACACAAAGCGAAGCAGCTTGTTTGTAAAATCCCAGAGCAGCACAGGCCTCCCCACTGAATGCCAGAGCAGTTTCAGACTATTGGATATACAAACACGAGAAATGTGAGCATGTTCCACTCCGCTCTGAATTATCCAAACATTTTCACCAGCACAAAGTAACCGACTCATGAAAGCAAGTGACTGGCGCTTCCTGCTGAAACACGTAGAGCAGAGTGCTGCTGTCTGCAGAGCGTTACACACTGCGTAGATGTGCACACCCGGCAGCCATAACATTCTGCTCTTGCTCCTCACCTCGGCCTACAGTGTAATTATCCTGGGGTAAGGGGGGAGGGGGTCTTGGGATCGTGCCATTTGTTGAGTAACTTTCTTTTCTGCCCCACATCCTGTCATGCAGGTCCACATGGGCTGAAGCTGCAGTTGGTGCTTTGAGGTGTAAAGTTGTTGTGAGCATGACGTGCGCTGCAGGCACACCAACAGGCCGCGTCCGCTACGAAGAAGCAAAGGAGACGAAAACTACAGCTGTGAAAATCATTTCCTCTTAAACATGTGGACACAGCTAACGTTGCTTTGACTGTGACAACTGTGATCTGTTTGTGTCAAATAAAACTTGTTTTAAAGCTAGAACTGATTTCTGAATCAAGTGATTAGTTTCTCAATAATGATATCTCAGTAGTGACCCCGCAGCCCTAAATACCGTACACATTGTTTAATTGGCATTTTGAAGACAAATGGCTTTAAATTGTTTCGTTTTAATCAACTTTCTGTGGGGAAATCACCCTTAAACATCTTCAAATTAACCTCCCGTCACATTTCTTGTCCCGTTGTGGAGCCAAGAGAGGGATTTGGAAATGGTCTCTGTCCATCTGTCACAGATGTCTGAGCATGTTATGAGCTGGATACGTTCAAACATAAGTGAAGTACAGACTTCCATGGTAGTGAGTTGATACATCTAGGTGAAACACAAAGGTCACTGTCAAAAATTGGGTTGCCAAGTCAAAATCCAAGATGGCCACTACCATATTATATACAGTATATACAGTATACATATTTATATATACATATATAATATATATATATATATATGTATATATGTACGTATATATTTTATATATATGTATATACTGTATTTATATATATATATATAAATTTATAAATGTATATAT
>NC_056501.1:50726344-50739460 GCF_014905685.2 Nematolebias whitei | reverse complement strand
GGGGGGGGGGGGGGGAATGTGGGTGAAGGGTTGAACGGAAGACGGAGAGAGGGAGCGATGGATGAATTTCACTTCTCCTCCACTCCATTTGAACGTGAAGCGGAGAAGAGCAACACGCTTCAATCCATCACAGGAAAAAGAGGAGCTGACCGACCCGTCTCCTCCCACTTCCTCCTGCAAGGAGCTCCCCCTCCCTTTTCACCCCCACACCACCCACCAGTGGTCTCTGCTCCTCCCAGTCCCAGTCCAGGCAGTAATTGCATCCTATTTGTGCCAATTAGTCGCTGAGCTTCTTCCCCTCTTTTCTTAAGGCCGTGTCCCTCCTGCTGCTGGAGCTCACTGCTTCTGATGGACGTCTCTTGTTGTGTGTGAGAGTCTGGAGGCAAAAGAGACGTGCGTCTTCATCCACGTGCTTCATTCCCAGACACGGACGTGCACTGCTGGACAGGGTCAGTGCAGCAGGACGGGGGGTGAGGCCAGGACGAGACACAGGGAGGAGAACCAGTTCTGGCTCTGGTCTTCTT
Source organism: Nematolebias whitei (assembly GCF_014905685.2). Lineage (NCBI taxonomy): Eukaryota > Metazoa > Chordata > Actinopteri > Cyprinodontiformes > Rivulidae > Nematolebias > Nematolebias whitei. Next base: position 50,738,936 of record NC_056501.1, on the reverse strand, counting down.
TGGCCATGACTCCTCGCTCCGGGCGCATGATGGGGGGGGGTCTTATCACAGGCACCACTTCCTGACGTTGTCTGGTGTGTGAACGCACGTTATAGCTGTGGTGTTGATGTGCAGCTGCAGCTGTGTTTATATATACACGTGCACGCTCCTGGTGAGGGACAGAAGTGGTGGTAGTTTCACCAGCTGGGGGAGAAGAAAGTGTTCTTGGAGTTGTGTCCATGTGACAACGGGACATAATGGGACAGCAACCTGAGCCTGTCATGGGATCCAGTGAGAGAGCTGCTCTAATGCTCTAATGCTCTAATGGTCCAATGGTCCAATGGTCCAGGTGAAGAGCACAGCAGGTCTTTGTAAAGACATTCCACATGTAACGCTTCAGAGAAAGCAGGAGTCTGCCGGCAGTGATGAAGAGGGGGCACACGGGGGGGATGAAGTGTGAAGATGAGTTTTACTGTCCTCTGTACGACCCAACCACTAACAAACGAACTAACAAGCCAGCGTGTTTTCCTGAAACATCTGGAGCATGAAACATCTGCGTGTCCTGTGATTTCAGTGGTTTCCATCAAAGCTGGTAACGTTTTGTTGCCAGGTCAGGTGTGAGTGCAGCGCTTCACACCAACTGCTCCCGTGTCTTCATCTAGTGACACGTGCAGTTCATGAAGCCAAGGTCCAAATCAAAGACTGCATGAGTGCAACATGAGGTGGCAGCGTGTAAATACTCCTCCTTTGTTTCAGTCAGTCACAGCTGGACGTGTGGAGGCTCAAAGTGAATGAGCAAACATTGTTTTCTCAAGAGCTCTGCTTGAAAACCCTGGAGCAGAGCTGCTGTGAGCTGCTACACACAGGTCATCAGGAGTCTGCAGGCTCCAACACCGTTCGTACGTTACATTTATGTCCAGTGCTTCTACAGTAGAAGTCTTTCCATCATTTTACTGCTTTATTTTTGTTTTAATCCTTGATTTAATTTACTTTTCCAGTGTCTTTTGTGCTTTATTAACAAATCTTTACTTCTGGCTTGCTGCCAATGCCACAAACACTTCCACACACAATTCTTTGAAGAATAACATTACTCCTTTACATGAATATTTTAACACCCAAGTTCTTCAAAGTGTATATATATATATATACATATATATATATAAACTATGATATATATTTCAGTGAGAAACAGCACAGCAGACCTGCTGCCATGTTCCTGTGTATAAATCCTTTACAGCATGTAACGTAAAAGAATATCTTTGCGATCATTGTTTGATGTGGAGCGACTGGATAAAGTCACGATGACGAAGAAAACTCTTGACGTCTCCGTCGTGTTGAAAACAGATGTTTTTAGTTGTGCAAAACCCTGGAGGAAACGCTCTCGACGACTGTGTTCCTGCTGTCAAATCACTGAACATACGGTCAAACACGAGACACAAGGCAAGCCCTCCGTTGTAACATCTGAAACCACATCTGTTTGTCTGTTTGTCTGTTTGTTTGTTTGTTTGTTTGTGTTTACAGCCTGCCATGGCTCTGACCAGTTTGTTAGTAAATTATCAATAACTTGAAGTCGGTCTCAAAAGAAGATATCTGTTTAAAGAGACGGTGGAGCCACAACCCAGCAGTCAAATGGAAAGAGATCACGTGCACTGAGGTGCACAGAGCGGGGGGTTCAAAGAGCAGGGAAGAGAAATGGAGAGGGGCCGAGCAGCCACTGCATTCCAGCACGTCACATTCCTCCCAACATCTGGCTGCAATACACGCTCCCTGTTACCAACAATCCCTCGCTGCCTTTCACACACACACACACACGCACGCACACACGCACACACGCACGCACACGCACACGAGCTGAAGATCTCTGACCTGCCAACGCACTAAGACTTATGCACGCACAGCTCTGCATGAAACCTCCTTTAACGCGACAAACCTCCAGCGTGCTGCAGCGCGATCGCTGCTCGGTGCGTTCGGCCTCATCCCCTGCAGAGCTGCGGCGGGGGGGCACTGAAAACTGCCCCCTCCCTCTGTGAGTCAGCACTGCTGCACGTTCCCATGCGCTCCGCTCGTCAGCGAGGGGAAACCTGATCCCAATATTTACAGGCGTGCACACATGTGCTCGCACACAGAGGAACAGGAAGTCCAGAGAAGACAAAGATCTGAGGGTGTGTGTGGTCTGTCTGGAGGCACGCATCATCTCTCAGGAGGGGAGGGAAGCGGGTGTAGCGGGGGGGGACGATCAGGCAGGGAGCTGAGACACTGAGAGACAGGTGGACACAGACTGACTGTCTCCGCCTGGAGCAGTGCGATGGCAGGTGGGGGCATCCGTCAAAAACGGTGAAACACAAGCCCCGACATGGAAACGGTGGCACAGCGTGCGTGGTGGTCAGAGTGTGCCTGGTGAGAGTTTGTGTAAGCGTGTTTGCTTACTGTCAAAGTGGTCGTGCCTCTGTTTGAAGGTGGACTGCAGGCTGGTGCTGAGCCTGGACACCGGGGCTTTGATCTCCGTGTGGCTCTGCTGGCTCAGCTTCTCCTCCAGCTCCACGGTGCAGCAGGAGAAACCCTGCGGACACACTTTCAGGGAGGCTCCTGGAAGAAACACACACGTGGCACTTTGTTACCAACCATCACGTAACCGGTCATTTTAGAATCACACACACAAGTCAGCTCAGAGTCAGAGGCGCAGACGATACCGCTGAAAATAAGAGCTTCACTCTGCACGGAGCCAAACGCACCTCGGCTGTTAGAGCCCTCCACAGCGCTCAGCTGAAGCGGTCTTTAGCTGAGTGCTGCTCTGATCCTGGCACTCCTCAGTCCTGACTGACGGGTCAGAGCCGAAGCTTCCTCTGAGTGTTGTGCTCTTCTAAAGACAGCTGTTAAGAGGAAAGGATTAACTCCTCACCACGGTGCAGGTGAGAAGTCTGACTGAAGCGTCAGCCTCTGACAGATGGAAGCACGTGCACGACATGCACCCGGCTTTGGTTTCAAATGAACGATTTCCCAACACTACCCCGTTAGGTCACGGAGAAGCTGTTTGAAATAATCTCCCGCAAACAAACAGAACTTGATCTCACTTGAAACTTGTTTGTAGAAACATTCAGAGCAAATGTGCTCCTGCATCTACAGGAACGTGCACGTTATCCGAGCTTCGTCGTTGTTACCACCTAAAGACACGCTTTGACTAAACCACAGTCAGCTTGGTCAAGAATGAGTTCAACATCCACCTAGAGAGACTGCACACCCTGCACCAATGATGTGGTTGTTGAATGACCGCAGCTGAGCAGCTGAAGAAGAAGAAACCAGGCCGTGAAAGCTTCGGCTGCTAAACTCTTAATAGCACTTACGTTTATTTCGGCTGCTCCCTCTTCAGGGGTTGCCACAGCGAGCAAACTCGCATGAAAGATTTGGTTTGTTTTATGCCAGATGCCCTTCCTGGTCTCGAACCTGCAACCTCAGCATTACAAGACGGTGGCACGGACCACCAAGCTGCCACAGCTGCCCAGCTGCTGAACTGTGAGTGAGCTGAACTTTAGCTTAAAAGTGAAACTTTAAAAGTTTAATTTTAACATTTGCTGAAAGCAGAAATAAAATGAGAAAAACAGCAGAAATGTGTAGAAAACAGAAATGGGCCGAGAGTGGTGGCAAAAAGAAACAGAAATGTGCAGAAAAGACTAAAATTAGTTTAAAAAATAGCTGAAAAAACAAAAAAATACATTTACATTACACTTGTTAGAAAGAAGCACAAAAGGTAGAAATAAGCTCAAAATAAAAAGGCTAAAATTAACAGAAAAATGCCTAAAACGTAGCAGAGAAAAAGCTGAATTTAGAATAAAGACGCTGAAAAAAGCTGAACCAGAAGAAAAGCTGAAATGAGCAGTAACAGGATTTGAAGGACGTGGGACGGCTCCACTCATCTTCAATGAGGAAAAACGTGGCCGAAACAGCTAAATGTAGCAGGAATGTGCTGAATGAGCTGAACATTTTGATAAATGAATTGTTGAACTTGCACAAAAACAGTGGAAGGAGCTGCGTGCTGAAAGCCGTACCGAAGATAAACGGGCGTGAACGGTTTAGAGACGTTCACACACTTGAGGCGAGGTCACAGGAGGACGATTGTGAAGTCGCAGCTGGAATAATGTTTTGTTTCAAACGGAGCTGCTGGACGTGGGGAGGACACAGGGATCCTTTCACTGCGTCCAAGCACCAACTTGTTCAGTGTTCTCCACCAGCTTGTGCTCACAGACGACTTGAAGTTTGGACAGAACACACACTTTTCTTACATTTCCAGTTTCTTTCTACACCGGCTCATTAAAAATCCCCCGTTTATTTAGACAAGTTCTGGGTCAGACTGTCATTCATCAGCAGTTCTGGCCCAGTTTGAAGTTTTCCTCACTGCTTTAATGATGGTAGGACGTTTTGTCCTTGTCTTTTTTATGACATTCATTTCTGCCAATCAGTCCATGACTAGACGTTTGCCCTAAGACGCTGTGTCAGAAGAGAAACTGTCGCTGTGTCATCCTCAGCAAGTTCTGCCTTCTGCCACAGACGTTCCTCCTGGTACTTCTGCTGAGTCTTCACAAGATACTTGGCTGTACTTTCATGCAGTTTCATTTAACCTGGTTATGTTTAAAATGATCTTATTGGAGATCATTTAAGTTTTCCAGTTACACTCCCTGCTGGTTGAAATGTTTGTTTGCCACAACTTTAGGAGACGGCACTCTTAGACCTAGAAAAACGCTGGTACAGGAACTCATATGATGCTCCTCCATAAATGTGGTGCACTTTGACAACTGTGCTAACTAGTTCTCTTTATAGTTAGAAAATAAAGAACAACATGTTAAAGGTAATGTGACTAAACAAACCTTTGAAAGATGCAAAATGGGCATTCCGCAAGGTTCTATTTTAGGACACTTGTTTTTGCTTGTACATTAATGATTTATTTAAAAGTTGTAAACATTTTCAGCTTCAAATGTTTGCAGATGATGTTGTAACTGGAAAGACTCCACAGCAGGCACAGGATGGGAGCGTCTCAGTGGTTTAACTAATATTCTTCATCTCTGAGCTGAATCAAAATGATCTCTTTGGTTTAACAAGCAAAACAAACGTCAGTAATGATTTGATTGTGATTACTGATCAGAAGAAAAACAAAAAGGCAGAAAAGTTAAAAAAGACTTGGATGTTGTTTTGGGTTCCCATCTTAAATTTAACATTAGGAAAGTAACTACTGTACAATCAGTAAAACTAAATTGAACTGCTTAGTCTCATAAATAACTAGTTTTGTGTAAACAAATTGAAAAATTTAGATAAAAATTATAAAGTCATGACTGTAAAAACAGAAAAAGTGTACTTCATTAATTTTTTGACAGATTTCTACATCTTTCATTTACAACTTGACTTAATTGTGTGTGTGTGTGTGTGTGTGTCCTTGTTTATGCTACTTTGTGAGGCCCATTTTTCCAACTTATACTACATTGTGAGGACCAACTGCTCCTTATGGGGCCCAAAGCCCGGGCCCCATAAGAAGAAGTCCCGTTGGTGGGTTAGGGGCTAGGTTTAGGACTAAGGTGTGAATTGAGGATGTGTTAGGTTTAGGGTTAGGTATGTACTGGTAATGGTTAGGTTATGGATAAAGGTCATGGTTAGGCTATAGAAATGAATGAAAAATGAATGGAAGTCAATGCAAAGGCCCCACAAAGATAGCAAAACAAACCTGTGTGTGTGTGTCCTAAATGCAGAGGCACTGAGTAAAATTATTAAAAGGCCAAAGATACAGGAGCTCCAGCCAGAGGAGGTAATGGAAACTGTAAACCAGTGAGGTACAAATCATTTGAATAAGGATTCAAGGATTCTTTATTTTCTACCCCATGTGGTACATGTGGTGGAACAAAATTATGTTCACAGGGTCCCAGTTACATCCAACAATAAAATGTAAAATTAAAACAGTAATAAGATCTAAGATATGAACTAAGACAAACATCAACTAAATATACACTAAGCACTCATAACATAAAAACAATATGCCGAACAGCAGCACGAACTGACGTCCCTGTCGCTGAAGGCTTTGGACAGTGAATGGTTGTAGTTTTCAAGAAGAGTTCTTCAAGTTTTTCAGGACTGGAATTGAACAGGGAATGAAAGTAAACCGTAAAGTTTTTGGTGCATGATGTTCATGGAGGTAGGAGCTACACTGTGCAGAAGAAGAGAGGTAGGTTTTGTCTTTTATTCTTGTCTGGGGCAGGCAGTGATGGAGCCGGGCGAGTAGAGGGAGCAATTTTATCCACCGTCACGTGCAATGGGGTGGCCAGTAGATTTAATGTTCAGCCACCCCAATCCTTTGAGGAAACTATACTTTCAAGCAATGTAAAAACTAGAAAGCGTAGTTTCCTCAAATGATCTGGGAGGTCGGTTCACATATATGGTAGTGGCCATCTTGGGTTTTTATACGTCATTCCAGTTTTCGACGAGGACCTTTTTTATGTCTGGATGCAGACACACACCAAAATGGAATTGGGCCTAAGATTTGTTTTTCAAGTTATCGTGCTCACATCATGCACAGACGGAGGTTATCTCCAATTCTCTTTTATCGATCCACAATGTGGGACAATAAAACCGTTCCCTAATGTTAAGAGTTTTGAACCCTCAGGTGAAACAGTGGGTCAGTGTCAAATCTATTAACACTGTCAAAGCTGGAACTAGTTCATTTGCTCTTTCCCTTCAAATACCATTTTCTTATTTCACGGCTGTATTAAGAGTGCACACATGTATCCTTTTTATTGCTCCTTTCATATATGTAGTGATTTTAATTATTTTAAAGCCTGGTCAGAGACTAGGTCTGCGAGTTAGCAGCAGATTTACAGAACAACTGTTGCTTTAGCATGTAACATTCTTTTTCTGTTGCTTCCATTTTAAATAATGATCAAGTAAGAAAAACCCAAATGGACATTTGATTTGCAGCATCTTGTGAATGTTTCCATTGTTGCACACTTGGTTTAGACAAAAAACAAATTTTCTGTTGCGCGTTAGGAATGTGCGATATAAACGGTACACGGTAGAAACATTTAGCCTACGATAGAGATCTGACTTCTACCGGCTAACCGCAGTAACGCTGTGTCTGAAGTTAAATCAGAGTTGTCAGTTTAATCGTTACTTTTTTTGAGTTGAAAACTGTGCGCAAGTGGCGTTAAAGTCTTTTCTTCGAGAGCTAAGTAGCGAAGCTACAAGCTAACTACGCCCAGCTTGCCGTAGAGTTGCCGTATTCTGACGCATGCGCAAAACGCTGTGTTCCGTCGAACGTTTGTTTTTCGTCAAAAGTTAAAGTAAGCGTTGGTCATCTTTAGAGAAACCTGCTCTCTGATCTGTAAAAGAACGCTGTGTTGTGTGATTTTACTGCGAGACCCTCTGGTCAAAGCCACAGACGCATTAAGGCAGGAGGCGGCGCCCACCAGAGGGTTGGAGGGTGAAGTGTTTCAGTTGCTGCTCTGTTGCTGTTCATTTATAAAGTGAGAATACTGGAAACTGTTAAGAGTTAACAACATATTCTTTAGTTTAAAACATATGGCTAAAACTACATTTGATATCTTTTGCACTACAAGAAAGAAGCCTAATACTTGATGTGTTTATTATTTAAAAACTCTCTGGACCTATTGGTGGAATTTTCTTAATTCAAAATAAATGATGGCAAAAGGACACCATATGCTTTTTTTCTTTCCTATTGCAAGTTTTATACCAAAAACATATTGTGATATATATCGTTATCACCACCTTTCACAGTACATATCGTGATATATATCGTTATCACCACCTTTCACAGTACATATCGTGATATATATCGTTATCGCCACCTTTCACAGTACATATCGTGATATGAATTTTATGCCATATCGCACATTCCTACGCGTTCGTAGAAACGTTCCAGTCAGTGGTTAAGATTCCTAATATTTAACAGCAAATCAGTTTTAAAATAGAGTAAGAGAGTGCAGTGAGTTCTGAGGGGTTTGACGGAAACATTAAAAATTAAAACATGCCGGGTCTAAAGTGAATCACTGTACTACAATCATCTAAATGGGAGGGGGGAGAGATGCACCATGGCGCCACAAACTGGACCCCTCTGTCTGGGATCAGGTCCAAATAAGTCTCAAGTCACTCCTTCTGCTTCAATCCACTCTTCAGAGTCATCTCTGCTTCCAGCCATCACACACTCTACTTAACCCCCACCCCACCCTCCTGTACACAAACCCAGGCACAGTTGGCAGCCCCAACCAAAACACATTCACACATCGCATCGCTCGTCAACACTCAGCTCTTTGTACGACTGGAGGTACAGGGACACACACACATACGAGCTGAACTCTTAGGTGAAACAGCCAGCCGGCTCTCCTCCTGCTGGGCCCCTGCCTGCCCACAGAGAAGGCGTACAGTCTGAAGGCTACAGCCATGTGGTCACCATGGTACACAGATAAAAGTGGAATGATCAATAGTTCACAGGAGTTTCTGTACAAATGTGAAAGGATTAAGTGTCTGAACACAGGCTGAGTGACAACACTGTATGTGTCAAACTCAAGGGAGAAATGCTTCTGCTGGAACAAAAGGATGGAAAACATGTACAGAAATGAACATCACAATCATACGTCAGAAAAAATCTCTTTCTGAACAGATTTGTGTGTTGGTGAACTGGCTCTTAGTCCCAGGGTTCCCTCTGAAGGCCCCTCAACCCCCCCATTTCCAGAGTAATTTAAGAAGCAACAGCACAAAGTGCCACGGCGTGGTTCACATGTCACTTCCAAGAGGAAAACTGTCATTTATGGGGGTCCAAACAAGAGAGCAGCATCTTGTAAACAAAATGGTATTCAGCTGCTGTGTGTCGCCTCTCTGCCTTCCCTTTGTAAGGGGTGGGGGGCCAGCACCCCCTTTAAATGGCTCATAAAATAAGTCACTTCCCGGAGACATTGTCCTGCCTCTCAAACTCCGTTCTCAGAGGAAGGACGGTAGAAGTGAAAATGCAGAACAGACACAAAACAGATTAGACCCCCCCCCCCCTCATTCTGCCCACCATCATGTGCCCCTGAACCAGACAGACATCAGCGTGGCCCCCCATCTCTGCCTCGCCAGCCACCACCCTGCGGGCTTAACCAGAGAGGTCAGGGGTTAACAGCAACTCCTCTGAGAGAGGTCGTGTCCTCTGACCCCCCCCCCCTCACACAAGACAGCCAGCACATCCACTACCCACAGTCATTTGTGCCCAAATCACTCCAGTAATAACCACCCCCACCCCCACCCCCACCCCCACCCATAATTTAGGGACATAAAACTCACAGGCACATGTAAAATGTATAAATAGGAACACTTAACGGTCACATCCTCCAATCAATCACAAAAAAATCTGTCTGGGATTAAATCTGTAGCCACCCTTAGGATTTAACTGGAATTGTGAAGGAATGAGGATGAGACCCTGGGGTGTTCACCAAACATCTGCTATGAATCGGAGCCGGGCTGTCCGAAAGAACAGTTTTCACACAATCGATCAAACATTATTAAATAATTACAAGATTTCTAGAGAAACCTGAAAACTGCCTCAACTGCACAGAAGAAGCCAACAGCAACGTGTGGCTTATTTTGTAATACCGTAGTCTAATCTGAAAAATCCTTATTTTGATGTATAAACTATATAGAGATCAAAAGAAATGTTAAAGCTCCTGCAAGTGGTTTATTAGGGTCACCGTGGTAATCCACTTGTGTCTCACTCCCTGACAGCACTCCAAGGCTCCGTTTACACTGAAGTTCTTCATGCTCAATTACCATCTTTTGCTTTGTTTTTAACGTGGCCGTTCACATTATCTTTCAAACACAACCTCCATCAGACTCCAATGTGAACCGCTTGTGAGACGTCCCTTGGATCGATCCACTCACCCCCACCTCACTGACTGAAGAGTCGGATGAAATGAGACATGAGCGTTCAGACTGAGGTCGTGCTGAAAAACTCGGAACATGTTTATGATTCAGCTCCACACCTGAAGAAGACCTCTACTTAAAAGTTAAAGTAAATCAAGAGGTTGATGCCCTTTTTGTATTTGGACACTAAACAGAAAAAGGATGCGTAGTAGTAGAGCTGTGAAAGTTCTTGTGGCTGAGAAGATGATGCCATTTTCAGCAACCAGGGATGCACAGATTCACTTTTTTCCCCGATCCGATCCCGATACATAAATCTGAATATCGTTCCGATAACATCACCATCATTATAGATTTTATATGAGGCTGTAATAATCTCCTCTCAAGTACAGTTTGTACAAATATATGCCTGCATAACCAAAAAGACAACTTCAGGTAAGTTTTATTAATGTTGGATAAGTTTCAAAGTTAGAATTAAATTCTGCTAACACAAAACATGTTTTAATTCCTATCTTTAAAGTGGATGTTAAAGTGATTAAAAGGCTTTGAACATCTGATAAGTTCACGGCATAAACCAACAGACATGTTCCTGTTTTTAGTATTTTACATCACTTTATAATGTAGCTGTTCATTCTTATATCATTTTATTTTATTTTTCAATTCATATGTTTTTTATGATTGTCTACTGTTGTACTGATAAATATCTCTGGAGGGTAAACTATATCTTGACTGCAAGTATGAAGCTGAGAAATCCTTTGTTTTCTACACCTGGCAGTGGTCGGTCATTAATTAGATGAAGTTTAGCAACTTCTCTGTAAACCCTGTAGCTTCCACGTTGTCCAGCAGAAGTTCACCTTGCTGTTGGAACGACTCCAGAAGTGATTTCTGCCGGCTCCTTTCGTCTTCTCCCACCTGGCTAAACCGTCCTCGTGCTCTTTAATGTGGAGCTTTTTCAAATGTTTATTAAGTTCCATGTATTGTAGGTCGCGACCGAGCTTCCCCCTCTCAGTACAGCAGCTCTGCAGACAGTGCACGTTGCTGTCTTGTGGTGTTTAGTGTAAAATAATTCCACACAGCGGACATGTTACCATGAAAAGTTTGTTAGCTGTTAGCCACAGTGCTGCTAACTCAGTCCTCACGTTGTAGCTGCTGCAAACTATGAACTGGATTTCCTGAATGTGAGGCGGGTCTTATTACTCTGGGCTCATGAGACACGCCTCCGTTCAGGAAATCCATTCCATAGTTTGAAGCCAACCTGCAGAGCAGCTGGCAGGGAATCACATGTGGAGAGTTTCATCAGACACAGACATGCATCATGGATCAGAAAAATCTGATACGTAAATGATGCTGGTATTGGAAGTCGATACAGATACCAGATCGGATCGGCCCCGTCCCTAGCCATGCTACAGTTTCCCCCAAAACTAACACAGCTTGATATTGTTTGCATGCCTTGTTTGGTGATGGGTGATAACTCAGCTGTTGTTGAGCTTGCCACACTGAATGACCACTGACTTCCTTCAGGATCACATCCAAACATGTCCTTACGACTGTGGACGACGATTACAAACTGGAACAAGGCAGCAGCAGCTGAGCACAGTTTGCTGTGTCATTCTAAGAGTGTCGGTGCGACGCCCAGGTTACATTTGTTCTGTCTTGGGCCCAGCGTGCACGGCTGCTCTGTAGCAGTCTCAGTGTCTCTGGTCAGAAAGAATCAGACACAAATGTAGTGGAGGTGGGTGTGTTTGAGGGCGATCCCACTGCAGGCTCAATTTATTATTTGATTTTCACGATTTTTGGTGCAACTTTACCCCAAAATACCAAATGCAAAATACGTTTATAGATTGTAGACAGTGGAAGAGTTTGTGTGAAAAAATTAGACAGCGCAAATGTTAGCGATGCTTCATGCCATCCTGTGTCTGTCTCTCCTTCCTGTCCTCTCAACCAGCCGGTCGGAGCAGATGGCCGCTCGTCCTGAGCTGGTTCTGCTGGAGGTTTCTTCCTGTTAAAGGGAGTTTTTTATTTCCACTGTTGCCACTGTGCTTGCTCAGGATGGGAGACTGAGCTGAAGAGAAGATTCAACGTGTCTGCTGCTTCCTTAGACAGAGAACTTTACTAATTTGACTTTTATGTGTGTGAATGTTTCTGTAAAGTGCCTGAGACAACTTTGTTGTGAAGTGGTGCTATATAAATAAACTGAGTTGAATTGAATCATCACACTCTAACTTGAACTGTCTGTAGTGAAATCTTCAACAAACCCTAAACTTACACCACACAGCCAGGCCTCCATCTCACGTCTTCAGCTCGTCCAGAATGCTGCTGCTCGGCTTTTAACCAGAACTCATAGGTCTGAACATATTACACCAGTTCTGTCCTCCCTTCACTGGCTCCCTGTTCGTACGAGGATAGTCTTTAAAATTCTTCTGTTGACCTTCAAATGCCTAAATGGCCTCGCACCCCTTCACCTCTCTGAGCTTCTGGAACCTTACATTCCCTCTCGGGCCCTGAGATCATCTGATCAGCTGCTTTTGGCTGTTCCAAAAACAAGAAGCTCAGAGGAGATCGGGCTTTTTTAGTCATGGGCCCCAAACTCTGGAACAACCTGCCCCCCAACATCAGTCAGGACACCTCCCTTCAACCTGCCCCCCAACATCAGGCAGACCACCTCCCTTCAACCTGCCCCCCAACATCAGGCAGACCACCTCCCTTCAACCTGCCCCCCAACATCAGGCAG
>NC_056501.1:50710925-50721344 GCF_014905685.2 Nematolebias whitei | reverse complement strand
TGTACGTATATATATTATATATGCCTACTTAATCTCACGGCGGAGAGGAAAATTCTAAATGGCGGCCGGCAGTGTGAAAGTTTTATTTTTCGTTAGTGAGGATGTCGGATTCTGAAGATTTATGGACTACGTTGAGCCTCGCTACATCGTCCCCAGTCAGATATATTTTTCTGACGTAACGGTACTCGAGTTACAAGCCGTCATTTCCGACGTCATTGAGAAGCTAACAGCTGATAGCACGACTTGTTGGGTGAGTTTTACCACAGACATCAAGTGTTAGCCCCGTTAGCATGATTAGTCTTACGGAACAATGGATAGACAAAACTTTGAACGTAAAAAGTCTGTCCTTCATGCACAGGAGTGCAGAGGATCCACACTGCAGCTATAGGAACCTGGAACAAGCCTCCACAGGTGAGACAGTATCACAGGTGACTAATGCTAATAAATAACATTCAACACTTTTCATTTAATAAAAGTTAAAGTGCTGTGCAGATCATATGACTGTTAATGAATATATGTCACCAGCTCTTACAGCTGTTACACAGTTTTGTAGCAAATAAGCCTCAATAAGATGTTATGTTCTGACAAAGGAACGTATATAAAATATTGGTATGGGCATTGGTTATCGGCCGAATACGTTTTAACATCTTGGCATATTGGATATCAACCAAAAATCCAATATCGTGCACGCCTAGTATGTATGTATATGTATATAAACCGACCACCTCAATCATTTGAGGCAATAATGCTTTCTAATTTTAATTTTGCTTTTAAGTAAAGTTTATCCAAATGATTAGGGTGGCCAAACTCTGGCCACCCCATGGCTCCTTCATTGCACCTGGTCATTGATAAAATGTTTCCGTGCATTCGCCAGAATCCAAGATCAGTCATTCTGCGCTGCCTCAGACAAGCAAAACATAAAAATAAAACGTATTAATTATTAATCACTACCTCCATATCGTCTTATACAGTGTACCCTGCCCATTTGAATATCTTGCACCAAAAATTTAAGGTTTACTTGCATACCTTGATCAATTCCAGTCCAGAAAACACAATGTAAGAAAATACATTCAGTTGTTTGTTTGTCTTTTTCAGCCGCTCCCTTCTTCAGGGGTCACCATAGCTAACTTGCTTGAAATAACACTTGGAAATTGTTTTCACGCTGGATGTCCTCCCTGACACAACCACAGACCACCGAGCTACCACGGCCCTCTGAGCAGAGCGGAGGGCTGCCATCTAGGGCGCCCGGGGCAGCAGATGGTGGGGGTTAAGGGCCTTGCTCATGGGTCCAGAGTGGGGCAAATGTGGTGGAGGCAGGAGAGGGTGTTTCACCTTTCAAACCCACATTTTGATGTTTTTGGTCCAGAGAGTCGAACTGGCAACCTTCCGATCACAGGTCAGTCTTCTCTAACCTCTGCGCCACCACTCCCCCACAAACATTCACTATTAAACCCCCTCATTAATGGGGGACATCCGCAAACCACTTGTTGCAAATGAACGAACCAGAGCTTTGTGTATTCCAGTGATTTATCAATGAACTTCAAAATGCACAAAACCTAGTTGTAAATTTCAACAGCAGTTTGGAAGAGTGTCCTTGTACTTTGGACCTGAACCATTTTAAACAAATCTTAATGAGGTCAGCTGACTTAAAAGCTCAGTTTTACTTTTACCATAAAGGAGTGCACAAAGGAATTTTAAACATTTATTTCACTGCAGGTTCTTGTTTAAAGCCATCCAGCAAACAGGGGTCGAGTTCTCCATGTACTGCTCTCCTTTCTCAGTCACCCTGTGGTGTTCCTAAAGGTTAGATGAAACTAGACGTAAATAAAGGTTGAATGGATGTTACGGTTATGTACATTAGAGCTTCTGGTGAACAAACACAGGCAAGCTAAAGGAATAACTAAAATCCAAAGATATAAGTACAAAAAGTGGACTTGAAAAGCCCAGATAAATGTCAGCGTTGCAGTCTGAGCCCACTGAATCCAAGTAAGGCAGAAAACATTCGACAACGTTAAGCTGTAAGGGGAAGCTATTATTAGAGACTCGGCTGTTCATATGGAGATAATCAGGGCAGGGCACATTTCCACTGACGACTTCTACACTTCAGCCTCTTATAAAAACATTGTAATGACAAGTTTACAGCAGTTTCTACTGCGAGAAAAATGCTTTTTAGGTTCTGGTCCAAAGGAAAAGTCCCAAAGAAGGGAGCCGTGTTGGGAGGGAGCGTCTGAATGTGACTGAAAGACTTTAACAGAATGGTATGTGAACGCCCAGCCCTGTTTCATACTTGTAAAGTGTTTTACTTCACTGCTGCTCTGTTTCCCAAGCTGTGACAGAAAGAAAGGTGCTCTCCAAGGGATTGTTTGGGTGTTAGTGGCTTTATTTACAGGTGTCACGAAAGATATTCCAATAATGAGCACCTTCGTCGAAAACAGCCAAGTTGCTGAAAGTTACTGGTCAGTACCTGTCAGGCGTTACGGGTGGTTTACTTTATAGGACATTCCAGTGTTTGTACAGACAAACTGCCACATTCTGTAAACACCTTATGTTAAATTCGCCTCACAGGGAAGAACCAACTGTTTGAGTGCAAAGATCCAACAAATCCACAACAATTCTCCCAAACCTTCTCTAAAGAGTATAAAATTACCAAGTACAGTAGTCCCTCGCTACTTCACAGTTCGTTTATCGTGGACGCTCTCTATCGCGGTTTTTCAAAATAAGATTAGACACGACACACAGTTGTCTGATTGATGGACGAGCTGCATGATCAGCATGGGTTTTTATTTAAAATAAATTATCTTAAATTATTTAGAATTATTTATTTAGAAAACTGTAGAGCTTGTCATCAGATATTTGGCTATCAGGAATAAATGTGTTGAATGTTAGGTTCAGGCCAGCATGGTGGTGCAGTGGTTAGGGCAGTCACCTCACAGCAAAAATGTTGTGAGTTCATTTCCCAGTCTTTCCGTCTGAAGTTTCCGTGTTCTCCCAGTGCTCAAGCCAGCTTTCTGAGTACAGGTACTCTGGTTTCCTCCCATAGACCAAAAACATCAGTTAGGTTAACCAGTAACTAAGTTGTGAGTGTGAATGGTTGACCAGTTTGTTTCCATGTGTCCTTGTGATGGACTGTCTACCTGACATGTACTACGTAACCCCAAAGGAGATGTTAGGGTTGTTCATCCAATGAAAACATACTGCAGATCCATTACTGAAAGTCTTTCACAAATGTCATTAGCAGTGTTTTTCCTAGTAGTGTGGTCCTGACTGCATGGTTTCCATTACTCCCAGTACTGTCTGCAGCACATGCAGCAGACTACACATCTGAACCAAGGAGATGGTTGAGTCAAGTCTGGGTCTTTTGTAGAAAACCACTAAACGGTCACCTCGGCTGTAAAACCAACAACCACATCAAGTTTCTATTTCGGCACCACTCTTTGTTTATTGCCCAGTATCAGCTTTGGTACTAACTATCCAGTTATGATTAGTAATTAAAGATTTTCTAAATTAACCAATTATTTCGGCTGTTCAATAAAACAATTTCAACCAACTCTTAAGGCTGTGAAACTCCCCTGCATCGTGAATAAATTACTGCTTTATGTTATTACTAGACACATCTAGGTGTCTGTCAAAAATTGAGTTGCCAAGTCCAAATCCAATATGGCCACCACCATATTCTGTATATCGTATATGTAAACCAACCACCCCAGTCATTTGAGGAAACTAAGTACAGTTAAGTTATAAGTATAGTTCCCTGAAATGACTGGGGTGGCCACCCCTTAGCTCCTCCACTTCACCTGCTGGTGGATAAAATCGCTCCCTCCTCTTGCCAGGATCCATGAGTCAGAGGAGCAAATTAAAAAACACCTCTGTTCTTATCCACGATGCAACTCATACCCACTTGAATATCTTGCACCAAAAACATTAAGGTTTACTTGCTGTTCAATTCCAGTCCAGAAAAACACTCATCTTGAAAACTACAATTTACTATTCAAACCTGTCAGCAACGGGGGACCAGCGTACCACTTGTTTAATTGAGGCTTGCCTTTTAACACAAACAAAAGAAGTGTGAACACTTGATGCCCACTTCTCTTCACCAGCTCACTGTTTGTTCAAGAACTGGTTTGTACGTTTCATTGATATATTTTAAAGCCTTGAATCAAGACGTGTTTGTATAGACCTCCTGCAGCTCTACGTGCCTTACAGAGTCCTTAGATAAAACCATCACTTTGTTTTTGTTTTGTTCTCCCAACGTCCAGGCTGGTCCACAGGAGTGATCAGGTCTTTAGTGGTCTTAAGGTCCAGGCTGGTCCACAGCAGTGATCAGGTCTTTAGTGGTCTTAAGGTCCAGGCTGGTCCACAGGAGTGATCAGGTCTTTAGTGGTCTTGAGGTCCAGGCTGGTCCACACAGGTGCTCAGGTCTTTAGTGGTCTTGAGGTCCAGGCTGGTCCACAGGAGTGATTAGGTCTTTAGTGGTCTTGAGGTCCAGGCTGGTCCACAGGAGTGATCAGGTCTTTAGTGGTCTTGAGGTCCAGGCTGGTCCACAGGAGTGATCAGGTCTTTAGTGGTCTTGAGGTCCAGGCTGGTCCACAGAGGTTCTTTTCTGTTGTAGCTCCTAAACTACAGAAAGAGCTGTCCTTCAGCTGTGACTTGGTGTTTTAAAGTCTGATCTGGTTTTTAAAACAGCACAAGTTCACGTGTGTGCATCATTTTCATGGTTTCATTTGAAGTCTTATGCCTTTCTTTGTTTGACTTTATGCTCTCTCGTGTTTTCTATGATCATCCTACCATTTTACTGTTTTGTGTGCAGTACTTCGGCCAACACCAGTTCTTTTAAATGTTCTACACAAGTTAAGATCATATTAAAAAACAAAACAACGTGTACAGTAAAATTACTACACATTAAAGTGTACTCTCACTTGAACTAAATTACAGGAGACATTAAGCTGGTTGTAGCAGCTGCATCATTTTTTGAAGTGGCCAAAATCTGCCAATTATAATTGGCTTTTCATAAATGTAACCCAATAAGAGATGACCCGTGCACACATTTAACATTTGTTAACTACCATAAAACGCTGCATGCAGCCACCCTGCTCTTGATGGGCCACAGACCTTAACATTGATAGGAGCCATGATTTGCCATCAGCCAGACTGGTCAGAAGTTAATACAAAAAGCACACAAGCCTTCAGCAATACCTATAAATAAAAGTATCTAACACTTGGAGGAAGGCCCTCAGTTGAGGTGGCCTCTAAAAACCTCAGTACCATTCAAGAGATGAGCGATTTATGCTGCTTAGAACAAAGCTGGAGATATTTTTATGAAGCAGGAAGCTCTGGTTCAGAGGAATCCTCCCTGGAGTGCATACGTGGAGTTAACAGTCAGCCACAGGGATAAGATCTGTGTAGAATGGTGTTTCCTTAAATAAATCAGGGATTAAAAATCTGTTCCACAACACAGCTGTTAAAACACCAAATTGCCAAAATTTCCTTGTCACACGGCATGAAGAGAAACAAAACACGTGTGCTGCTGCACCGCGAGTCACAGAGCAGAACTCAATCACATCTTTCCCGCTCTGAATACCGCCTTTCAAACACGAGGGCCTCAGAGTGAACACATTATCGTGTTGGATTTTGGTTTTTGCTAAATTTTCCACATTCTCTCTCAATAAGTGAATTCCTTTTCCAAAGGAGGTCAATTTAGCAATCAATGCACACACTGGGATCCATAAATCTGGGCCCTCTGCCACCAGAATCCATTTCTGATTACTAAACCAGTCGGGGCCCCGGGCCAATTAAAACTCCCCATTTGTGAAATTCCAAAACGCCGTCATCTTCGAACATTTAGCCATGAGCCCCTGGAGAGACGTGGCCTCTCGCTCGGTCTGGCTCCCCTCTCCGTCCTGGCCCAGCGTCCCCGGCTTTGTTTCCACACACAAAAGCTCCCTGCCTGCACCACTTCCCAGGTCACTGCTTTGTCAGGGCTTCTGCAAGTACGTTTAACAAGTCAGGCACCGAATCCCAAACGCCTGCTTTGAATGTTTGTGCTCACCCGCTGGACGATGTGCACATGCACACTTCCCCAGTGGTCAAAGTAAATCTGCTTGAATGCCAAATCTTTCCAGGTTAAACAACATTTAGTTTATGTAACTTGGCTTCTGACTACAGACTTAATGAATGTCAAATCACTTTTATGATTCTGATCAATAAAATGAAGGAAAGCATTCTATCCAAGAAGAGCAGCCCGGTATGACACAAGAACTAAATGATAAGCCGTATGTCTAACGTTTGCAACTACGAGTTTATTCTCCAAGCACGAGGCCGTGTGCAGCACTGCAACATGATGAACTTATACTTTCAACAGAAGTGGTTTGTTTCAGGATGAGGTCGAGGTTGGTCAAACGTCAGCATTACAAGTTGCACAAAACCTCTGTCAACGTGTTTCAACTCCCTGCTCGTGATTTTTTCAATTCAATTCAACCTTTATTTCTACAGGTTGGTCTCACTGAGCCTCAGGGACTCATTTACAAGACAGACCTGATTCAAACACAGATGACAACAGTGGACAATCACAAAAAAGCAAATAAAATGAAAGTAAACAGAAATCAAGCACTGACTTGGTTTGAACAGTTTCCAGTAAAGTTCAAAAACCTGGTTCAGGTAAAACAGTTCAACCACAAGAGGCTGTTCTTGTGTCCTAACTGCAGCCGGCCTCGATTCAAATTAAAAATCAATCGTTTATTTTACCTTCGCCCAGTTTTCTCTCAGGTTCTGGACCTGTTGACATGCCACAACTTTGACCTGCTGCTTTTACCACAAGCTTCTCTTCTGCGTGCACGTTGAATACAAAACAGAACAAGACTGCTACGCTTAATATTTGTGGGGACTGGCAGAGATCTTGATGACAAACTGAGAGAACAAGTTGCAGCAAAGTGTGATCATCACAGGAGGAGAAACTAAAAGGTGGGGAGAGGGACAAAGGGCCTTCCTGGCTTGTCCTTCTACACCAGGCCTCCATCTTTCCACTGACTCATGGCACACAAATGAAAACAGACTTTAAAGGAGAAGATAAAACTCTCTTTACTTAAGGCCAAGTGCTTTACCATGGGACCCTGCACTAACACCGTTGTGCTGTCAGAGACAAGGCGTACTGTTGAGCTTACAAACAGGCCCTCTTTGAATGTGCTTCATGAAGCTGTGCAGCAGAATATCTACAGAGGCTTACAGATGCCTGGGGCCTCCATACAGTCGTGCTTTACAGTTTGTGAACACTTTAAAATTTTCTATATTTCTGCATCTGTATGACCTAAACATCATCAGATTTTACACAAGTCCTACGAGTAGATAAAGAGAGCGCAGTTAAACAAACGAGACAAAAATATTGTACTTGGTAATTTATTTATTGAGGAAATTGATCCAATGAGACGTACAAAGTATTTGTGATGGTAAAAGTTTGTGAACTTTTAGGATTATCAGTTAGTTTGAAGGTGAAATTAGAGTCAGGTGTTTTCAATCCATGGATGATGATCAGGTGTGAGTGATCACCCTGTTTGATTTAAAGAACAGGATCTATGAAAGTCTGATCTTCTCAACATGTTGTGGAAGTGGACCATGGAGGAACAAAGCAGATTTCTGAGGAGCTCAGAAAAAGAGTTGTTGATGCTCGTCAGGCTGGAAAAGGTTTCAAAACATCTGTAAAGAGTTTGGACTCCACCAATCCACAGTCAGACACATGGTGGACAAATGGAGGAAGTTCAAGAGCATTGTTCCCCTCCCCAGGAGTGGTGGACCAACAAAGATCACTACAAGATCAAGGCGTGGAATAGTGGGCGAGGTCACAAAGGACTCCAGGGTAACTTCTAACAACTGAAGGTCTCTCACATTAATGTGAACGTTCATGAGTCCACCATCAGGAGACACTGAACAACAATGGTTCATGGCAGGGTTGAAGGAGAAGACACTGCTCTCCAACAAGAACATGGCTGCTCTTCTGCAGTTTGTTAAAGATCACACGGACAAACCAGAAGACTGCTGGAAGAACATTTTGTGGACGGATGAGACCAAAATAGAACTTTCTGGTTTAAATGAAAAGTTCTGTTTGGAGAAAGGAAAACAGCATTCCTGCAGAAGAACCTTATCCCATCTGTGGAACATGGTGGTGGTAGTATCATGGTTTGGGCCAAGAGAGCTTGCTGTCATTGATGGAACAATGAATTCTGAATGATATCAGAGAATTCTACAGGAAAATGTCAGAACATCAGTCCATGAACTGAATCTGAAGAGAAGGTGGGTCCTGCAGCGACAATGACACACAAGACGTTCTACCAAAGAACGGTTCAAGAAGAATAACGTTCATGTTTTGGAATGGCCTAAAAAGTCCTGACCTTTAATCCAATCCAGATGTTGTAGAAGGACCTGAATCAGCAGTTAATGTGAGGAAACCACCAACATCCAGACTTGAAGCTGTTCTGTACGGAGGAATGGACTAAAGTTCCTCCAAGGACTGAGCAACAGTTACTGGAAATGTTTAGTTGCACATATGGTGGATGTCACACCACGTACTGAAAGCAAAGGTCCACATACTTTTACCATCACAAACATGTAATATTGGATCCTTGTCAATAAATAAATGACCAAGTATGTTTTTGTCTCATTTGTTTAACTGGGTTCTCTTCATCTACATTTAGAACTTGTGTGTTAATCTGATGATGTTTTAGGTCAGATTTACACAGAAAGATAGAAAATTCTTACGGGTTCACAAACTTTCAAGCACCACTGTGTATGCATTGTGTGTTGTTGTTGCACTCATGCCTCAAAATCTACCACATATAGAATGAATCATAATTTAAGTCTTGAAACTTAAAATATTAGAAGACTTCATGCGCAAACACTGCTTGGAAAGTTAACACGCCACTCTGATGGACAGTGAGCTTCTTTGACAACAATTATAGAAAAGCAGCTAAAGTCCACCAGATGTTGACAGGGCCCGGCAAAGACCCCCAGGCAGAATGAGGTCAGGTACGAGATCAGATTTCTGGAAGCTCAAAGCCACAAAAGGGCTACAAAGATTCTGATATACCTGTTGGGCCTTACGAAACTGGACACCAGCCGAGGCGGTGGGAAGAGAACCACTCATCGCTGCCTGTCAAAGGGACTAGAAAGTTTAAACCTTACAGTACAACGCTTTAATGAGTCTCAGTCATGGGCGGCTCGGCCTGTTCCTGATGATATGCTCTCAATTTGTCCATAAATCAAAGCTACTCGCCATTCCAAAGATTCACAACATTTCAAGCCCCGGCACAAAATCCCACATTCCCAAATGAGTCATTTTACTGCCTGCAACAAAAAAATACCAAATAACACCACAACGATCTAATGATTTGCAGCTTTCGAGCTTATTTGAACAAAGTGTTTGATCCTTTCATGTGTTTTTTTTTTTATCCATTCTCGCTCATCCGCACTAGGCCAGCAGGCTGTCTGGCTCCGACTCCATGTTTAAAATCTGATGATTTGCTTTAAACACATGGTATCAAATTCACACAGCTATGCAAAGCAGCTAAAGAATATTTTTTCTTTAGTTTGAGGTTTTGATCTGAAACAGTATAATTCACATGAAAATAAATCTGAGTGCGTGCCACACCGAGGGTTTGGGTAAATATTAGCAAATCTATTAGGCTAACTGCAGATAAGTGAGTGACGGCCTTGTCAGTGGGAGTCTTGACGCGGGCCTGGAGTGTCATTAGCAGGGATTACTGCTCCTCTGGCCCACACCCAGCTCTGAGGTTTCAGCCAAACACCCAGGCAAGTCCCTGGCTTTGCTCCTTCACTGGCCTCCCCCAAACCACACAGGCCTCCAAACAGTCACATGAATCTTAACGATGGTCATGACGATGTACTCGGCCATCAAGTCCACTGCAGCTCCAAAGGAAACCAGTTACCTCTGGATGGGTTACATCTACATCCCGACCACATTACTACCTCCACCGCTGGCAGCTACGTGGTGAGGTGACAGGCAAGTGGGATCTCACTACACCCCAGCAGTGTGAGATCAGGACCAGCGGGCCTTTGTCACGCTGCTCCTCACAGCTGGCTGACTGACAAAAGATCCAAGGTGATGAACACAAAAGAGACGGACGGCAGCTCAAATATCAAAGACTCCAAAAGACTCCACCTTGCACAGCTACAGAAGACAGTGCAGATTACTGAGAGGAGCTCATGTTGCTGAGCAGAATGAAGGTGGAGATGATGAGAGGAATGCACTGATCTGATTCAAACTTTACTTTGTTGGCAACACGTCCATCAACAGACTGAGTGACAGGATGGAACAAATCAACACTCTGGCGTAAAGGGCTTGAGCAGAGAAACACAATTAAACAATACAAAGTTTGTTTTCTCAGTCATCCAGGTATATAACAACAAAAAAGG
>NC_056501.1:50708779-50710915 GCF_014905685.2 Nematolebias whitei | reverse complement strand
AAAAAAGGTTGAATCATGTCATCTGGACTTCGTTTTTTTGTTAAAAAAGAAACGTTTCGCCCCTCATCCAAGAGGCAATTAAACAATGTTTTAGGGTTTTGCCAGTTTGGTTTATATTTTATCGCTACTATATTGTCTCACTTCCCACAAGAATCCAGTTTTTGATGTTTGATGAGTTTAAAGCGATGGTGGCCATCTTGGTTTCTGACGTGGCAACAAATTTCTGATTGTGACCATTTTTTACACCTGGATGCAGCAACACACCAAATTAGAAGTCAGCAAGTGATTTATTTTTCAAGTTATCCAGCTCACAAGGTTTACATTTATACATAAATGGTGGCAGCCATCTTGGATTTTGATGTGGCAACCCAATTTTCAAAAGAAATTTTTCTTGTGACTAGATGCAGCCACACGCCAGTATAGAAGTTGATACCTCACTTACTTTTCCATTTATCTCGCTCATGCATGGAGCGACCGACAAAAGGAGGGTTTTTCCAATCCCCCCCCTTTCCGCTCAGAGCAGGGGACAAAAAGCAGAGCAGGCAACGACTAGGTGGGCCGCACGAAGCTGTGCAGGGACGTGCCAGTACAGTTCTGAGCAAAAGAGAAGAGATCACCCAGAGAAGACAGGAAGCTAAGAAAGTGTCCCAGATGAGCAGCTACAGAGCAGAGAAGAACATAAACTGGTGTCCGTCGGACGGACGGGGAGAAACGCAGAGACTCTGGTTTTTAACATCCAGCAAACAGAATGTGTTAAAGACATTCAGGGGCTGGGTGGGTGGGTGGGGACGTGATGTTTGTCCTCTCACCTCTAAAAAAATAAAAACAGAAAACCACAAGTAGCAGAGCAAGATTTCTAACAATTTGGACCCAGTGAAGGATCAAGTGGAGTTTGCCCGTGACATCATGAGTAAAAGTGGCTGTCACAGGGAGACGTGTTCAGATGAGCCCAGTTAGCTCCCAAACTTCATCATGTCTGTAAGCACACACGAGCCGCCTCACTTCTTGTCCCGGAGAATCCGTTTGAGCCTGCAACTAAAAGCTGTGCTGTCGGTCACCCCCACCAGCACACTCCCATCCCGCCCTGCCTGCTCTGCGAGCCTCCACCAGCTCCTCCATGTGTTCCCAGCTCTGGGACTCCTGTGTGCAGGTCTTGGTGGCCCAGTGTGGAATGTGTTGAGGAAAGGGGGGCGAGGCTAAAAAGGGGGTGCTCAATTGTTCCCACACATAGCATCCACCCCCCACTGATCTGTCGCTCACTTGGCTTTTTTCTTCCTTTCAGTGGGGGGGGGGGGGGTGTTGAAGGACTGGACCAAAGGATGTAAAGTGATGGAATAACGGACATTCAGTCAACACACACACAGCTATTGAACTAATGTGACACTCAAAGAATACTAAACGAGTGTCCGGGACAAACAACATTCCACTGCTGTTCAGGACTTTGTCCCTCAACAGACTAAAGACTAAACAAAGTCCAGGAGGACAAAATTATTTACCCACCAAACAACAAAATCACCTAGTCTGACAAACTTTTCTGGTGCTCTGTTTGTGCTCGGCCTTGTGTTTGTGTTCAGGTCGTGATACGCTGGTTTGTCCTCGCACGCTGATGGAGCAGCAGCGTTAGCTAAATGAGCAGAACAAGATGCCACAACAGCTGTCACTCCCTCCCCAACGCAGGCTGTCCCACTGTTGTAGCAGGAAGTGATGTCCCACTGTTGTAGCAGGAAGTGATGTCCCACTGTTGTAGCAGGAAGTGATGTCCCACTGTTGTAGCAGGAAGTGATGTCCCACTGTTGGAGCAGGAAGTGATGTCACACTGTTGGAGCAGGAAGTGATGTCCCACTATTGTAGCAGGAAGTGATGTCCCACTGTTGTAGCAGGAAGTGATGTCCCACTGTTGTAGCAGGAAGTGATGTCCCACTATTGTAGCAGGAAGTGATGTCACACTGTTGGAGCAGGAAGTGATGTCACACTGTTGGAGCAGGAAGTGATGTCCCACTGTTGTAGCAGGAAGTGATGTCACACTGTTGGAGCAGGAAGTGATGTCTCACTGTTGTAGCAGGAAGTGATGTCCCACTATTGTAGCAGAAAGTGATGTCACACTGTTGGAGCAGGAAGTGATGTCACACTGTTGGA
>NC_056501.1:50696742-50708769 GCF_014905685.2 Nematolebias whitei | reverse complement strand
ACACTGTTGGAGCAGGAAGTGATGTCACACTGTTGGAGCAGGAAGTGTCAGCAGGCGCACGTACCCGCCCTCACCACCTCCTCTGGCTCCATTGGAGCATTCAAAGTCCCAGCCGGGCTCGTTCACGACATCTAAACTCAACTATCCTGAAAGATCCTTGAACACTTACAATTAAACACCTAGCTTTCTTTGAAGGAATGCATCGCTTTTCATGACAGATCCATATTAAAAGTTCAAACCTTTCTTCTGAAATCATGGAAATAAATCGTGTGACTCTGCTCGACCTGCTGGAGTTTCAAGTATGTGTTCTGTATTTCTGAGCTACGAACACATTCAGCTTTTGATTAATGTCATAAATTTAACTGAGGGTGGCACGGTGGATCAGTCGGTACAGCTGTTGCCTCTCAGCAAGAAGGTTGCTGGTTCAAATCCCGACCTGGAGCTTTTCTGGGTGGCGTTTGCATGTTCTCTCCGTGCATGCGTGGGTTTTCTGCAGGTACTCCAGTTTCCTCCCACAGACCAAAAACATGCATGTTAGAGTGACTGGTAACTAAATCATTGTGTGAGTGAGAGACTGAATGGTTGTTTGTCTCTATGTGTCCCTGTGATGGACTGGAGACCTGTCCAGGTGTCCCCCGCCTCTCGCACAGTGACTGCTGGACATGGACACCAGTGACTCCAGCAACCCGAACAGAAAAAGTGGGTAAAGATGATGGATGGAAATTTCACTGAGTTGTAGCTACTTTATTGTTGGATAATATTGATAAATTGAGGCAGCCATCTTAAATTCGACTGCCATCACATGTTAACCAGTAGTAGATGTACATGAAAATAGTTTAATTAAAAATGACACGATATATTCATAAGCCAGCAGAGAAGCCAGTGTATGCCACACAGACAGGCAGAAACACTCCTCACATTTCACCATCTGATGGTGGATGATAAACATGTTACATTTAAAAGGCAGACCAAAAAGTGTGGCGTTGAATGTGCGTTTCACTGAGGACAACGTGAAGTCACGTGCTACAAGAGTTTGACCTGCATCAGTCAGAGAGCTCGCACAATATTCTACGCATCGTGCTCATAACGTGTAGCATTCAAGATCAAAACCAAGCTCAGCAACCAAAGCTGACGTAACCTTGTTCAGAATTTGTATCAAAGTATAAAAACATAACTAAACATGTTTTTAAAATATCAAAAGAAATAAAAGGTCCAGTGTTAAAGAGTTTGCTGGGAAGAGACTCGGTTCATCGCTCAGGAATGTTATCAAAGATTAGTGTTCCTGCTTTGGCTTAGTCGTGTTTTAATATCTGGGCCTGCGCGTGTTTGCTCTTTAAACAAATCTCTGACAAGGTTCATACAACTTGTGCTTTGGTGGAAAAAACCCGTTGTACTCGAAAGAACTTTTTAATTATGCAGAAGATGCACTGTAGCAGCTTTCACTGACTTAGTGAACACAGTTTAAATTTTATGCAAAATGTGGTTTTGATAACTAGAAGAGGTTCCTGAGCAAGGATTTAACCCTAAAGCTGTGATGCTGCTGCGTTTTGCATGGCAAGGTTTGAAAAGCGCTGCCTGTTTTTATGCGCAGCTTGCCAAACTGTATAATAGGCCCAGACGTGCACATTATTGTGAAGACATTTTAATTACACAGTGGAGTCTCACGTTGAAGCCCTGGCAATAAAAACAACATAAAAAAGAAATATCTGGACTTGAAATCTCTCCTGGTTGTTGGCAATCAGTGCTGGTCTGTTAGCAGACACTAATCCACACACAGCTTTGTGACAGAGATCACAAGTTATTAATCCCAGGAACGGCTGCAAAAGCTCCATTTTTGTTTTAACTGCAGGTGACACACAGGAGCTTTGCACGTGTGATTTGTATGCAGTGCTCCTGTTTTTATGCTGTAAAACTGCAGACGCATTGAAGCGTATGAGTCAAAGTAAGCGTCTTTCAGCTGCTCCCTTCTGAGGTCGCCACAGTGAGCAAACTTGCATGAAAGGTTTGACAATTGTTTTACACTGGATGCCCTTCCTGATGCAACCTGGACTTGAACCCGCACCCTCAGGATTACGACCACAGTACTGACCACTGAGCTCCCGCAGCTTTAGATTGAAGCATATCAGTACAGACACAAAAATAAGATCAGTAAAGTTATTCATCATGAAGATTAAAGGAGGTGCAGCTGAGACCGTTAAACGCTACATGATCACTGAACAGCATCGGTCCAGAGCGTGTGAAACGCACACATCTGTAATTTAATGTGCAGCTGTAAGGATCACTGTTGTTCTGTCTTAAGGCAGCAAATATTGTAAACTAAATCAAACATCCCTGAACTTGTGACTTGCCCAGGGTGTACCCCCCCTCTTGCAAAGTGACTGCTGGATATGGGCACCAGTGACCCGGAAAAGAAAAAGCAGGTAAAAATAATGAATGGATGGAAGATGTCCCTGATGTTAGCTCGTTATAAAACAGTAAACGAGCGGACCAAAACAAATCCATCACCTCCTGGCTTTACCCTGTTGATGGGGAGCGAACGTCCCTCCCCAGTAGACAACACAGTGAATGTTTCTGATCCGTGTCCTGGGACGACTTCTACTGTGATTTGGTGCTATAGAAACAAACTGGGTTGAACTGAGAGGTTGGGGAGGCTGTGGGCAGGTTCCCAGTCCATCACTGGGCCAACTCAAAGACACATGAGAGAAACAATGCACTCCACACCTAGGGTCAGTTTAGAGTAGGGCTGGGCCACATCATATCATTCACGATAATTCCGATTAAAAAAAAACTTGCCCAAGAAAATAAATTATATCATGATATGCTAATTTCCTAGCATAAATACGTCATCAGACCACACCGAGGATTACGTTCACGTGGGTCATGCAGCGATAGTCAAGTTGTAACGGTTGCGGAGCTCCTTTCTAATTGAGTTCCTTCCTTCCTGACGTTGCACGTTCGTAGTGAAACGTGTTGTGTCACTTCCTGTTTGTCTGTCGGTAGCTCGAGTGATTTGTTTGCTCAAGTCATCTCTGTTTTCTGGATTTATCTTTTGCACAGTTTTTCATTCTAGTTCACAAACACACTTAGTTCAGTTGTTTTTCTACTGTTGGATAGTGCTTAAAACACCTTTTATCTTCAACACTTCTCTGTTTTTATTGGTGTATTTGGCTCTGCTAGCTCTTGCTAGCGTTAGCTTAGCATGGCTGCTGTTTCTCTCCCTGCTTCCTGTTTTCTCTTGCTCCGTGTGTCAGATGTTTAGTTACTCCTCTGCCTCCTTTAGTGGTAATGATACATGTAACAAATGTAATCTTATGGTAGCTTTGGAGGAGAGGCTGTCTGAACTGGAAGCTCGGCTCCGCGCTGAAGAAAAACCAGTAGCTAGCCAGGTCCCCTTAGACCATATGTGTCAAACTCAAGGACCGGGGCCAAACGTGGCCCTTGTTGACAACTTATCTGGCCCCAAGATGATACGTGGAACATAAAATACCCCAAGCAGCCAGGACCCCAGGCCGGCTGGGTGACGGTCCAGAGCAAGTGTAGTGCTAAGACTAAGCCCCCAGTTCACCACCGACCCGTTCATGTTTCTAATAGATTTTCCTCGCTCAGTGACACACCTGCTGAGAAGCAGACCCTGGTTATTGGAAGCTCCATAGTCTGAAACGTGTCTTTAGGGACTCCAGCGGCCATAGTCAAATGCCTTCCGGGGACCAGAGCGGGCGACATAGAATCTTATCTGAAACTGCTGACTAAGGCTAAATACAGTAAGATTGTTATTCACGTCGGCGGTAATGACACCCGGTTACACCAATCGGAGGTCACTAAAATTAATGTTGCTTCGGTGTGTGACTTTGCTAAAACCATGTCGGACTCCGTAGTTTTCTCCGGCCCCCTCCCCAACCTGACCAGCGATGACGTGTTTAGCCGTATGTCGTGGTTTAACCTCTGGGTGTCCAGGTGGTGTTCTGACAACGACGTGGGCTACATAGATAACTGGAGTTCTTTTAACAAAATTTATTTTTGGGGGAACTGCACCTGCACTTTAGTTTTTGTGATGGGATTTTGTTGATCTATATTTTGTGCAGACTTTTTCAATCTAAATAACAGAAGGATCATTTTTATACTTTGAGACTGAATACTTTACTAAATAAAGTAAAATGAACCCTTGTTGTTTTAGTTTTTATATAATACTGCAAAGCAACAGGTTAAGTTAATTGTATCAAATGAATAACTATGATTTCTGTTTGTTTGTTTAATTGTAATATTTAATGTTATTGTCAGAATGCTCTGAAATATCACGGTATTATATTTGAGCCATATCGCCCAGCCCTAATTTAGAGTCACCTGTTCATGCAACATACATGTTTTTGGACTGTGAAAGGAAACCAGCGTGTCAGGAGAACCCACATAACCTTTGTGATGAGCCAAACTGCATCACCTTTTCCACAGCTAAGGTTATACTTGACAAGCCATAGGACATCAAAACTCTCTGACGTTATTGTACGATGTTTATATTCCCATGGACATTTCATGTTTATGATGTTTATTTTTCAGCTGATGACAAAGGAGCTGGAGCAGGAAGATTTTCTGTTAACCGAAGAGAAGCGTCAACTTGTAAATGTGTTCAGAAGAGAGCACCGCTTCTGAAAGACGGTGCTGGAACGCCTCTACGCTTTCCAGCCGAGGTGTACTCCCTCACAGCCAACACAGCCATGGAGGGCCGCATGTGTCTCCCTGCTGTCTCCTTCATCCACAAAAATAGTAACGTTTCCTACCATGAGTTCTTTGACTATCTTGTAAATTTTCATTTGACTATGTTTATATATTCTGCTGGAACGGCTTTAAAGATGGCCGTATTGTCTAACAGCCTAAGCTAGGAATGACAGCAACATATTGCAGACACTTTTCAGCACTGACACGCCCATGAAGTTAAAAGCCATAAAACAATACTTGGCCCATTCCCTGTGACAAACTCGTTCTGTCTGGGGGCTGTGCACAAGACAGAGTCTCAGGGGGGAATGTAAGAAGAAAAATACACAATTTTCATCACACAACCACATCAGCAAAATACAACTTCTCACTTCTCATGAAGTCTAAAGCTTAAGGCTTATTCTTGTTAAGACTTTCTCGAGACACTTTTACAAAACACTTCAAGCCAGGATATAGATGTCTTCTGGGTGCCTGAGTGTGATTCCTGAACGAACCGACTGGTGCCATGTCTCAATAGGCTCTTTCATAAGACGCCTCAGTTTGGGACAGTTCTGGCTGCCTCTGTATGTCTTCTGTATGGACAGAGGGTCCATGGACTGCCCACCTCTGCCCACGTTCACACCTCCCCAAACCAACCGGACTTCCTAGGCAAACGAGCTAGAGTTCGATTCAAGCGGACTAAACAGGGCTGGTGTGAATGCAGCCTTACTTTAACAGAGTTAATTTATTTTGTTTTGAAACAAAATAAGGGACACATTCATCATGACACATTTAATGTGTTGCACTTGGTGACAGCCCAGCTGAGTTCTGCTCATATTTGGTTCAGCAATGCTTTCTGAAATCTCACTGTGCATGTTGTAAATGGCTCCACTGGTGATTTGTGACCAGTCAGAAGCAATCTTTGCAGCATTTGGCAGAAACGCTTTTTGAAAGAGCCTTCAGATTACCGGCAAAGTTTCCTGAACTTGCCCCTAGATAAGAGAGGCCATTGTTAGGCTCAATGGGATTAACCTGTATAAATAAAGGTTGAATGAATTGTTAAACCTTGCAGAAACAAAAGCAAACAGAGCTGGCCAAGTCACCTGCTAAAACGTCTGGGGAGACAGATCAACAGATTTACACCTACTGTTCATATTCGTAGACTCTCAGTCAGCCTAGTTAATATCATGACAGTTGTTTTCGAGGCAGAAATATCTTTGTGTCATTTACAAAATAAACAAATAGGCTTGGGGTAATGTTAACTGTTGGGCCTTAAAAAACTGCATTCTTTGACAGTTTTCATTCAACCTTTATTTATACAGGTTAGTCTCACTGAGCCTCGGGGACTCATTTACAAGAGAGACCTGAAAAGTTGAAGCACATTGTGACCTAATGAGTAACTGAATAACCCAACAGATGTTTACAAACTCCATGCGTCAAGAAAGGAAAACCTCCAGTCTTCTTCTGGCAGCTCAATAAATCTGATGTTTGAAAATATTCTAAATAAGCCCTGGAAAATTCTGCATTGAAGAAATATCCACAAGATTCGCTCCATGTATTTTGCAGAGACTGCAGGGTAGCACGGTGGCACAGCTGCTGCCTCTCAGCAAGCAGGTCCCTGGTTCAAATCCTGGTCTGGGGGCCTTTCTGGGTGGAGTTTGCATGTTCTCTCCGTGCATGCGTGGGTTTTCTCCGGGTGCTCCGGTTTCCTCCCACAGACCAAAAACATGCATGTTAGGCTGATTGGTAACTCTAAATTGTCCCTAGGTGAGTGAGAGAGTGAATGGTTGTTTGTCTCGTTTGTTTGTGATGGACTTGAGACCTGTCCAGGGTGTCCCCCGCCCTTCGCACAGTGATTGCTGGACATGGGCACCAGCGACCCCCCGTGACCTAAAATGGAAGAAGCGGGTTAAAGGTGATGGATGGATGGATGGATGGAAGATCAGTTATTTGCAGAAAACCTCAACAAATCTAAATCAGATTTATGAACAAACCAGTTAAATTCCCCCCCCCCCCCCATTTTACAAGCATGTATGCTGATAACGCACTCATTAATGTTGTTGGCATGTCCTGTGACAGCATCATTACAATAAATGAATCCTTGTAGGAATGCAAATCACATGCTGCCTATCAAGTCAGACATATAAAGGGCATCTTCCATTCAGGAATGATTTGAAAGTAATGTTAAACATAACCTCACGATGTGTTAACACTACGCGTGTGTGCTGTGAAGGACTTTCAACTCCTACCACACCAAACTCTATGTTAATGGACAGTGGGAGGACCTCAGGTCAGGACCTCTCTGTGGGTCCTGGAACAGGCATGGAGTCTGAAGAAGAGCCAGGGAATTTACTGTTGTGTTTGTATAAACATGTATGTAATATAATATTAATTATTCATCCAGTTTTTTTTTTATTGGGAGGGATTTTGTAAAATGGTGATTTCAAAATATTAAAAATTAAATACAATTAAAAAAACACATTAAAATTTTTAAAAGCATGCCAGTTGAGCCCCGACTGTGATAAAGCGATAAAATCAGTGGTTTTAAATAGACAACACAGTAAAGTAACTGTTGACAAGGCAGCGCGTTAATGACTTGCTAATAATAACAAAGTCCATGCTCAATAATCCAGGAATAAAATCCCAATAAAACTTGCTAATCATGTTTGAGTCAAGGTCATCAGTCTCTGGGACTTTGATTTGTAGGTTCATGAGCTGAAAGGTTTGGGAACCACTGATTCAGACATTTCAAAGTGCAGCACTTTGTAAAAATAAATTTTAAAATGTTTGTGTTTTAGGGGACCGACAGTGACAGGGCGTCACGACACCGAGAAGGTGGTGGTTTAGGACTTATTTATTACAAAGGACTGAAAACTGCTCAACGGTTTTGAGGCGAGCCGGACTGATCTTTGGACTTTGTAAAGGCTTGGAGAGCGCACGCCCCAGTTCCCTGCCCTTATCTTATCTGCAGAACGCCACCACCACAACACAGCCTGCTGTTTCCCAAACCATCACGCCACAGAGAACTCCACCACAGGCTTAGTGGGAAACATCTCTCACTATGCCCGACTGCAGAACATCTCCAGTTTAGTGAGAGGCCAACGCTCTGAGGTCATGCACGCTTCGAGTTTCACCCATAATGCACTGGACTGATTATGAACAGAGGATGAACCACATGTTGAAAGGAGAGAAAACTGCACTCTTCACTTTGATCTCTGAAACTGTCCCGTACCTGAAGCATGAAATCAAGCCCGACTGCCAGAGTTTTAAGATTTTTTCTCCCCTCATCCCTGAATTGTGGCCTCCAGCTGTGCAAAGAGCAGCTTTAACCAGGCACAAAGCAGTCTGGTCAGAATGGATGGCTTTGCTTTCAGGTAGTGAAGAGCCGTGCAGCAGGTACCATTCAACAAACATCACACAACTCCTACGCTCACTATTAGCAGACAGAGCCAGACACTAAAACCACCAATTATATTTTCCACCAGCATTTCAGAGGCTTTATTTCAGAGTGTTAGTGTAATTTAGTTCCATTTATGGGAGATATTCAACCACAGACTCAAAACAAATCATCCTAAAACAGACAAGACATTTGGAAGGAAGGTCTTGAACCACTTCCATGAGAAGCATTTCAACAGAAACCCTGGGACGATCACCAAGCGAGGCCTGCTGCTCCTCTGCATCACTTCATTCTGTCTGGGCTCAAACAGTCAGGCTTTCTGTTGCAGGTTGGCAGCATTAAAAACATCTTTATAGAGTCAGCTCCGGCTTCAAATGAACCTGTGAGTAACTTCTACAGCAACAAACATTCTTATTGCTAGGCTGCCAACAGTAACAAGATGTTTGTGGTTAAAAAGTGCCATTTTTCAATCCCCATCTTGGTGAATCGTCTGCCACAAGCCTGATTTATGATGCATGGAACACAAAAAGGTGCATATTTCAAAATCTGCTTTATTAAAACTTGAGTGTGTGAATGCGTGTTTTAGCCAGGTCTGATTAGTTAAGAAGATTTTATCAGTTTTAATATTTGCACTAAAAGATAAATCAGAGTATAAAGTTCCTTTGTATCAGGTGACTTTCCAAACTTGTATAATTATTTCTTACGCGTGTTTCTCTGTGTTTACTGATGAGAACCAGCTGTTCAATAAGGCCTGCAGGAATGTGTTGTAAAGAGAAGGTACCGGTGCCTGCAGCACGAACTGAACAGAACCCCAGCCCCTTCACAACCCAGAAACACTGGACAAATAAATGTGACCTGTGCACACGTATGTGGGCGTTTTAAATAACATTAGGCACGACAAGCAAGCCAAAACAAAAGGTTGCTCCCATGAAATGCAGAGGTTTCATTTCTTTCAGCCTTTTCATATTTAACATCCAACTCAAATTCTAACGAGTCCTTCCGTCCTCTTACTGTGCAAACGAAACCTTGTTAATATAAAGAACACCCAGGAACTGCTCCAAAAAGTTCTCCATGTAAATTAACTATGTTGAGAGACAAAAAGCAGGCAAGCTGTAAATATAGACGGGGTAAACGTGTATGTAAAATATTTTAACTATGATGAAAAGTTTTAAAAGCTGAAGCACCGTATGAGCATCACTCTGGAGTCACATTCAGGGTTCTGAGTCAACTCCATTTATTTTAACAGCCATAAAAATCCAGAGGGAAGGGGTGGTGGTGGGACAGGGCAGGGGGGTTAAGTATGCAGGACACAATCCCTCAACCCTTGCCCCCCTCCAGCTTTTACTGTAAAAGCCCCCCACTCCTGTCACAAGTTTCCATTTGTTGGCTGTAGCCCACAAGTGGCTTCACTGATTTGCCCTTTTGCTTCTGTCATTATTAAAACACCGGCCCCTCCGAGGCGCTGTGGCTGAGCCGTGAGGGCAGTCGTCCTCCAATGGGAGAGCTGGAGGTTCAATTCCAATATGCAGTCACATGTTGAAGTGTCCCTGGGCAAGACTCTGAACCCCTGCGCCGGATTGAAATGTTTTCAGATTAAATAATCCAAATGTACATGGGCACAATCTGTTCATGATGAGTGTTTACATGCAGTGGGCCTAGTTCTGAACAGAAGTACTGACATGTGCAGACAGAGTGGTAAACTGTCCTTAAAAAAACACAGAAGAAGAAGTTCTACTTCCGGTTTACTTCCAGGATGAACGTGAACAAACCTGAGCACCAAAATGGACCCTCGACAGGTTTAAATGACGGTGGAGACGTTGCTGCACTCCCTGACTGAGCTACAGGTGATACACATGATTCTGAGCTCTTTCAACATTTCTAGTAGAAATGCTGTCACTCACCGACCACTTTTACTTCTCCGACATGCTAATATTATTAGCATTAGCCAGGCAAAAATATGTGAGATAGACACAGGTCGCACATGGGCAGTCAGTCAATTGTCCATGACTGGAATAAAATTATCAGATTAAGTGTTTACATGCACACGTTTGGATTATGAATCGGCAAAAACCACCCGTCTCATTCTGATTACAAATTATTTGGGATCAAGCTGAATCAACAAAGAATATTCTGAATGGGGCGTTTAATCTGATTACTAATGTCCAAGTAAACATAGATACTGCCTCTGATGTGTGTCCCATTAGTGTATGGATGTGATCTAAAGCTCTGATGAGTCTCTTTAGAATGATTTGTTCAATGATCTCTGCAGAGATGTAGTAGAGTGCTGTATGAATGTGTGTGTAGTAGAGTGCTGAATGAAAGTGTGTGTAGTAGAGTGCTGTATGAATGTGTGTGTAGTAGAGTGCTGTATGAATGTGTGTGTAGTAGAGTGCTGTATGAACGTGTGTGGAGGTAAATGAGGCACAGTTTGTGTTGTAAAGAGCTTGGAGTATCTTGATGAGATAGAAAGGCTCTATATAAGTACAGTCCATTTACCATTTAGGGCTGGTGCCCTTGTCGTGTTGTGTACTCTCATTTAGACACACACACAAAGAGCAAGCTCAAACCACATAACGACTCAGAGTGTCAAAGACAAGAAAGGAGTAAACCTTGTCGCAGTGTGCAGGGATGTTTAGTAAGTCACTGCCGGCTGCTTGCACTTCACAGCCGTAGGAGTCTCTGCTGAGGAAGTGTGCACATAAACACAAGCCTGGCCTCGTTCAGCAGGGAGCGCAGCTTGTGAGATGATTATACCTCCTTATTGTTATGAATTGCCTACAAGTATTTCCTAAATGAAGACTTTGTTTACCCAGAGGAGCGGTGAAGTGTTGCCAGCAGCACGTATTGTGTGCCAGAACAATACTATTATATTACTACTGTACTTCTAATGATTCTTGAATAAAAATAGTTCCAAGCGATTACTCAGGTCTTTGTATAAACATAAAATGAGCTAAATGTGTCCTCGTTCTGGCATGGAAGCTTAAAACTCTAGTTTGGACTTTTATAAAGAAGGGTTCAGTGAAAAGTTATGAAAAATCAGTATCTTACCTGTTATAAATAGCTCTTTGAACAACGTCAGTTTTCAGATGGTAAACTGTCCACACTATGGAGAGGGCTTCTCAAACCTCTCCTGCTTCTGCAGAGCTTTACAAGAGTTCTCCTTCACACCAAAAAGAAAATCTGGGGTTTACTTTCTTGCTCAAGGACACCCTAGCAAACTGCAGGGGCTGGGGATTGAACCAACGACCCTCTGATTAGAAAAGCAGGTTCTCATGTCTGGTCTGAACAAAGCAAAGACCAGAGTGGATCTCTGCCATCTACAACTCCAGATCTATAAACTTTTACACGACAAGCAAAGACACTTTATAGATTTTAGATTTATCTCAATCTGAATTTAGTTTTTTTTATTGCCAGTCCAATGGTACGTTTGACTTTTTTAAAATTATTGGCAACATGTTTATTTTAGCAAGTACATACCCCCTTTATTTACTTTACCCTCCTGCTGCTCTGCTCAGAATGACCCTTGACCTCAGCTGTGGTTTTGACACAAGGGCAGCAGGAGGGTAAAGTAAAAAACTTTGCTTCCAACTAATGAAAGTTTGTAAAATACAGTTTGCAAAAACTACAGTGAAACTTGAGATGGGAATGTTTTTAATATTGTGGCTAGCCTTGTTCGGACTAGCCATTAGCTCGTCCGGATGTTGCCAGGCTATCTGTTATCAAGAACATGTAATTAACCTGTTACCAAGAACATGTGATTAACCTGTTATCAAGAACATGTAATTAATCTGTTATCAACAACATGTGATTAACCTGTTACCAAGAACATCTAATTAACCTGTTACCAAGAACATGTAATTGACCTGTTATCAAGAACATTTGATTAATCTGTTATCAAGAACATGTAATTAACATGTTATCAAGAACATGTAATTAACCTGTTA
>NC_056501.1:50696519-50696732 GCF_014905685.2 Nematolebias whitei | reverse complement strand
AGAACATGTAATTAACATGTTATCAAGAACATGTAATTAACCTGTTATCAAGAACATGTGATTAATCTGTTATCAAGAACATGTGATTTATCTGTTATCAAGAACATGTAATTAACATGTTATCAAGAACATTTAATTAACCTGTTATCAAGAACATGTGATTAATCTGTTATCAAGAACATGTGATTAACCTGTTATCAAGAACATCTAATT
>NC_056501.1:50692720-50696509 GCF_014905685.2 Nematolebias whitei | reverse complement strand
CTGTTATCAGGAACGTGTAATTAACCTGTTATCAGGAACATGTGATTAACATGTTATGAAGAACATGTGATTAAGCCTTTTCTTGCCTGTGAAGCATGCAGCTCCTACATGGAGACATGAAACTCTAATAAAGCATTAGCTCTGAATGCTAACGTCGCTAGCTTAAAGAACTAGTTTTCAGACCCCAGGAGGTTCCTGGTTCCCCATTAGTCCCCGGACGGAGACACTCACCGTGGACTCCTTTGTTGGGGACATCGTTGACGTTCAAGCCTTTGGACGTGAACGCAGCACGAACTTCGTTACAGTTCCTCAACTTCTGCTCGGCAGTCACGGACACGGAGAGCGCGACACACAGCGCCCACAGCAGCTTCATGGTCACGGAGAGTGAAAAAAGAGCAGCAGCAAAAAGAGACAGAGACTAAAAGTTGGAGTCCCACTCCTGAAGAAGCGCTGCGTCCTCTCCACGAGTCCAGCTCTGCGAGTCCACGGCACGGACAATCACGGGAACACACGACGAAGACCTGCGCCCGCCGCCTCAGCGTCCACCTCCACGCTGGAGGAAACACGCCGCGGGATTTCAATGTGTCTCCAAGTTTCTGTGGACGGTCGCACCGCGCGCGCTCGAGCCCCGGGAGCACGGAGGGGGTCGGCGGGACTTTTCTCTCCTTTCCTCGGTTCGTGTGGCGCCGGGGCCGTGGCTGCTCCTGCGGGATCCAGATGCAGAGAAGAGTCCCGGCGGACACCGGGAGCGACTCGGAGTTCCGGGGACAAAGAGCCGGAGAGCCGGAACACCAGGGCCGGAGCGCGGAGCGGGGCGGCCACATCTGATCCCCCCCCCCCCCCCCCCCCCCCCCCGCTTCTTGGTGCCTCTTTTTCTTTTTTCTGTCTTTTACCAGGACCAGGACTGAAAATCAGGACTGGAGCTGAGGGTGGAGCTCCTCAACATCAGGCCTGACCCAAACCACAAAAACCGAACTGAAGTCCTGACAAATCACTGGTCTGTCCCTGTTGGACCAGTTCTTGACCTGGACCAGAACACTGCTCTTATCGGGTCCCATTGTCTCTGAGGAGATAAGAGCAGATACAGATCCTTTGAAGTTAATGGACTTCCTCACATTTCTTTGACAGCTCTCATAAAATAAGTTTACTGCTCTCACACCAGGACCCCGAGGTTTAATCAGTGAGGACTCCTCAGACCATCAGCTCTTACTGCACTTATCATGTACAGACTCGTTAATGGTGGTTTTGAATCAACATCTAATTCAGATTAAATCTGACTGTAATTGTATTTGAACTGGATTTGACTTCACTGAATGAAGCTGTGGTGAACTGGAATCAAATTGGATCAGTTGGAACTGGATCGGTTCACTGTAGTACCCTGGACTCACTTTTATTGTGTGTAGGCACCACATTATATAAAGACCAGAACTCAGTCAAACTGAGCAGGATTACATCTTATTAAAGTGGATTAAATGGAGCTGAATCACTTGTAATCACGTGAATCTGTTTCTAAATGTGTGGTACTCTGAGGTACCTTTGAAATGAACTTGTACTAAAATAAATTAAATGAATTAGAATGAACCTGAAGTGAACTGATTCACTTCTAATTACATTTAAACTGGAACAGTTTGCTCTCATGTACAGTTCTTTGAAATCAATTTGATTTGAACAGAATAAAGATGAACTGCACTGAAGATGACTGTTTGTGAAAATGGGCTACAAATAAAACTGAATTAAACTGATCTGAACAGAACGTGACAGAAAAGAGTTGAATTGAACTGAATCAAATCGCAGTGAAATTGAACTCAGTTGAGATGAATCACTTGTAACTGGATTAAATGGATCTGTTTCTTATTGTAGATTTACCTGAAATAATCTTTAATGTGAATGAAGCTGATTTGAGTTTAACTGAATTAAATAGAGCTGAATAGAATAAAGTTGCACTGAAGGAAATTCAAACTGAACTGAATCACTTCTGTTGTCATGTGTGATACTTTAAGACAAACTTTTATAGTAAATCTGTGCTTAAAATAAAACAATACTGAAACGAGTTCAACTGCATTGAAGATTAGTTTTTAGTGAATATTTGAAAAAATAAAAGTTGACATAAACTGAACTGAATCACATGTAATTGGATTTAAACAGTTTTTCCATTATATATAAACAAAGATTACTTTGAAAATGAATGTGCGAAATATAAACAAAATATCTCAAAGTTTTTAAGAGTTGAACATATTTTATGTGAACAGGATCACACTGAACTCTTATGTTCTTGAGCGTTGGCCAAAAGAAGTGGCGTTCCTTAAACCAGCGTGAAACAAACAAACTAACAGTATTTGTTTGTGTCTTCATTTATTTACTGGACTTATGTTAAAAAACAGAGCAGCATGCATTTTTGTGTGAACTTGTTGGTTTCTGTTACGTGTTTATAACTCGCTACGTCATAGTTTGTTTAAAGCTCCCAGATCTAAACATGACAAGTTGTTTGAAACCGCGGGCCCAAAAGAACGACAGGCCCGGTCCTTACCCAAACACGGGTCGGCCTGCGTCCTGTTAGCAACAGCTGCCTGTCCTGCAGGGCGTCAGCAGCTGGAAGCTACAGTAAACAGCCTGCTGAGAGGGGAGGGTGCCAGTGTGCACGCATTACAGCTGCCACCAACAGCTGCATGCACCGAGAGCCCAACACCACCGGGACCGAGTCTTCAGGTGGACTTCTTGTTTTATCCTCCAAAGACTGCTGCAGGTCAAACATCTCATCTGCTTGAAAAAGGACATCCATCCATCATCTTTTACCCGCTTCTTCCATTTTGGGTCACGGGGGTCCATGTCCAGCAGTCGCTGTGCGAGGGGCGGGGGACACCCTGGACAGGTCTCCAGTCCATCACAGGGACACATAGAGACAAACGAGACAACCATTCACTCTCTCACTCATAGAGACAATTTAGAGTTACCCGTCAGCCTAACATGCATGTTTTTAGTCTGTGGGAAGAAACTGGAGTTAACAAATTAAATATGCTTAGTAAATTTTTGACCTCAGGACGGTGCTATTATTTTATCGGCACAATGCATTCTGGGCCGATGCACAGCTGAAGTAACTGTGAAATAAATAAATAAATAACGTGGCAGAGATGATTTACCAGCTGTACTCACACTGCTGCCTGTGCTGAGAAGTTATTAGATTAAGCTCAGCTTCTTTTATTAAAAAATAAAAATCATCAACTTTCCTCTCTGTCTTTAAACATGCCTGGACTTGTGCTTTGCTCTGTGTGCGTGCGTGCTCGTGTCCGTTGGTCCGGGGGGTAGCGGCACTCGGTAAAATGACATTCCTCCCTTTGTGTGCACATTCCATTCATTCTGTGACTGCTGCTGAGGAGGAGGATGCTGGAGCCGAGTGTGAGGAGAGCGTGGCCCTGGCTCGCCTCTCGACGGGCCCACAAAGGGTCAGAAAATGGTTCAGCGCTACGGTAATTAGACATGAATGAGCTCTGAACGACATGACATGTCTCAGGCCGGAGGAATTCCAGCTTGGTCAAAAAATGAAGTGGTGAGGGGCGGCAGCTCTGTGCACGCACAAGGCCCCGAATTACAGAGTTATTCTCATTTCCATGCACGGTTTGATGACCCCGCTTACTTTCAAAGGCAGCGGCGCTCAAACACTGGACATAGTTGAGACATGTATCCCAGCTGTACGGGGGCAACGATTCCTTGTGGTCGGCTCTTCTTCCTCAGCTGTACGGGGGCAACGATTCCTTGTGGTCGGCTCTTCTTCCTCAGCTGTACGGGGGCGAC